>NC_034591.1:143525443-143544086 GCF_900095145.1 Mus pahari
GTGTGTGTGAGAGAGAGAGAGAGAGAGAGAGAGAGAGAGAGAGAGAGAGAGAGAGAGAGAGAGAGGAGGGTACAATCTACGGCTCTATCACTCTATCATAAGGACATTACTTAATTCATCCTAACCATTTCCAAACCTTAACCAGCATAGTCAGAGTAAGCTCTCAGGAGTAAGGGGAAAGTGAGAGGCAGCAAGGGGTCTTGAGTGATTGCCTTTGGTATCAGTTGATCTTTGAGATTCAAACTAAGAAGTATGGGTGCTCACTCCGTGGGTTACCATTTTGTCAGCAGAGAGGTGGGATAATAACAATGTCTTCTCTGTAGCAAATTTACTCGAAAGAAATGAAGAAAGGAAGGGAGGGAGGGGGAGGGGGAAGGAGGGAGGGAGGGAAGGGGGAAGGGGGAAGGGAAGGAAGGGAAGAAAAGAAAAATAAAGAAGAGACCAACAAACCAACCCCTAGCCAGATGGTGATGGAGTCCATCTACCCTGGAGTAAGAGGGAGGTGGATATCTATGAGTTCAAGGCCAGCCTGGTATACAGAGCTAATTCCAGGACATCCAGGGATACACAAAGAAACTCTGTGTCAAAAAAACAACCAAACAAACACCTTGTAAGAGGGGCTAAAAATGTTGCTCAGTAGTTAAGAATGCTGACTGCTCTTGCAAATGGCTCAAGAACTCAAAAGACAGCTAACAACTGTATATGACTCCAGTTCCAGGGATCTGACACCCTCCTCTGGCCTCCACAGGCACGAGGCAGGAATATGGTGCACAGACATATAAGCAGGCAAAACACTCATGCATGTAAAAATAAAAATTGAATAAATAATAAAAAAACAACCTTGTGCAAAAAGAGGAATAAATGTTTCTGTTCTTGTAAGCCTTCGGATGAATGGGGCAATGGACAAGTAAGCCATCATGAAATGTGAGAGATACCCTGTAATCCCACATTCAGGAAGGCTGAGGCTGGAGAATCACTGTGAATTCCAACCAAGTCTGGGCTAGGGAGTAAAACCCTAACCCAAAACACCGCCTCCACCAAAACCCTAAATACAAAACAACAGCCAAGGTAACAGATCCCCAATCCATGGGACCGGAAAGCAAGGAAAGTGACAGGTAAGTCCGAGTGTGTGCGCACTCATGACACCATAACAACGGCTTTCCTGGCATTTGCTGTGTCCTGTGCTGCTGTGAGGGACCTACAGAACCAACCCATTCAATCCCTGTAGTGTACCCCATTTTAGAGATAGGTAAACCGAGGCAGAGAGTTTCTTCTTGCTGGCCTACCTCTCATTTAAACCTCATTCCAATTCTACAAATTATGTATTTCAGATCTCACTCTGAATTGCCCAGTAAAATAACATGAAATTCTTGTTCCTTTTTCCCTGATGTCAAGGACTGGCTCCAGATATGTTTCTACTTTCTAAGATGGGGGTCTCATTATGTAGCCCTGGCTGGCCTAGAACTTGCAGTGTAGACCAGGCTAGCCTTAAACTCACAAAGATCCTAAGATCCTGCTGCCTCTGCCTCCTGAGTTCTCTGAATAAAGTCATGTGCCAACATGCCTGGAGCTATATCCCGGGATGGCCTCAAACTTTCACACTTGATCTTAGCCAAAAGGCCGAGAGCGATAGCCTCAAACTTTCTATGTGACCTTGAACTCCTGGTTCTCCTGCCTCTGCCTCCAAAGTTCTGGATTGTAGGCATGAGTCACTTCATATGGCTTTAGAGTCTCTCTCTCTCTCTCTCTCTCTCTCTCTCTCTCTCTCTCTCTCTCTTTCTCTCTCTCTCTGACATGACATCACTATGTAGCTCAGGCTGGTGATTCTTCTTCAGCCTCCTGAGTGCTGGGATTACAGGCATAGCTGCCTTTTGTTTTACTCATCATGTTTTTTATTTAATTTAATTTATTTGCTTATTTAACGTATGTTCATATTTACCTGTGAGTGTGTTTGTGTGTGTGTGTGTGTGTGTGTGTGTGTGTGTGTGTGTGTGTGTGTGAAAGGACAGTTTGCGGGGCTCAGTGCTCTCCTTCCACAGTACGTTCTGAACACTGAACTCAGGTGGTCAGGCTTGTGTGGCAAGCACTTTTACCTGCTGAGGCCATGCTGTGGTAATCTCAGCAGAGACATCTGAATTCCACATCCCTTGCTCTGCTCATTTTTATGCCAAGACAGGCCACCATCCTTTCTGTACCCTGGCTTTGGAGGGATCAGGCCAGAGCCACTAATACCAAATGTGAGCTTGACCTGGTTGTCTTTTGGAAGCTCTTTCTTTTAGCATGGAAGCGGGACAGTTTCCTCTCTTGGTAATAGATTTCAAAATTGGCACTGGGTTCCAGGGACCCTTGCTGGGCAGAGGAATTATCGAAAGCCACATCATTCATGCCTTCAGCGGATCTGACAGGCCCAGAGGACAAAGCCTGAAATAGAGTTGGCTGCTCTCAACCTTCCCGTGGCTCAAGGGAGCTATCTGTCCAGCTCTGAATAACACAGTCTACCTCGAATATTCTGGGAGTTTCCTTATGTGGTAGACTGCTTGCCCGGGAGATTTCATGGAGCCCACAGGCCCAGCTCGTGGTATCAGCATAGGCAAGCGCTGCACTATTCAGCATTAAGAAATAAATAGTGAAAGAGTATGACGATATTTAAAGGCAAAAAAAAATTAAAAAAAATGCCTTCAGATCTCGCCTGTGGTTTGAACAATAGCTACAGTGAGTTAGAGAATAAGGAGGTCAAGGTCATCCTCGGCTACATAGTAAGTTTAAGGTTAGCTTGGGTTAGTGAGATAATATGTATGCATATATGTGGGATGGTAAACCATCCCAGGAAGCTTGGTAAGGTAGAGCAGGTCTGAGACCCCCAGAGACTCGGTGAGATGGTAGTCACCTCCCCACGTTTGTGAGGTAATCCAAAACAGAGTTCTCTGTGCTAATGAGGTACCTAGAGGCCCCGAGGGTTTAGCCAATAAGCTCCCCTCCCAGACATTCATCCCTGCAAAAGGTATTTAATCTCTGGGTCCACCCTGAGAAGTTGGTGTATATCCATTTTCCACGACGAACAGTTTGGAAACAAGGACCCTTTCATCAAGATCTGCCATGGGGAGCATTGAGAAGTCCTTTGACTACAGAGCTGCAGTTAAAGTCTCCGGCAGAGGCCAACAACCTACGGACAATTGCCTCTGAGCTAAGCCCGAGCTCCCATTTCCCCAAACCTGCAGGCTAGAGGCTGTCCTCAGCCTGCGGACGCCTACATGTCCAGGAGTTTGGGAGCCTCTGATCCTGGCCTCATTGAAGGCCTGTGGACCCCTGCTTCTTTCTGATCCTTTGCTCCTGACTCCTCTGTGCTGCACCCCAGGGATGACTGGGTGCCCAGGGATCTGAGAACCCCAGCTTTGACTTCGTTTTTCCAACTCCCAGAACAGCCCAACACCCGCTGGCAATGGTATGGGATAAGCGCAGTCAAGTTCCCCGCATTTTGCCTCCCAAAAGGTCATGCCCTGCGGCCGGGGCAGAACTTGGATCCACACATATACATTCATATTACACATGTGTGTGTACATATATGTGTGTGTATACATATATATATTCATATGTATACATATATATTCACAGGGATTTAGATTAGACATAAAGAACTTCTGATATCATTAAGAGACACTGGAATTAAATTATATATGTCAGAGGAGCAAGCTGTGTCACCTGCTGAAACCAGTGGTTTGTATTTCAATAGAAATACAATGGCGTTTCCCATGTAGGTTCAATCATTTTAGTAGCTAGGATCATGGATACAGCACATAGGTAAAGCACATCCTTTGTATTCATGAGACCCTGGGTTCCATCCCTGACAATAACAACAAAATAGATGAGCAAGGCGTGGTGGTGCAATGTACAATCTCCAAATGCAGAGGGAGAGGCAGGAAGACCAACACAGGTTCAAAGTGAGCATGGTGTAGGCTATCCAGAGCTACATGGGTGTATAGTCAGGCCCTTGGCAAGCCTAAATATATAAACAAATTATATTGTAAAAAATTATATATGTGAGAAAATTATATATGTGAAAAAAACAAGATGAAACAAATCGGCTTTATAAGTAATGTTGTTGAACCAAACAGATCCAAAATATTATTCATGCCCAACAATGTAATTCATATGGAAATGACTAAGATGTCTCACAGTGTTTTCTATATTGCTTTTCAAATGGAAGGTGGGTTGTTTAGCAGACCCTATTTCAAGTGAGCTGGTCTTAAATGTCCAATGACCGTATGATACAGTACAAGGCCAGAATCACAAATGGGCCTGGGAGTGTATGGTTGTAGAGCATGTGTTTCATATGTGTGAACCCTTAGGTTTCATCTCAGCATGCATGTGGTATATGCGCGCGCGCGCACACACACACACACACACACACACACACACACACACACAAGCTTCAGTACCAACTTACTAGATATGGAGTCAGCTAGGGGACACATGTCTGCATGGTGGTTTGAATGAGAATTGCCTCCATAGGTTCATATATTTGAATACTTAGTCACCAGGGAGTGTGCTGTTTGAGAAGGATTAGGAGGTGTGGCCTGGAGGTTTCCAAAGCCTATGCCAGGTCCAGTCTATTTGCCTCTCTTGGCCACCAGATCAGGATGTAGCTCTCAGTTGTTCCACTGCCTATGGGCCTACTGCCACTCCCCACTATGGTGATAATAGAACTAAACCTCTGGAACTGTAAGCAAGCCTGGAATGAAATGTTTTCTCTTATAATAGTTGCTGTGGCTGTGGTGTCTCTTCACAGCAATGTAGCTCTGACAGTCTGTGAGGGTGTTTCTAGAAAGGGTTAATTGAGAGAAGATTCACTCTGGATATGGGTGATTCTCTAGAGGAACAGAACCATAGGATGGAGTGAACACACACACACACACACACACACACGAACTATCAAGTCAGCTTTAAAAGAGCAACAGCAGCAGACTCATACCTGAGTGCTGAGAACCCTGCAGTTACTTGGTCCTTAAGGCTAGTACCTCAGTAGCCCCAATCTGGCATTGGAAGCTGGGAAGTTTCCTGAAGAGCCACTGGTCCCTAGTCAACAACAGAAGTTTGGAGATGTTGACTCTGGTATCAGTGAAGCAAGCAACAAGAGGATAGATCAACCACTAGTGAGAGAGAGGCTGAGCAAGCAAAAGGAGAGGCACTCTTCTGCCTAGATGATTTTTCTGAGCTGCTGTCTAAAGGTCTCACTCACAACTAGGGCAGGGTCTTCCTGAAAGTTTCACTCACAACTAGGGCAGGTCTTCCCATATCAATCAAGGCAGCCGGGACCCTCTGTTAAGTCTTCCTACTCAAGTAATTCTAATTTATTGCAAGTTGTCATTAAAATAACCATGATACCCCTGTATGGTCCAGGCTAGCTTAGTGACTAGTGCATTGAAGAGGCTCAGGAAATACTGTTTTCTAAGCATGAAAGAACATCACTCAAGGAAGAACTTGTGACATGGAGTGAGCTTGATCCTGGCATCTCCATGTTTCTCTCAAGACTTCTGAGTTTATATCCATCCACTTTGGTATTTACATAAACCATAAGATGAACCAAATGAGAGAAGTGGCATACTTTTCAAGTGTCTTGGGAAGGAAACCCTCCCCACACCCCATCCCTTAAGAGTGCCACCGAGGGGGCTAGAGAGTTGACTCGGTGGTTAAGAGTACTTGGTGCTCTTGCAGAGGACCTGGGTTCAATTCCCAGCACCCACATAATGGCTCACAACCATCTGATCTAGGAGATCCAATGGTCTTCTTCTGACCTCTGTGCCACTAGGGGCACACATGCTACACACACGTGGATGCAGACAAACACTCATCACATAAGATAAGTCTAAAACGGAAAAACAAAAACAAAAACAAAACCAGAAACAGAGCATGGTGCTTTTATCCCAGAATGCAGTAAGGCAGAGGCAGGAGGATGTCTGGGAGTTAGAGGCCAGCCCATTCTCTATAGGGAAAGCCAGTACTACTTAAGAAAAGAAAAGAAAAGAAAAGAAAAGAAAAGAAAAGAAAAGAAAAGAAAAGAAAAGAAAAGAAAAGAAAAGGAAAGGAAAGGAAAGGAAAGGAAAGGAAAGGAAAGAAAAGAAAAGAAAAGAAAAGAAAAGAAAAGAAAAGAAGAGAAAAGAAAAGAAGAGAAAAGAAAAGAAAAGAAAAGAAGAGAAAAGAAGAAAAAGATAGGCTCACAGCCAAAAGAGATAAGAACCTCACAGAAGGTCGCTGGAAATTTCTTCCTGTTTCTTCACTAGAGATTGAAATCATAACAAATAGTTATTCCTTAGAAGTGATTTTTTAAAATGTACTTGTTTATTTTCTGTGCATGGATGTTTTGTCTGCATCTATGTCTGTGAAACACGCACATTCCGGGTACCTGAGAAAGCCAGAAGAGAGCGTGGAAGCCCTGAAATAGACAATCATGAGCTACCATGGGTGGGTGCTGGAAACTGAGCCTGGTCTCCTACAAGAGCAGCCAGCTTGCAGCTTCTGAGTCATCTCTCCAGGCCCAGAAATGATTTGCCAAGGTTTTGCCCAAGGTAATGATTTGCCCAAGCTGACCCTGGAATCCTGGGCTTGAGCTACCCTCTGCCTCAGGCCCCTGGGGGGACTTGTGGGATCTGTGTTTTGTGTTGCTGTTTTGGAGTACTGGGGACTGAAGGCACTGGACAGGGCCTGCACGTGTCAGACAAACACATTCTACCATCTTCAGTAGTTTTTTTTTTTTTTTTAATTTATTATATGTAAGTACACTGTAGCTGTCTTTTTTTTTTTTTTTTTTTTTTAAATTTTTTTTTTAAAAATTTTTTTTTTTATTATATGTAAGTACACTGTAGCTGTCTTTTTTTTTTTTTTTTAAGTTTTGTTTATTTATTATATGTAAGTACACTGTAGCTGTCTTCAGACACTCCAGAAGAGGGAGTCAGATCTTGTTACGGATGGTTATGAGCCACCATGTGGTTGCTGGGATTTGAACTCCGGACCTTCGGAAGAGCAATCGGGTGCTCTTACCCACTGAGCCATCTCACCAGCCCCTTCAGTAGCTTTTTACTTTTAAAAAGTTGTCTAGGGCTGGAGAGATGGCTCAGCAGTTAAGAGCACTGACTGCTCTTCCAGAGGTCCTGAGTTCAAATCTCAGCAACCACATGGTGGTTTACAACCATCTGTTATGAGATTTGATGCCCTCTTCTGGTGTGTCTGAAGACAGGTACAGTGTACTTATATATAATAAATAAATAAATCTTTAAAAAAAATATAAAAAATAAAAAGT
Source organism: Mus pahari (assembly GCF_900095145.1). Taxonomy (NCBI): domain Eukaryota; kingdom Metazoa; phylum Chordata; class Mammalia; order Rodentia; family Muridae; genus Mus; species Mus pahari. The sequence continues at coordinate 143,532,738 of NC_034591.1, forward strand.
TGTCTAAAAACCATTAATTACATGTAAATGTGTCTTTGTGTGTGGAAACGTGCATGGGTGGGAACAGGTACATCTCTGGGTACATGTGCTTAGGAGTCCAAAAGAGGGTGTCAGATCTCCTGGCTGGCACTGGAGTTGTAGGTGGATAGGAGCTGTCTAGGGTCCACACTGCAAGCGCGGTAAGCATGGTTTGTGCTATCTTTCCTTCCCACCCACCCCTCTTTTACTATTACTGTCATTTAAGCTCATTTTGCTACTTTATTTTTATCCCTCGTATTTGTGTGTCTGTGAGAGTGTATCTGAAACATATGCTGGGGTTACAGGTGTCTGTGAGCCACCTGTAAGCTTCTTGTGTGTGGGGATTCTCAGTAGGGTTCTCTGTGCAGCCCTGGCTGTCCTGGAACTCGCTCTGTAGATCAGGCTAGCCTCCAACTTAATAAAGATCCGTCTAGCCTCTGCCTCCTAAGTGCAGGGATTAAAGGCATGCACCACCACTGCTGGGCTAGCAGGAAGCACTCTTAAGTCCCAAGCCATCTTTCCAGGCCCTTCTTTTTATTTTAATTTTTTGTTTTTTTTTAATTTATTAATCATTTTATTTGTTTATATTTCAAATATTATCCCCCTTCCTTGTCTCCCCTCAATGAACCCCCCTCCCCTCACCCTCCCCTTTGCCTCTAAGAGGGTGCTCACCCCACTAGCATCCCCCTTCTCTGGGACATCAACCCTTCTTTTTATTTTTATTTTATGTGTGTGGGTTCTTTGCCTCTGTGCATATGTACATATACATGTCTGCATGTCTGGTGCCATGGACCTCCTAGAACTGGAGTTACAGACAGCTCTGAGCTGCGATGTGGATGCTGGGAACTGAACCCTGGTCTTCCAGAAGAGCAGCCAGTGCTCTTAACCACTGAGCCACCTCTTCAGCCCCCTTCTTTTTATTTTTAAGATTTCACTAAATTGGGCTGAAGAGATGGCTCAGTGGTTAAGAGCTGCTCTTAACTGAGGTCTCTTAACTGACTGCTTTTCCAGAGGTCCTGAGTTCAAATCCCAGCAACCACATGGTAGCTCACAACCATATGTAATGAGATCTGATACCTTCTGGTGTGTCTGAAGACAGCTGCAGTGTATTTACATATAATAAATAAATAATTTATTTTAAAAAAAATATTTCACAAAATTGAAAGCCTGGGCATGAATTCACACTGTAGTCCAGGCAAGCCTTGAACTGTGATCCTCCTGTCTCAACTTCCCAAGTAGTTGGGATTCTAGGCCTGCATTGGATTCTCTAACTATAACTTCAGATAACAAGGATGGGAGGGGATCAAGGTGAATCACAGACTAACCCAGTTGGAGAGATGTATTAGACCCAGAACATTCCCCAGAATAATTCAACATGGAATCACTGGGACTTCAGCCTCTAACAAGGAAGATCTCAGAGCTGTGTGTCACTACATTCCTGATTGCAATTCGAGAGAGATATGGGACTGACAGGGAGAGGCCAAGCAAGGAGGGTGTCTGATGGTAGATGGAGGAGAGGTGGGGAGGGTACTTTACCTCACCTCAAACCCGAGCAGCAAAGGACAGCAGCAGGAGGAAAGAGCTGAGTAGCTGAGCCAGTCCACAAATACAGAAAAGGGACGTGCCTGCCTGCCTCCCCACGCATACCAAACACGCGCCCCCACACAATGGCACTCACTTCTCTCTGATGACTTGGCACAGCCTCCTGACAGTTTACAACACCCGCGCGTGTACACACACACACACACACACACACACACACATCATCATCCACCACCCACTCTGAGCAGGACCCCAGAGCTGCAGGCTTTGCAGCCTACCAGCTGCAGGCCCTGCTCGCCCTCCCTCTCCTTTAGGGCTGGGTTTTTCCAGCCGGAACCTCGCTCCCTCTACTGCAATCTCTGGAAACTGGTGTCTGACGCGGCTGCTCCCGCCTATTATTTATTTATTTCTTCTTTTCTTCCTGCTGAGACCCTCCTGTCAGAAGGAGAGCCGCAGTCCGGAGAGAGAGAAAGGCAGAAGCTACAGGGGGAGCTGGGAGCAAAAAGGAGGTGGAGAGAGACTCCCATACACCCTCCCTGCTTTCCACAGAGGACCATGAGCAGCGGGCAAGAGGCCAGGAGAGATGAGGGAGACTCCAGGAAAGACCAGGAAGCCTCGCTTCGGGACCGAGCCCACCTGAGCCAGCAGCGCCGACTCAAACAGGCCACCCAGTTCTTGCACAAGGACTCGGCTGACCTGCTGCCCCTGGACAGCCTTAAGAGGCTCGGCACCTCTAAAGACCTGGTAAGGACCCTGACCCTTTCTCTCCTCTTCTTCATATCCTGTGTTTGGGGTGCAGGTCTAAAGGGCAGAGCCTCAATCTTCAAATTTCTTTCTCCTGTTGAGATGGGAGAGATGTTTCTGCCAACTTGCAGCACTCCCCCCCCAACCCTCCCCAGATTCTTCATCGGGAATGTTTTATTGGCCTGGTGGCAGTGAGGGTCTCTGGGCTCATAACTCAGCTTCCACCGTTTTTCCCCCTTAGGGTCCAAGGCTATCCTGGGGGTAGTGGAGAGTTATGTTGTTTACTGGAGCCTAGAGGACCGGGGATTCCCATGGAATGGGCACATAAGGACAATAAGGCCTAGAGGATCGGTCACCCCCGGGTTATGACTCCTACTTCTAGATTCCTTCAAAGCTGCCCACGAATTTGCTTCATTCCCCAGACCTGCCCCCACTTTTGCCCTTTCCCCCCATCATCCACTTACGGAGGATCTCCTGGGCAGTCAGGGGTCCATATGGCTCTGACACAGTGTCTGTGTCCTTATGTCCTTTCCTCCCAAACCACTGCAGCAATTCTGGCCCCCAGAGGGAACAGGCCCAGGGTGACAACGAGGAGGTTAGGGTCAGCGTGCAGTCTTTGCCCTCAGGGATATAATAGTTAAGAGCATGGGCTTTGGAGCCACCTTGCTTGGGACCAAATTCTGGCTGTAATTTGGAAAGTTGTCTCTGTGCCATGTTATCTCCGTCTGTTAGAAAGGAATAAAGTTGCCAGCCTCCACCTGGTAAAGAGGTCACCAAGGCGTCCACATCCTTAGCACTGTGACAGTGCCTAGCTAATAGAAACGTTAGGGAGATGATTGGGAACGCTTCTAGCTATGGGTCCTTTTAGCTTTTGAGTTGCTGTGGATTCTGGAGGGTCTGGAGAATACAGAATTCCATCCTGTGGGAGCCGCTTCTTCTTGGGGGTAAATGCATCCTCTGTTGCTTGGACTGACCTGGCTCTACCTTCTGTCCTACTCCAGGTCTGGATTTTCTCTTCAGGAATCCCCTAGTCCTGTGTCTCAGCAGCCCAGAGAACACAGGAGACAGTTGAGGAATAGGAAGGGGTGGGGTAGCAGGTTCTTTGGTGTCCCAGGGACTGGGCCTTGTGCATCTCCATACAGTCCTACAGCTGTCTTGCCCAGAAGTTGCCCTGTGGACACTACTACCTCAGAGTGACAAGCTCAGCCTTTTGATGCCAGGTTTCTCACCTCTCTCCTTTGCCGTACCACCTGCACCACGATCTGCAGCAGGTAGTGCCTATGACTTAGGGCATGAAGAAGCAACCTTCTAGGAGCCCCTCTTCACGATTGGGGTAGCCCTGACACACACTTCCCACAGTGAGGAGCCTGGAGTCACTGTGGGAAGAAGGGCCTGGGAACTGTTTGGGTCCCAAGCTGGCTTTCCCAGAACAGCAACTCGCTGCCAGGGTCTCCTGAGGCCAAGGGTAGACAAACAATCCCAGGCTCCCAGGGTCAGGTGGAGGAGTGTGTGGAGCTTGGGAGGCTACAGCCATTCTCCAGGAGACTTTAATTTTTTCAGAGTCTCACTAGGTAGCCCTGGTGGCCTGACTCTGCTACATAGCCCAGGCTGGCTTACAACAGTGCCTTTTGAGTTTATAAACAACAGAATTAACTATACTTTAATTTTGAGCTAGGACTATGTAGCGCAGGCTGGCTTGCCCTTTGTGGTGATCCTCCTGCCTCCCCACTGCTGCATGCTGTGAATATAGGAGTGTGCTACCATACAAGACTAAAACCAACCATTTTATTTTGTGTCTTTTTCCTTTTTATTTTTAGTACTGATGAGACTTAGGTCCATGTGCATGCTAGGCACAATTCTCTTTGATTGAACCACTCCAACCCCCAAGCCACAGAGCCTCCCTCTTTATGCTGAACTAGGCCCTGGGACAGAAAGATGAGCAAGGCAGATCTGACTTGAAGGCCCTTCCAGGCTGCGGGGGGGGGGGGGGGGGGGGGGGGGGGGGGGGGGGGGGGGGGGGGGGCGAAATCCAAAAATAACATCTGTGAGAATCAAGACCGAATGAGCTACAAGGGGGGAGAATGACGGAGGGCAGAATAACCCAGGGGCCAGTTCTGCAGGTGGAGTGAGAGGCAGAAGCAAGGCCCTTCTACTCAATAGAGTATAGGGGACTACGCATACAGATTAGTGAGAACTGGGAGGAGGGGTTTCCAGGAGAGGTGAGCAAGGGTAGAGGCTGGGGTGGAACAGAATCTTCCCTGCACAAGCGGCCTAACGCCACTAGAGTATGAGAGCAGTGTGGTGGACAATCCAGGTTGTCTAGGGATCAGTTCAGAAAATACAGAACTGGATGGAGCCGCTCACACCTTTACTCCCAGCACTTGGGAGGGAAAAGAAAGCAGATCTCTCTGGTCCACATATTGAATTCCCATAGTCAAGGATACATAGAGAAACCCTGTCTCAAAAAAAGAAAACAAGCAAACAAACAAACAAAAAAAACCAAACAAACAAAGGAGAGGGTCCGGAGAGACAGTTCAGTGGTTAAGAGCATTGATTGCTCTTCCAGAAGACCTGGGTTCAATTCTCAGAGCCCACATGGCAGCTCACAACTGTCTGTAACTCCAAGATCTGACACCTTCAGATTTAATTTAATGAGATTGCAAAACAGCAATGCTCATTAAAAAAAAAACAAACAAGCAAACAAACAATAACAATAAAAAACAAAAGTAGGCTGCCACTATACTGGTGTGTGTGTGTGTGTGTGTGTGTGTGTGTGTGTGTGTGTGTATGTGTGTAACGTATTTTATACAGGAGAATAGCACTTAACAATTTGTTTTCAAGATAGGTTCATACTATGTAGCTCTGGCTACATGCCATGTAGACCAGGCTGGCCTTGAACTCACAAAGATCCACCAGTGTCTTCCTCCTTAGTTCTGTATGTGCCACCACATCCACAACAGTTACTTTTTTTTTTTAAGGTAGTCTAGGATGGCCTTGAACTCAAGGCTATTCTGCTTCAACCTTCTGAACACTGGAAATGTATAGGTATACACCACCAAATCTGGCTTGTAAAGTTGTGTTTACATTTTACTTAAGCATTTCTCAAATTTGAATGTGTAGGAGTCTTATTGAAACAAGATTAGGGATTAGGCTGGGCTTAATGGCATACACCTTTAATCCTAGATTTTGGGAGGAAGAGGAAGGTGGATCTCTGTGAGTTCAAGGCCAGCTTGGACTACAGAGAAAGCTCCAGGTCAGCCACAGTTACATAGTAAGACCCTGTCGGGTGATGATTGCACACGCCTTTAATCCTAGCACCTAGCACTTGTGAGGCAGAGGCAGGAGGATCTCTGAGTTTGAGTCCAACCTGGTCTGACTGAGTTCCAGAACTACCGGGGCTACACAGAGAAATCCTGTCTTAAAAAAACAAAAATAAGACCAAACCAAAACCAAATCAAATCACACCAAACAAACAAACAAACAAACAAATCAAATAACCAAACCAAACCTAGACAGGGCTGGGAGAGCAGCTACTCAGTAGAGCATTTGCCAGGTATATGCAGGCTCCTGGGTTTACCCCCTAGCACCAGAAAACAACAAAACAAACAAAATTCTAGATGCTGGCCTGAGACTCTGCATTTCAAATAGGCTTTATCTTGTCATTAAAGCTGGATCGATAGCTCAGAGGTTACACTTCCAGAGGACACAGATTTTATTCCTAGTACATACTGGCATCTCACAATCATTTGTAACTCCAGGTCTAGGATATCTGATGCCCTCTTCATGGGCCTCAGAAATGCATATAGGCAACACACACACAGACATACCCACCCCTTAAGATCTTAATTACACTCATATATAAATTCTGTGTGTGTTGACTTGAGGACCACACTGTGAGTAGCAGGGCTTTAGCTAAGTCGGTGTAGAAAGACAAGTCTTGGAGGCAGGCTTCTGTGAGAGGGGGAAGGTGTCCAGTGGCCCAGGAGAATTGTGGGAGTCTAGATACAGGAGGTGTCCTTACAAAGAAAGGAAGCCAAGCTGGTACAGTACAGGATGGATGAGGGCAGCTGCAGATGAGAGGCCAAGGCTAATCGTTCATTATTCTAGCCTGAACACTTTTTTTTTTCCGGGGGTGGTGGTGGTGGTGGTGGTGGTGGTGGTGGTGGTGGTGGTGTGGTCAAGATAGGGTCTCTCTGTATAGACCTGGCACTTGTTCTGTAGACCAGCCTGGACTTGTACTCCCAGAGATCTGCTTGCCTCTGCTTCTCTAGTGCTTCGGATTAAAGTCATGTGCCACCACTGTCTGGCTCATCTTTTGCAATCATTATTTTAAAATATTTTTTTTGAGACACTTGGGCCCTGTTGGCCTCAAACTTGCCATGTAGCTGAGGATGACCTTGAACTCCTGATCTTCCTTCCTCCAACTGGCAAGTGCTGGGATGGCAGGCCTGTGCTACCATGCAAGAACTGTCATCACACTGGAGCTAGTTATGCACCTCTGGGCAGGTGCTGGGGATTGAAGCCAGGTCCTCTAGAAAAGCAGTCAGTGCTCTTAACTTCTGAACCAACTGTCGTCTCTCCGCTACTTTCTTACTGCTCCTGTCTGGGGTGGAGCTGGGGCAAGCATTCCGTGGTTTGCAAGGTTTAAGATGGGGAAGCAAGCGGCCTGTACCCCGGGCTTAGACTGCTTTCACTGTTTTGTGATGGAGCCAGCAGCCACACAGTGTGATCCAAAGACGCCTGGTGGAGGGAAACCAGAGGCGGCTTCAGGGGGAGTCTCCCCTGCTGCAGGCCCTGATCCGTGGCCATGACAGCAGCAGGACCAGTGCGACACAGTTTCCAGCTCTGCTTGTCAACTGCAAGGTAAGAAGTCTCCCAGTGCACTTTTGACTGTCACTTACCTGCTGAGCCTGCTCACTGCATAAGCGCTCCCTTCTGCTGGGCTGTCAAGAGATGGAGAGAAGGCGTTTCTCTCCTTTTCCGGACCAGCATCTACTTTTCTGTCTGTCTTCTCTGTGTACTGCCAGATGCCCACACCAGTGTAGTACTATGCCCCCAATGCTTTTATCAAACTATATTTAAATGTACCTTTTCTGTACTGCACACATTGGAAAGGTACGCACGTGTACAAAAGGCTCATGTTCCAAGGTGAAGAAAAGTCTCAGGCTATGTATGTTTGTGATGTCATGTGCCTGTGTGTACATGTGTGCTTGCAGTGGCCAAAAGAGGCTCTTGTATCCTCTGGCATTATGAGCTACTCAACCCAGGGACTGAACTCAGGTACTCTTGAAGAGTGGCAGATGTTCTTAACCACTGAGTCATCTCTGTGGCCCCGGCTTCCTCATTTCTAGAGCCACTGGAGCACCCACTTACTGGTGGGCAATCCCAGTAAATGCCCACTGCCTCTTTGCCCAGAAATCTTATGTCCTAATCTCCAATCATCCCTTGTCCACATTCTTATTTTTTTAAGACCCAACTCAGATGCTGCCTCCTCCTTGAGCTTTTCTCTGTCCAGCGAGAACAACTCCCTGTCCCCCCACGCATGCTATTCATGGTCCTTTTACAGACCTTACAATGGAGTGAAATCACACTTCATCTCCAACACTGCCAAGGAACGTCACTCATTGAAGTATCTACTAACTGTTCACCTTACATAGTGGATGCTCAATAAATGTCTGGAACAGGAACACTAATTTTTGTGTGTGTATCTAGGTGTTCACCTTGATGCTTGTCAATATCCTGACCTTGTCTTCCCATTTCCATTCTTGGCCACCCAAGTCTGAGTGTCCACAGAAGGGTTTGTCATTTTAGCCCTCTCCTCAGATTGCAGCTCTTTGACTAGAAGGCCTCGAGATTCCTCTAAACAAGTACCTCTGGCCCAGAGCTTTCTCAATGGACTCACCATGTGGAAATGTGGAGTATGATTTCCTTGACTGGTTTCTGGGAAAGTCAGTTTCACTTCTGAAAAGTGAGAGTTCCAGCCCAGCCTCCTCCTGGGAGCCTTATTAACTCATCGCAATCCTTTCTTAGTGCCAGGACCAGATGCTTCGAGTGGTCGTGGACACAGGGACCCAGCACAACCAGATATCTGCGGGATGCCTCAGGCGCCTGGGGTAAGAGCCACGGCCTAAGCCAGCGAAGTGGACAGCGGCTCCTCCCCTCCCCCACCCTCTTTTTGTTTTTTTTGATAGAGGGTTTCCCTGTGTAGCCTATGTTGGCCTCAAATTCAACAACCTTTTGCCTCAGCCTCCTGCGTGTGGGCTTGTGTTGACATTACAGGCCATACTGGCTTTGGGGGTATGTTTTCTTTTTGGGGGTGATATCTTCAAAACTATCTATTGAAGACGGCTGCCGGTGGGCCTGTCTGTAAACCTAGCATCTGGGGGTAAAGAACTAGGGATGCACGGTCAGCCTTGGCTACCTAAGGTATCAGAGACAGCCTAGGCTCCACCAGACTGTTTCAAAAACCACAGCCTCCCCCCACCAACCCAAACAAATCCAACAACCGAGAGTGAACCTGACGGCACAAACTATATCTCAGCACAGCTATTATGTCGTCTTTAACTGGGGGAGGTCGGTCGGGCAGCTCTGGACGCAGCTGAGCCTTACCTGGCTCAAGGACCGGAAAGACAGCCTAGATCAGTACTAGCTTTTTGTTTGTTTTCTCTGTGTAATAGCTCTGGACTCATTTTGTAGACAGGGCTGGCTTCCAACTCACAGATCTGTCTCTGCTTCCCAAGTGCTGGGATTAAAGGCCCGCACCACTACACCTGGTTTTGTTTGTTTTGGTTACATTGGCTTTTTAACTTGGGGTTGTGGGAGAGGGGCTGGAACTGGAGACTATTGTGGCTATAACCCTTGCTTTCATTTCTAACCACAGGTTAGGAAAGAGGGTCCCAAAAGCCCCTGGTGGGGATCTGGCACCTGAACCACCAAGTCAGGTAGAACAGCTGGAGTTAGAGCTGGGGCAGGAGACTGTGGCATGCTCAGCTCAGGTGGTGGGTAAGTCCTCTCACCTCTTCTACCTCTCTTCTGAGTGGTTTCGGCTCCTGGCAGCGCATGCTTCCAGGACTAGCAGACTATTACCCATTCTGCTGATCTCAGCTGTGGGGGTGGAGGGTGGTGGACCGGACCAGAGAGGGGCGAGTGGTCAGAGGAGGGCGGCAATGGTATTACAGCCAACCTTGTTTTCCAATGGTTCCTGCAGATGTGGACAGCCCTGAATTCTGCCTGGGACTGCAGACCCTGCTGTCCCTCAAGGTAAGACTTGGGCCTGACCCAAAATGCTAGGACAGGGTGGAAGCCCGGACCAGGCTGGCAAGACAGAGCGGTGTTAAAAACTCGAAACTTGCTTAATTATCCCCAAAAGGAAAACGAAATGGGTTCCCTCCCTGAAGGGGCAGGGGCATGGGAGCAGCGGGAGGCAGAAAGAAGGGAGCAGGTGTGAGCTGGCAGGGAGGTGACCACACATCCGCGGTCCCCACGGCAGTGCTGCATTGACCTGGACCGTGGAGTGCTTCGGCTGAAATCCCCCTTCTTGGAGCTGCCCTTCCTGCCTCTGTACCAAGAACCTGGCCAGTGACCACTGTCTCAGCCAGTCCCTAGGGCGACACCGTCCGTGCCTTAGGGAAGAATGTGTGGCGTGGGTATTACCTGAGCAGGGTATCTGGGGACCACTGCATTAATTTCTTTTCTCACCACCCTGAGCCCGCAGTCGGCCACCTCCCTCTCTGCTTCTCCATCGCTGCCCTCTGCCCTAGGAATTCCTACCCAGAGTTATCTGTGACTCTGGGGTCCTGGCTTCCCCATTCTCTCTTATCCCTTCCCAAGTGCACCACCAAGTCACTTACAGAAAAGGACCTCCAGCAAATGGGCTCTAGGCTTCACCCTGGCTGTAGAGGTCAAAGTTACCTGCTGCCTGCACCAGCCTGAAGCCCACCCCAAGCTGGCCCTCCTGACACATGCCCCTTTGATCCTGTACCCATCTGCTTACAGCTGGGTGGGGGCGACAAGTAAGTAGGACTTGGTTTAGAAGGCACAGTCCCTGAGCTGTGGCCTGTGGTCAGTACCCTTTCGGGGTGGCAGATGTCTGGGTGTCTTTCTGACCGGACAGACTCTCAAATCGTGGCTAGGGAGGGGAAGAGAGACAATGATATATCTAACCCAAACCAGGGAACTGGGTCCCTTACATGGGAACTAAACACAAAGCAGACCAAAGAGGAACCAGCACACCAAGTGTCACTTTCTTCACTTCAAAGAGGCTCTGGGTGTGGGGTTCCTGGTCTCAATCCTAACCCCCCCTCACTGCAGTGCTTTGAGACAAGCTTCCTCCCAGTCTGCCTCCCACTGCTCCATTAGTGGCAGACCAGCCCAGGGCAGGCCCTAAGCCTGCTTCTGCATTTGAATAAACATGGTTTCTATCTGTGGGTGCTCTGCCTTGGTCTCTCCCTCCTTACCTCCCGGGGCTCACAGTACGGTTGCCCTCAGGCGCATAGGGGACCCAAGCTGGAACCCAGGCCTGTACACTTTACACTGTTATACATGCAGTTATAACAAGTAAGTGTTACCTCCGCTGTGGGGTAAATACTGGGCTCTGACATTCTCCATGTTCCTTTACTCTATTCATTTAGTTCAAAAGCCCCGAGGGCTGGGGAGACGGCTTAGTGGGTTGGAGCATTTACCATGAAAGCCCGAGCCTGAATCTGAGACTTTACACCCAGCTCACACCTGTCTGTCTGTCACTCCAGGTCCAGGGCTTCGACACCCTTATACAGGCAACACACACACACTCACACCTGTCTGTCTGTAACTCCAGGTCCAGGGCTTCGACACCCTTATACAGGCAACACACACACACTCACACCTGTCTGTCTGTAACTCCAGGTCCAGGGCTTTGACCCTTACACAGTCATAAATACAGGCAACACACACACACACACACACACACACACACACACACACACACCTGTCTGTCTGTAACTCTAGTTCCAGGGCTTCGACACCCTTACACAGTCATAAATACAGGCAACACACACACACACACAC
>NC_034591.1:143544131-143569308 GCF_900095145.1 Mus pahari
ACACACACACACACACACACACAGAGCTGTCTGTCTGTAACTCCAGTTCCAGGGCTTCGACACCCTTACATAGTCATAAATACAGGCCACACACACACACACACACACACACACACACGCACACTACGGTTGATCTGAAACTACACAGACCCATCTACCTTGAACTCAGAGATCCAGCTGCCTGCCTCAAATACAGTCCAGACTGGAGAGCTGCACCAGATTGTTAACACCTTTTTGTTTTGTTTATTTGAGATAAGATCTCCAAATGTGACCCACGCTGGTCTCAAACTAGCTATGGAGCCTTGACTGGCTTTGGACTCATGATCTTTCTCTCAAGAACTGGGAATACATTGGTGCACCATCATGTAAGACAAACTGTGAGTGTCTAGTTTCCTACAGGCAGTCGATGTTTGGGAAACAGGTGGGTGAGGCTTTCAAGCAGCACAGTACAGTACTTGAGAGCACAACAGTACTGGGTGCAGCCGAATAGCAGAGCGCTTGGCTGGTGTGCAAAAGCCCCAGGTTCCACCTCTGCACACAGAGACACACAAAACAAAACCTGAGAGAGAAAGAGAGAGAGAGAGATTCTGACAAAATGAGAAAGCCCTGACCTAGTTGCTTCGGTAAATAGAAGAACAGAGGAAGACGAGACAGGAAAATACCCTAAAAGAGCAAATACCCTGCCATTCTGCAGTAAGTGTGAGTGTCAGCTGCCTGGAGCTGTGCTGTGAAAGTCGGCACTCAGCGCGGGGGTGTGTGTCGGGTGTCACCCTGTGCTCCCTCAGTTCTGAAGCTTTCGGGTTGGAACACGGCAAAGGTTTGCCGCCTTCTCTCACACACAAGTCTGTTTCCTGCAAGGAGAGCAGGGAGCATGAGAAGGAGACCATGGGCCACGAGCAGAGGGGCAACCGATCGATCTCTCCATCAAAGGCTCTCAGGGAGCCATCCATCCATCCTCGCTGAGAACCCAGTCCTGCTCCTTCCTCTGTAATACACATTCCCCATCCTGCCAAGATCACGGATCGCTTTGGGGTAGGGTTGGGGGCTCAGAAGGATCCTTCACCAGCTAAGTGGTCGAGCCTAGCTAGGTGGGGTCCTGGAAGCTTGAGGGGGTACACTGTAGTGGCTGATCCGGATGGTAGAGAGTCTGGTGAAGCAGGGTACAGACTGCAGGGAGATCTTCAGGATCTAAAGGCCAAGAAGAGACTGGTGAGAGGCTGTCAGGCCTCTAGGCGAGGCCCACTGCCCTTGCTGGCACTCACCCACACCCAGCTCCTGCAGTAGGCGATGGTACTCAGGCTCAGCCTCCAGCAGCTTCAGAAGATTAGTGGACTCCATGCGCTCCAGCTGCACCTCCCAGTACACGTAGATCTTCTGGTTGAAAGTGACATATACCAAGCAGGGACTGTTGCGGCCCTCTTTGCAGGCGTACTGGCCTGGGAGACGGGGGCAAGAAGAGAAAGTCCAAGGCTTAGTCCTGGTGTCAGGAGGAGGACAGGGACAAGACAGCAAAGTCTTCTCATCTTAGTGATGTTCTGGAATAAAAGAGGCAGCTGTGCGAACGCAAGGGGGAGGTAACAAAATGATCAGAGAGGAAGGCTTTTTCTTGGCCTGTCCCTTTCTTCCAAGGCACACATCAACCTTTCAGGTAAATGGGTGTTTTCCAACTCCTTCCATTTATTGGGGGGTCCTGGAGTCCGAGCCCACAGCTTTGTATATGCCAGCTCTACCACCAAGCTACACCCTCAGCCCATTGTCACTTTAGTGGCCAGATACAATCCTGTCACCCAAATAGCCACCGCTGCTTTTCAAAGTCTGCAGCTGAGGACTGCGGGGAAGACCCTGGGAGTGTTTTCCTCAGCCTGGCATGCTCAGGTGGAAATGGTTTCCCAGTCACCCCATTCTTTATGTATTTAAAGATGGAGGCCACACTGTGCTTTACTTAGCATTCCAAACTACCATGCTAGGGCTGGAGAGATGGTTCTGTACACTTCCAGAGGACTGGGGTTCAATTCCTAATTAACATCTATCTACATGGGAGCTAGCCCCAACTCTAGTCTTGGGGATATGGTGCCCTCTTCTGGCCTCTGTGGGTACTGCACAGACATGGCACATAGACATACATCCAGGCAATCACTCATACATGTAAGAATAAATAAAAATTTCCTCCTAACAAACTGTCAAGATGGCAGCACGGCACCCACCCATCCCCACTAGTGACAGATAAGGAGCCCATTTATGTATGGAGACATCTATCAAGGGCTACACTGAACAGGAGTGAGTCAACCACTTTCTGGCACATTTACTAAGCCTGAGTAGCTGAGCTTAGAGGCCACCATCCCACCTGCACAGAAGGCACGAATATTTTCATCCACTTGGAAGCGCACAACGGTGCGGTTGTGATCGATGATATATGTCTGTCCATCCCAGGCACACGCTACCACCTCCTCAAGCCCATTGCCCTGAAAAAGGTCAAAGACAGGATACCAGAAGGGTCAGGAGCCATTTTAATAAGAGACTAGTCAGATATAGTGTCATACACCTGTAATCACAGTGCCGCAGAGGCCAGAGGCAGAAGCCAGCTTGTGCTACACAGCACAGAGCAAGATCCTGTGTCAGAAAAGAAGAGAAACAAGAAAAAAGATCCGATGGTGGGGTGGGAGCAGTGAGACATACAGGACCATGAACTTGACTCTGGGTGGCAAACTATAAATTAGGGTATTTCTCCACGTGCCAAGGGGGCAACAGGCAACCAATGACTTACTCTGCCTAATATTCAAAGTAACACTATGATGTCAGCATTATTCTCTGTTTTATCTGGGAAAATTTCTGCTAAGAGGGATAAAGTCACTTGTCAGTATCACAAGTAGGGGAGCAGAGGCAAAACCCAAGTACAGGTCTGTGCTGGTCAAAGCCACCCAGCTTGTCCCAAGGTAGTTTAAAAAGCGTGGGCCCGTCTGGCAAGTGAGGGGCCACAGTGATATCGCACAGACTCACAGACAAGGAAAACCACCACAGAACACACAGTGATATTCACGACTAATAACCCACTGCTAGACCTGGTGCCTGCTCTTTGTTAGGGCTGCTATTTGGGCTGACAGGCCTGGAAATGGTTTTCTAGTAGTCTCATAGAGAAGTACTAAATTGTGTGCTATGAGAGCACACTTGAGCGTAATAGACACACTCATCTCAGGTCTGAGAAAAAGGCTCAGTGTTAACTGGGATGTGAGAAGAGCCAATTTAAATGTCTACTCCTGGGGGGGGGGGGGGCTGGAATGGTGGCTCAGCGGTTAAGAACACTGGCTTTTCTCCCAGAGCACCTGGGTTTGACTCCTGACACCCACAAAGTGGCTAACAACTATCTGTAAATCCACTTCTAGGGGGTTTGATGCTCTCTTCTGGCCTCCATGGGCACTAGGCACACATGTGGCACACAGACATATATGCAGGCAAAACATCCATATACATGGACATAATAAAACAAATGAATCTCAAAAAACGGAAGTCCACTCACCGTGACATCCAGCTTCTCCAGGGCAAAAAGCTGGTGACCCACCTGCACAGACCATAGCAACTTGTCTGCTTCCTGCATCAGCTTCAGGGTCCCTAGAGGAAGAGAGGTGAGGGGGGGTGAGAGTATGTGAATGTACCTGTGAGTGTGTGTGTGAGTGTACAGGAGTATGTGAGTGTATGTGTTTGTGAGTGTGTGAGTGTACGTGTGTGCTGGACCTTTGAGCAGACCCCTCAGGCAGACCCCACCTCACCCAGCCTAGGACTACTCACCATCTAGGGTGCACAGGGCAAAGAGGCCTGCGCTACCACCTTCAGGGTTATGACCTACGTGAGGAATGGAGGCAGGAATGAGGGCAGGTCCTGGGTCTCCTTTCTCCCAGCACTGCCTTGTTCCTTCAGCTCCTTCCCGCCGTTACCTTGCTTGATGTTGCCAATTAGGTGAGTGGAGACGTTCTTGTTGTGGATCCGGCCAGATGTCTGGTGCAGGACTACATCTCGGGCAGCTGGGGTCTCCCTGTGGGTGAAAGAGAGACTAGGCCAACAGAAAGCCAAGGGAGCTGAGTTCCATCTCTGCGGGAGCCCCCTAATTTCAGAAGCCCACCCCTGACTCTTTCAGACCCATGGAGCAAATGGAAGGGGAGGAGTCCTGAGACCAGACTGAATGGTTCAAGGTGCTCACATGCTCTAAGGTTAAAGGCTCAGGACTCCAGTCCCTAAACAGCCTTTTCTAATGGGCTGGGCTGGGACTTAGAGGGTGGAGCCCTGGCACCTGCAGACCTGTCTCAACCACCATGTCCTTATGCTGATGCACCCGCCACCCCATCCCCTTACCTACTGTCTCCTGTGGCCTCCTCAGAGGCAGGAGGGGCGCCAGTGTCCTTGTTCCAGGTGCACAGCAGAACTGCATAAGCACACCCTGGCTGTGACACAACCAGTTCAGGCACACCCACCAGAGGCCCCGGGGTCACAGAGAGACTGTCTACCTGCACCAGAGAACAGAGTCTTAATGGGAACAGAGAAGGAAGGAAGGAAGGAAGGAAGGAAGGAAGGGAGGGAGGGAGGGAGGGAGGGAGACTGCCACCAGGAACAGGGGAGACAAAGGCAGGGCTTCTCAGAATTGCCCTCCAGCTTTGACGGGGACAGGAGTTCTACGGTTCATGAATGCTTGTCTGATACCATCCCCTCCACAGTCACTCTGCTTTCTTCTGGGTGCCCAGTGGCTCTGACCTGGTTCACACCACACACCTCACACACTGACTTCTCAGTCTACCATTCCTTGCACTCTGGACCTGTTACTAGAACCCCACTGGGATCTCATCAAAAATGACCCGATCTCTCTTAGCAAGGACATCTTCCTTTCTTCCCAGATGGCCCCACGTCCCGTAAGCCTTTTCTGCTCACCTGACCCTCCAGCATCCACTTCTTGAGGGACACCAACTGCCCTGCCAGGTGTTCAGGCCCCTCAGCCAGCTCTTCCCATCGGAAGGCCCGCACCACACGGTCTGTGTATCCTACCACCAGCTCGTAACACCCATCTCCATCTGTAAGCACAGAAACACAATGGGTTTGAAGCCAAATCTCAACTGGTCAGCTTCGGCCCATGGCTACCTTTCCACAGCCTGCATGCACTCCTGGCACTTTCGATTGAGAGCAGCTTCATGTCCAGGCTTCTGACCACTTGCCACACCTTAGGGCTGCTATGGTTGCTGCCCACCCCTACCTGGCCTTGGGCTCATGCAGCTTCTCATTGAACTGCTCTGTGGGCCCCATCATCTCAGCCCCCACCTTCTATATCCATGCCACAGCCCCCTGGCCCATTCCGCACACCTCCTCCCTACACAGCGTCTGACCCATCAGCAGCCCCTCTCCACTGCTCACTCTCCTGCCACTTTCAACTCTTTACCAAATGCTACCTTCCAGCAAGAATGTCTGCGGTGGGCTGGAGAGATGGCTCAGCGGTTAAGAGCACCAACTGCTCTTCCAGAGGTCCTAAGTTCAATTCCCAGCAGCCACATGGTGGCTCACAACCATCTGTATTGGGATCTGATGCCCTCTTCTGGTGTGTCTTTAGACAGCTACAGTGTACTCATATACATAAAATAAATAAATAAATCTTTAAGGGAAAAAGAAATATTAAGAATGTCTGTGGCAACTCCATTTAAGATTGCCACTTCTCAGGCCTGGCTCATAAGTTAAGAGTCTGTTGTTCTTCCAGAGGACACAATACCTATGTCAAGTGGCCACAACTTCCTGAAACTCCAGCTACAGGAGACCTGACTTTCACTTATGTCCTCATAACCACACATAATTAAATACAAATAAAATTGCTGACTCGGGCTGGTGAGATGGCTCAGCGGGTAAGAGCACCGGCTGCTCTTCTGAAGGTCCTGAGTTCAAATCCCAGCAACCACATGGTGACTCACAACCACCCATAATGAGAACTGCCCTCTTCTGGTGCGCCTGAAGCTACAGTGTACTTATTTACAATACTAAATAAATCTTTGGGCTGGAGCAATCGGGGTTTACCAGAGCAAGCAGGACTGATCTGAGCGAGTGGGGCTGACCAGAGTGATTCCCAACAACCACATGAAGGCTCACAACTATCCATACAGCTACAGTGTACTCACAGACATAAAATAAATAAATCTTTAAAAAATGTCTGTCTCTGTCTTGACACCTTCAGCCCTGTGGTTTCTTTTGTCCACAGCACTTACTACCCCCTAATATAGTATTGATTTTTTGGCAGTGTTCTAATCCTGAGCCAAATTCCCAGCCTCATTATTAAATTTTCTTATAGAATTTGTTCTGTCTCTTCTTAGTATGATCTTAGATGTCATGATATTTTTGCTTGCCTCATTCATTTTTGTAATTCTAGAGCTTAGTTCCTGGCTTGTAACAAGAGCTATGCATCAAACATACAACAGACGAGGAGAAGGTCAAACAACATTCACAGAGAGAAGGTAAACACAGCACATGTGCACAATGGTGCCAACGCTCCACACCCAGGGTTGCTATGGCAACAACTCTCCGTCTTGGCACCGTCCCTGGGGTCTGCACGGGAACCCGCTGGCCTCCCATTCCTTGGCTGTTCATGCCCACCGATGTCGCTGATCAGCATGACCTTTGTGTTGGCCGGGATGTGCTGCTTGAAGACAGGTCGCTGCTCCTCTGCAAGTGTCTCATGGTGCCCAGAGGCATCCAGAGCCTTGCTGGGTGTCAGGTCAAACAAGTGCAGCCAGCCTTCTGCGCTGACTGCTACCACCAGGTTCTGGGAGAGAGAGAAAGGGGGTGGGGGAGGGGCACAGGAGAGGTGCACGGGTTGGGGAGAGCTTATCAGGGGCTGACATTCCCTGGGAGTCACAGTGGAGGCAAGGGCCTGGAGCTCTACCCTCACCCGCGCCCTTACCTTCCCTTTATTACAGACATCTCCGACCCCAACGCAAGTCAACTGCAAGAGAGAAGAAAGGGAACCTGAGAGAGGTACCAAGAGAGAACATTCATCTCTAAACACTGAGCTGTACAGTTTGGTTTGTCCATACAGCAAAGTGGATAGTTAAGGAGGTAAACATCTCAGGTTTAGGGAAAGAAATTTAAAAAGAAATTTTTTCCAATGTATGGTACACACCTGTACCCCTCTAGCACTCAAAAGGCCGAGGCAGAAGGACTGGTGTGAATTCCAGGCCAACCAGGGTTATATGGCAAGACCCTGTCTTATAAACCGCCCCCCCTCCAAAAAAGAAAACCCACCAATTATCACATTTCTAGATTATTCCACATTTCTAGATTACTCCGATTATTACTCTCATTTTCTATTACATAGTCACATACTATATGAGGACATTTTAGTTAACAGCATATCACATATAAGGCGATGGACCTATAAGTTCCTATCACATAGCTGGGTGTCAGTGAAGAGGCTTGAGACAGGAGGACTGAGACTTTGAAGCCAGCCTGAGCGACGAAGCAAGACCCTGCCTCACAAAACTAAGGTAACACAGCAGCTGTCTTAGTTTATATAAATGCTGCCGGCACCTGATGATCAGAGAACCCAGAAATGCACTTCTCAGACCGTGTCCTTGCTGTTGACCAACGCATGGCTGCACTCCCTACGATCAGACAATCTCAGGCAGTCTCCACACAGTAGCAAGCTCACTCTATAACCTAAGGACAATTTAGTTGTTTTTTTTTTTTTCCTGTCAAATTGAGACAAGCTAGAGTTACATGGGAAGAGAAAGCTCAACTGAGAACATGCCTCCATCAGAGCGCTTGTAGGTAACTTCTGGATTAATGACTGATGCTGGAGGGCATAGTCCTGGGCAGGTGGTTCTGGGTTCTATAAGAAAACGGGCCAGTAAGCGCCTCAATGTTTTCTACATGAATTAATTGGTGCTTCCAGGTTCCTGCCTTGAAATCCTGCCCTGTTTTCAGATTTTGCAACAGACTATAAACCATGAGCTGTAATATACCCCTTCCTTCCTGAGTTGTTTTTGGTCATGGCCTTTATCACGGCAACAGATAGCAAACTCCCACAGACTAGTCTTGTGGGAGAGTTGGAAGGGGAGCAGAGCACGTAAGAACAATCCCCGGGGTTAAGCCCCCAACATCCCCAGTGAGACAAACTCTGAAGCGGTGATCCAGTGAGTTGCCTGGGGATTCACTGTGGAATCACCTTGGCATCTAACACAAAGGCATTCCCTCTCCTCCCCAAGACCCGCAGGGACGATACTGACCATTCCCTGGCACATGCAGGTAAGCCATGGCCGGCTGTCGTCATTCTTATACACGGACAGTTTTCCGCTGGTGTCTCCCACTACTAGCTCATTTAACTGCAAATGGAGAGAGGGACGTTAGGAAGGGATCTCAGCTCAGCCATCTCTGGAAAAACCATAACAGATACATTTGAATATGAGTGACTTTATTAAACAGCCTTTGATGGGCTGCAGGTGTAGCTCAGTTGGTAGTGTGCTTTGCCCAATATGCATGAGGCCCCAGGCTGCATCTCTAGCCCCACAGGAGCCAGGCATGGTTGCTGGGTATGGTGGTAACCCTTTAATCCCCACCACTCCAAAAGACAAGGCAGGAAGATTTTTTTTTTTTTTTTTTTTTTTTTTTTTTTTTCGAGACAGGGTTTCTCTGTGTAGTCCTGGCTGTCCTGGAACTCACTCTGTAGACCAGGCTGGCCTCGAACTCAGAAATCCGCCTGCCTCTGCCTCCCGAGTGCTGGGANTNNAGGCGTGCACCACCTCGCCCGGCTAAGGCAGGAAGATCAATGTGAGTTCAAGGCCAGTCAGGTCTACAGACTGTTTCAAGACAATTAGGGATATACAGTGTCGCAAAAAAAAAAAAAAAAAAAACAAAACAAAACCCAAAACACT
Source organism: Mus pahari (assembly GCF_900095145.1). Classification (NCBI taxonomy): domain Eukaryota; kingdom Metazoa; phylum Chordata; class Mammalia; order Rodentia; family Muridae; genus Mus; species Mus pahari. The sequence goes on from NC_034591.1 coordinate 143,553,020, forward strand.
AAAAAGGAAAAAAAGGCTCCAAGATATACATCTGTCATCTCAGCACTGGAGGTGAAGGCAAGGTGTCAGACGTTCAAGGACATTTAAAGTTACATAGCAAATTTAAGCCAGCCTTTACATCAAGGCTTTGAGAGATACAGTAGATCTGCCTGCGATCCCAGCCCTCAAAAGACTGAGGCCAGAGTATAGCAAGTTCAAGGCCAGACTGAGTTACACAGCAAGAACAAGCTTCAGTAAAAAAACAAAACAAAACAAAAAAACCACTTTTGAGACAGGTGGTTGCCTGCGGCTCAGTAGCAGCGCACTTGTCTGGCCCAGGTGAAGAAGCAAAGGGAGCCAACAACAGATCTTTTGGAAGCAACACATAGTTTTTCAGAACTTACTTCTGTGTGTGTCTGTGCGTGTCTGTGTGTTCCCTCTACACAAGAGCAGTGATTCAGGTAAGCCAGCTGTCTGCACAGCTCTGCCCACGTGCCTAGCCTTGGCTATTCTCACTGGTTCATTACAAATGGGAAATGTTTTGAAAACAGCCCAATAGTCAACTTCTGAAGAATATCACCTCAGATGTCATACTTTGTCTGAGGTCAAAGTACAAAGCCAGTTTCCAGGGCCCCGGTCTCTTCCTACAAGACCCCTCCATTTTAATGATTTTCATGTGTACAGGAACACAGAGGAATGGGCTTGCCTGAGGGACAAGCACTGAAGGTATTGTTGCTATCAGCATCCGGGCTCTGAGCGTGGGAGGACCCCTTCAGGGAGCCTCTCCCCTACCATGAATCCCACAGCTATCCATCTGGGAAGCTCTCATGATAACTGGGTGGCTCCAAACCCTACAGTTTCTACAGTTTCCTGGTCTTCTCTGGAAAAGAAGACAATGTTTCCCATAAAGAGAGGAAATTAAAGTTAGATTCTTAAGAGATCCACAATAATAAGGGAGACTAATGTGGTAACATGGATCTGTTAGACCCAGCTACTTGAAACCTGCCCAGAACAGAAGAAATCTGAGAGAAACTGGGATTGACATAATGATTTGACTTTTAAAGATTTATTTATAACCGTTATGGGAGTTTTGTACTAGACTATTAGAATATACAAAAAGAAAAACGAACAAACAAGGATGCAGTGTCAGGTCAGAGAAGCAGACATTGTGCTTATTTACAACGTCCCACAGCTGAGGTCCCACTTACAGCCGGAGAGGACTTCTGCAGACACACAATAGAAGGGTTTTGAGTGCGATTGGTGACTTTTAACACAGCTCTTTCTGTCCCATCCCCCCAACCCTTTTCTTTCGTTCTCTCTCAATCTCTCCCCCTCCCCTTCTGTGTAGCTCTGGCTGTCCTGAAACTTGCTCTGTAGAGCAGATTGGCCTTGAACTGAGTTCCACCTGCTTCTGCCTTCCAAGTGCTGGGATTAAAGATGAGATGTATGCCATCACACTGAAACCTCCCCCCCCCCCCGAAAAAAACCCAAAGATGATTTATTTTTATTTTATGTATAAGAGTGTTTTGCCTGCATGTATGTCTGTGTACCATGTGCATGCTTGGTGTCCTCAGAGCTCTGAACTGTCAGAACTGGAGTAAGCAACAGTTGTGAGGCCCTGGGTGCTAAGAATCAAACTGGAGTCCTCTAGAAGAGCAACCAACACTAAAGCACCAAGTGATATCTCCAACCTTGAGTACATTTTTCCTAAAAATTTTAAGGCAGAAACTTATGGACCATATCCATGTAGGGTTGTAAATCTTCTTTTTTTTTCTGGATTATTCAGAAAAGTGCAACTTTTCAGAAACTTCCATTTCTGTCTTTTCTAATCATGCTTTCTTCAGCACTTTGGGCTTATAAAAGGTATTTTCAGGATTCCTTGCATTTGTCTTTAAGGCTTCCCTCAACTAGGCATTGGTGGCACATGCTTTTAATCCCAGCACTTGGGAGGCAGAGGCAGGTAGATTTCTGAGTTCGAGGCCAGCCTGGTCTACAGAGTGAGTTCCAGGGCAGCTAGGGCTACATAGAGAAACCCTGTCTCGAAAAACACTAACTAACTAACTAAATAAATAAATAAATAAAGTTTCTTGTTATGGAGTTGGAGAGATGGCTCAGTGGTTGAGAGCACTGACTGCTCATCTGAAGGTCCTGAGTTCAAATCCCGGCAACCACATGGTGGCTCACAACCATCTGTAATGAGATCTGACCCTCTCTTCTAGTGTGTCTGAAGACAGCAATAATGTACTTACATATAACAATAAATAAATTTAAAAAAAAAAGACTTCTCTCATCACCACATCTTTGCTTGTGAGCCATGTGTCTGATCTTGTTTCAGATAAAACAGCATGGCCTTTTCCTTCTCTCTCCCATTCTCTACCTCAGACAGCTGCTGAGTTTGACAGCTTGCCTGCCGGGAAGTTTTTAAGTTTGAGTAAAACTGTCCTTGTGCTTCCAACACAAATATTTTTAAAATTACAGATAATGTGTTCACTAATTTTATGTGTCTGCATGTACACACATATATATGCCACATGGTATGTGTGTATGTGTGTGTGTGTGTGTGTGTGTGTACACAGGACAACTTGTAAGATTCAGCTCTCTTCTTCCATCCAGTGGGTCCTAAGAGACCATACTCAGATCCCCAGGCTTGGTGATAAGCCCCTTTATCTGCTGTCCCTGTTTGTTTGTTTTTTTAAGTATAAAATGCTAAAAGGAGCCTACAATAGTGTACATGCCTACAATCCCAGCACCCTGAGGTTGAGGAAGGACGGGAGGGCCACAGATTCCAGCTCAGCCTGGGGTAAGTACATTGTGAGACTTTATCAAAGAAAGAAAGATTAGAAAAAGGCTCAGCCAGCCCTCCAGTTTCCAGGCAGCTGTCTTGTTGAGAAGGATTTCTCAGCTTTGCAGAGCCACAGACACAGGAAAAGAATCATAAAATAGCATGGGAAGTACACTGAGCAAGCAGATGTGACTCAGCTAGGCAGTTTGTGGCAACATGTGGGAGCAGACATTTCCAAGGCAGCCGTCTGCCGTCTAGCACTTGAATGCTTCTTATCAGACGTGTGGCCTCACCCGGTCACACAGTGATGGTGAGGACCCTCAGAGAGAAGGTGAACCATGTTTAAGGAGTGCCGAAGGAGAAAGATGCAGTCCTTCTGTGATCTGCTTCAGTCTCTGGAAGACTTGCTGTGCTGCATCCAGCCAGCGTTCTGTGGGCAGTCCGAAAATTCCTGGCTTCTCCCTCTGCCTCAGCAGGAAGTAAATCAGCTTCAAAGAACTTTAGGCTAAGGGTTTATCAAAATGAAATCAGTCTTTGTCTCCATTCCCAAAGCTCCAATTATCTGGGGACTACTAATCATGTTTTATTGGTAGGTTTGAGACAGTGTTTCACTCTGTAGCCTTGGGTGGCCTGGAATCTGCTGTGCAGAGCAGGCTGAACTAGCAGTGACACTCCTGCCTCTGCCTCTTTAGTGCTGGGATTACAGTCGTGTACCACCATGCTTAGCAACAATCCCCACAACACCCCCTCTTTGAGAATGGTTGTGGGGAAAGAATGCAAGGCCTCACACATTCTAGATTAGTGGCCCTTCCACTGGGCTATACTCTCAGACTATAACTGCAGTCATATGGATCATGTGGTACAACTGATCACTTGTTAACTAGTCAATTTTCTCAACCTCTTCCATGCCCCCTCCCCATGCAAAGCTCTTCAGGTGGCTTTGAAACAATCACATTTGCTTTGTCTTTTAAATAGCACTGGATCAATACCTCCACTATACCTTATTTTGCTTTTCACACTTGCCTTTGATAACAAGTTTAAATTAAAAACCCAAGTTTGATCCCTGGACAGAATCCATGTGGTGGATGAGAGAACCAATTCCTGCAAATTGTCCTTTGACCTCTACACCTATCTGTGGCTGTTGTACACACGTATGGGCACAAGAACACACGCACAAGTTTGCCCTGTTACTCAAACATGCAAATAAAGCAAGTGTAATTTACAAATTATTGAGTGTGGGGGATGAAGCGGTTTAGGGGGGGGGGCTTAGTGGTTTAGAACTCTTACTAGTTTGGTTCCCAAAATCCACATTCCAGCTCACAACCATTTGTACCTTCAGAGTTCCAAACTTAGACAAACAAAATAAGGACAGCATAAATGACAGTTGAACCTCTATATCTGTGGGGCATTGATCATAGGAACTCTGTGAATACTCAAATCAAGTTCCTTATATCAAACCACACAGTAGCATTTACACATAATCTCAACTACATTTTAGATCTTTTTTTTCTTTTTTTTTTTTTTTTCCTTTTTTGGTTTTTTCAAGACATGGTTTCTGGATAGCTCTGTCTGTTCTGGAACTGGCTCTGTAGATGAGGCTAGACTAGAACTCAGCTATCTGCCTGCCCTTGCTTTCCGAATGCTGGGACGAAAGATATGCATCATCCCATCCGGCTTAATTCTTATTCTTTTATTTATTTTTGTGGTACTGAGAATTCAATCCAGGGCTTTGTTCATGGTCAGGCAAATGTTTGGTAGCTACATCCCCAGGCTGCTACCATATACTTTAAATTGTCTCGAGGGCTAAATACAGACCCATACTGCATATACATTGGTCAGTGGTGGGCTCCATATATCAGGAAAAACACATTCAGGTTTGTGTAAGCATACACTATAATGTTAGGACAGCAAAGTAACCCAATAATGCATTCCTCAAAGTATCCACTCCGTTAGGTTATGCAGGACTGTAGCTGCAGTGCTGTACTGTTTAGGTAATGGTGTCAAGAAATGAAATCTGAGGGGTCCGGAGAGATGGCTCAGCGGTTAGGAGCACTGACTGCTCTTCCAGAGGTCATGAGTTCAAATCCCGGCAACCACATGGTAGCTCACAACCATCTGTAATGAGATCTGATGCCCTCTTCTGGTGTGTCTGAAGACAATGGCAGTGTACTCATATAAATAAATTTTTTTAAAAAAAGAAATGAAATCTGAACATACTAGGTAGAGTCCCATTTTTTTTAAAAAAATATTTCCTATGGTAGGCCTGGTGGGTTGGGGGAGGGCTGCTAATACTGTTAACACTAACAGTTCCAGAGCCTTAACTGTGTTCCTGTCATTGTTCCACCTGCTTAATGTGCATTTACTTATTTAAATGATGAGAAAAGGAACGACTGCCTAGGAAAGAAAGAAAAAAGTAGGTAGAAATTGCTTTTGTACTTCAACCAAGAGGGAGCACTACAGAGTCGCCAGACACTTGAGTCAGTTCTGGGTAGGCACAGTAGAAGCCCCACATGGTCAACACTGATTGTGGGGTATCTGCGGTAGGTTGGCGGCGGCAGAGAGATCTACCGGTTGATTCCAGTGCAGGAGCAATACAAAAGTGTGGCAATAGCAGCCAAGAGTGTGGGCAAGCATGGTAGCATGGGGGATGGGAGGGGGCAAAGCCATAGGTAGAGGGATATTATTAAATGCCATTTACAGGTTAAAAAAAATTGGGCTTTGAAATGTGAAGATGTTTGCAAGGGAATTGCGGCTACGAAAGGAAATAACGCAGGAAACAGGCTTTTACAACCTCCTATCCTGACAAGTCACTGAACTGTGCAAGAGAACCAACAACCTAGCCTCTTAAAATTAATAATAAAGATAAAATATGGCTGGAGAGATGACTCCGCGGTTCCGCGGTAGGACATTAGCTCTTCCAGAGGAATAGGGTTTAATCCCCAGCAGTGGCAGCTCACAAGCGTCTCTAACTCCAGTTCTAGGGGATCCAGTGTTCCTCTTCTGGCCTCTACGGGCACTGCTCACACAAGGTACACAGATACACATGCAAGCAAAACACTCTACACATAAAATTTAAAGCTAAAACAAAAAATAACTACTAGAGGCTCTGGTCCAACTAAGCCGCCTGCAGCGACGGTCTGAGAGCGATACTGTCCATCAATATTTTCTGTTCCGCACGCCATGTTGACTCCAGTGCGCAAGCGCGCAACACGCCACCGTCCCACGTCTCGCCCCGCCCAAATGCAGTGGTTTGCAGTGCGCATGCACTCACCGCGTCGTTATCCACGTCTCCGAGGCTGATGGCGTGCGGGAAGAGACTCCCGCTGAAGTCCAGCGCCACGCGCTGCACATAACTGACCGACCTCATGGCACTCTGGAGGGCTGAGGTGCAGGGCCACCGCACCAGAACGACCCCCGAGCCCTCAGGACAGCCGTGCACGCGTGTCAGGCCACCGAACCGGAAGTCTACGTCACCGCTTAAGCCTTGAGTTCCGGCTTTCTCCTAACCTTAGGGGAGGAGGCGGGCCTTCCGTGCCTGGAGCTGACTTGATGCCTGGGGCTCTACCCTTTTCTCTGAGGGGGATTCAAACCATCCCTCGGGTCGTAGCAATAGCTGTCATAATTAACAGCTTTGTTTTCCAACAATTTCTATGAAATTACCTAATGGAGTTATCAACGCAATGTAGTGGATTACAACCCACGTTAAAGAACAAAAAAAAAACCCGAAACTTAAGTGGCCAGAAAGAGAGCTCAGCAATGAAGAACACTGGCTGCTCTTGTAGAGGACCCTGGGTAGATTCCTAGCCCCAACTCGGTGCTCGCCCCCACCCATCTGTAGTTCCAGTTCTAGGAAATCCGACGCCAGAAGACACCCTCTTCTGGTTTCCCGGGCACCTAGGTGATGCACAGATACACATGTAACAGAAAAGCCTCCACAAAGAAGATTTTAAAAACATGAAAACGGAAAAAGATCTAAGTGGTAAATAGTGTTATTTTGTGAAAGCCTTGTTTCAGTTGTTATCTATATCTATATCTATCTATATGTATCCTGGATTATAATGAAAAAAATTATGCTGTGTACTTTATGGGCAGCAGTTTGAAAAATACCTATTGCAAAGCACACCTTACATGTATTATTTAATCAGCAAAATTATGTAAGCTTTATTGTTTCTTCAGATGAGGAAAACATGTTCATCAAGATTGAGTAACTTTTGGCAGAAAGTGGTAGATGTGAGATTCAAACCAAGATGTCTGATGTAAAATGTTAGAGCTCTTGTTACTATTGCAGTTCCTACGGAAGTGAAGGCTGCTGGGATTCTGGACCCCAGGCATGATGTAGCCCCACCCCAGCACAAAGCAACCTGTTTCTAGTGGCTTTACTCTAGTTTAGGTGAGGCCATTACTCTCATGACTGTCTGCTTGGGATATTTTCCCTGATGAACCAGGTTCTGCCTTTCTTCTGAGATGTGACATCAAGGTAGCAGGAGTGTTAAGCTACACGTGGTAGTACTTGCCTGTAATTCCAGCACATGGGAGGCAGAGGCAGAGACAGGAGGATCAAAAGATCATTATCAACCTTGGATGTAATTCTATGTCAGCTTTGGTTACATGAGACCCCATCTCCAACAAAAACAAAAGACACTCAATAGAAATTCCTGTAGTCCTGGCGCTAGGGAGGCAGAGGCAGGAGGATCAGAAGTTCAGGATTTTCCTTAATCACGTGCAGTCTGAGGCCAGCCTGAAACACACTGAGACCCTCTTAAGGAGGAAAACCCTTTAGTTTTAAATGTGCAAGCTAATCTACACTTGGTTTCTCATCTTAGGGGATGCTGGACCAGAGATGTCCTGCATTCTATGTCAAAGGTGGTGGAAGAAGGCTGAGAAGAGACCTTTCTACCCTAGAGGAAAGGAAAGGATGGATTTGGTCTTCGTGGCTCTGACAGCTCAAAGGAGAAAGGAAAAAGGCATTGCAGATCCATTTCCAGCTACCAGTTCCTGTTACTGGTGGTGAGCTGTGGGGTAGGCTACAACCCTTAGAAGGTCTAAGTCGCCTGGGTACACCCAGTGCTATCAACTCATTGTTATTCATGGAGGGGTTATATGCTCTCTTACCTGCTATCATTTCGTTGTCCTTTTAGGGAGAAAACAGAACCAAACTTAAAGTGTTTGAGCTTGAGTATAACCAGTAATTTATGTTTCGTTGTTTTCTCTTTTTAGCTTTCTGAATACAGCTGTAAGATAAACAGTTAATTCTTAGGCCTGAGTAGAGAACCAGGCGCTTCTCTCACTGTCCACTCTGCTCTGACCCAAGTCTTTGAAATCACATCCTGACCCAGAACTCCACAATGCCTTTCTTTCTCTCTCTTTCTCTTTTCTTTCTTTCTTTCTTTCTTTCTTTCTTTCTTTCTTTCTTTCTTTCTTTCTTTCTTTCTTTCTTTCTTTCTTTCTTTCTTTCTTTCTTTGTCTTTCTCTCTCTCTCTCCTTTCCTCTCTCTTTTCTCCCCCCCCCCTTCTTTGGTTCGTCTTTTGAGACAGGGTTTCTCTGTGTAATCCTGGAACTAGCTCTGTGGAACAGGCTGGCCTTGATCTCACAAAGATCTGCCTGCCTCTGCCTTGCAGGCGCTGGACATACACCACTACTGCCCAGCACAGTACCTTAATCAATCTTCATCATTTGGGGTTCTTGTTCTGGAATTTTCAGCGGTTGTGTCTGGTTTTGTTTTGTACAATTGTTTATCATAAAGGCTGTGTCACTTCAATCACAACTTCTGTCCATCAAGAGAGCCAAATAAAGTTAAAAAGAAGACCCAGTAGGGCAATAAACTAAGTATTACGTGTGTTGTCTGAGCACTTGTGTGGGTGTGCTTATGTGAAAACCAGAGGTTGATGTTATGTCTTCTACAACTGCTTCTCCATCTCGTTGCGACACGGTTTCTCCCTGAACCTGGAGCACCATTTCAGCTGGTGTGCCTGGCCAGTGAGGGGACTGTGCTGCCTCCTTGCTCCCTGCCTCCTTGCATAGCTATATGGCTGGATCTCTTTTTCTAGCAATGATTTACTTGTAAGAATATTTTCTCTAAGCCAGGCAGTGGTGGCCCACACCTTTAATCCTAGCACTTGGAAGACAGAGGCAGATGGATCTGAGTTTGGGGCCAGCCTAGTCTACAGAGTGAACTCTAGTTTCACTGGGCTACACAGAGAAACCCTATCTCAAAACAAACAGACAAACAGTATTTTCTCTTGTTCTTTGTGTTGTTGCAGTACTTTTCCTCTTCAGTTAAAATGGGACACACAACTCATCTGCAGGTGACCTCAGGAAGATGCACTGAAGCAGGCACGATAAGTGGCATCAGACCGTGCAGGCTTTGTGGGACAGTGTGTTTAAGTGGAATCTAAGTGCCTGTGGTAAGAGCAGGTCAGAGGTGAACAGGGATGTGGGGACTGATGGAGAAGGAGGGTATGTAGGGGGAGAAACATCTCATAGGCTGGAGAGATTGGAAATATTTTAGCAACATAATATACAGGAGAAATCTACAATAATAGCCCAGAACACCTGTTGCTGGACTTTCTCGTCTGAGCATGTTACCTCCATAAATGCTCAAGTGTGGGCAAGCAGGGTGCAAGTGCCTAAAACGTGAGCAGAGACCTAGCAGAATTCAGTATGTGGCAGGATTATTTTTTAGCCATAAAGTACTAGTGACTTTATGAAAGGATCTTCACTAGATAGTTTTAATGTTATGATAAACTAGGACCTTTCCATCTCCGGGGCTCTATAAAGAGCAGTCAAATTTAAGTTCTTAGAATCCCAAGGAGCATTCAAGAGATGAACAAGATTTTAGAATGCTTTTTATCCATGCATTATAGATGAAAAGAGGCTTAAGACTTGCTCTGAATCACATGGCCTCATAGTAGTTTGGTTTAGTTCATAGAACTTCAAGTAGAAATTTGTTTGACATTTACAATTATTATTTTTTTGAAATAGGGTATTACATAAGCTCAGGCTGACCTTGAACCTTGAACGTATGTAGCTGAGGATAACTCTTGATCCCTCTGCCTATACTTCCTGAATGCTGGGATTACAAACATGCATCACCATGTATCTACTGTTCATGTGGTGCCTGGAATCTGACCCAGTGCTTCATTAAGATTTACTTATGTGTAATGTCTGAGTGTGGGCAATGGGTGACAATGAAAACAAGAGGGTACTGATTCTCCTGGAGCTGGAGGCTGGGAGTACTTGCTCTTAGAGAGGACCTGGGTTGTTCCTGGGCACCCACAATGGTGGCTCACAATTAACTCCAACTCTAGTTCTTGGGACTACCACCCTCTTCTGCCATCCACGGGTACTGTACACAGATACATATTTGAGCTACCTGGGTTGGGGCTTGGGAACCAACTGAAGGGCTTCTGTAAGAGCAAGTGCTGCTAAGATGCTGTCTCTCCAGGCCCAGCACCCAGCTTTTGGCATGGTGCTGGGGATCTGAACCAGGCCCACACTTGTGCAGTTTAAGCAGTCTAGTGACTGAGCTGTTTCTCAAGCTTTGGTTGTTTGCTCATCTGTAAACTGGGCCATACCTTTCTAAGGATGGTTGGATCAAGATTGGTACAGGTCCTTGGTACAGGTCAAGGCTTATACTGTTAATCACTTAGCAATTTCGCAAGGGCTTGGCATCACTGAGAGCAAAAGCAAAAATCAGTAACTACCTAAAAGAACCAAACCTAAAACTCAAGCCCAAGCCTGGACCTAACACACCCAGCAGGGGAACTAGCAGATCCAGTGCCAGCCTTGTTGAAGAAATGAGATGAAGAACTTAGACCGTTTCCATAGAAACATCCTCTACAATGTCAAGAGGTATGGAGGAATGCAGACTGCCCCACTCTCATTTGGGGAGTATGGGCAGAGTGACCTCTGAACTGTAGGATGATCAAGAGCTAGTGTGATTAACAAGGGTCCCCTGGCTTCTTGTAAAGGTTTAAAACTCAGGTTGGGTGTGACCAGTAATCTTCACCAGTACCTTATTTATGTAAAAGCTATCTGACCTAACGAGAGCCAGCAATGCTGGAGGCTTTTTTTTTTTCTTGGCTTGAGACAAGGGTTTTTCTGTGCAAGAGCCTTGGCTGTCCTGGACTCATTCTGTAGACCAGAGATCCCCGTGACCCTAACTCCAGAGTGCTGGTATTAAAGATGTGTGACACAAGGTCTAGCCTAGTGCTGGAGTTCTTCTTTGGCTGAGGACCTACCTATGTGTGATGCCAGGCACCCAACTAGTGACTCACAATTCTAACTCTAGCCCTCGATGCCCTGTTCTGGCCTTCACAGGCATCAGGAATACACATGTTACTTAGATACACATGCAGTACAATACCTCAGATGTCTGCCAGAGCAGGGAGGCAGTAGTACAAGAACCCAGTTTCAGAACCACTGTTTATATTTTCCTCTTCTTGTTTGGGGTAAGCAACCCCAGTATTCTACTGCTGGGCTGCTGTAGTCTACAATGGAGCTCAGGGTGTATGAGCAGAGGGATCGTTTCTTGCCTTGCCATAGTCTGCATCACACACCACTTAGGTTGGACTAGAGTAGGACCTTATTCATCCTGCCCCACCCACATTCTCAGCATGCCGCACCTGAGAGCTCAACATAAAAGGGTTGCCTGACACCCAAGTTTTGTTGTTTCCACTTTATTGCTCAAGCACAGGACTTGAGGTGTGCCTGGACCTTCAGCGTGCATTAAAGAGGCTGAGGGGATGGGGACAGGGACAACCTGGATGAGGAAACTGAGAGGAGCGAAGGTACTGGTCGGGGCTGTCTAGAGGTGATCACTGTGATACTGGAGGGCGTTATCAGGAATACCAACTTAGGAGAGCGAGGTAAGAGAGGCAATGGACACAACAGCGGTGTTCCTATGCCCCTAGCACCTGCACGGAGACACAGGCTTGGAAAACCACAGAGGAAAGAGATGGGAAAATGGCTGCCCAGGAGTCTTCTCCACCCTGGCTTATCAGACCCCATCCCCTATCACGTACCCCCTTCTACCACTTGAAAATGGAGCTAACAGAGGGAGCAAAATAAATTAACATTCTGATGTATGTGTGGAAGGATATACACTTGTGTGTAATGGGGGAGGGAAAGTAGGGTTGACACCACCTAAAACTACCCTCAGCCTGCTCTTCTCCCTTCTCCCCCAAAGCCATCATCCAAACAGATAGAAAAATAAAGGTCTAATTCACTCAAAATTCTTCAGTTTTTACAAAACTAACAGGGTGGAGTAAGAAGGGAGCAGGGAGCAGGGAGCAGCTGCAGAGGTGGGCAGCAGAGAGGCAGGTTATGCTTCTGTTTCCACCCGAGACTGGTTCTCGGCCACACTGTTCCGTTCACCCTTCATCTCAGCATCAGTGGGGTGGTCTCCTGCAGCCACTTCTGCCTGTGCCTGTACGATGAGCAAGAGGGAGAGGCTGAATCCCTAAGCAAGACAATTTCCAACCCAAGAAACTGCAGAGGCCCAGCAATCCTGCAACTGAGTACAGCACCCGTGCACACAACTACAACACACAACTGTTGAATGTCAGAGATTTCAGATGTTCTGAACTATTTTCTCTTTGTGCTTCTGGGATTAACTGAGGGTCTTAAGCGTGCTTGGCAAGCACTCTACCATTATGCTATATCCTAGAGCAACTAATCAACAATATTCTTTAATGTTAATCCCATGTTTGCTTCAGTGGTACTAAAACCTAAGGATATATCAGCACAGCCCCTGCCCAGCAAGGACATAGATCACAAAGTTTTGAGGTTTTCTGTACCCATTTCTTTATATGCTAACAAAATCTTTTAAAAAACTATATAGAATATATTAAATCATTATTCAATTTCACCTTTTATGTGTGGCTACAAAAAGTTAATATGGTTTGTAATCTTATTTCTCTTGGATAGCATTAGGAACACTGAAGCAACTGGTACTATAAGATATGTTATGTATGTGAAGCAAAACTGCACAATAGGAAGACTTTGAAAGCTCTCTTAAGTAGAATGTAAAATAAACCTCCACACATTAACTCACCAGGAAAATGTATAACGGGGTGAGACAGAACTGGCAGGATCATGTGCCTCTGCATGCTAAGTATAAAACCTTTTGGTTCTGAGTATGAGTCAGAGATGGGCAGATACTTGAGTTCCAGGCCAGTCTGTCTGCTCTGTGAATTTTAGGCAAGTTGTCTTGAATACAACACACATCACAACTGTGCCCTGATGTGTCGGAGCACTTCTCGTGATATCAGCTTCATTGGTGGGGTCAATACTGAGAACTTGCACTCCTTTACTGGAAGAGACTAACCTTTGGCTTATTCAACTGCCATGGGCAAGCACAGGCAGTGGCCACACCTGATGTGCTCAAGGTTAGGAAAACCCCACTTCTTCTGTCCACTGCAGCCACTTCCACCATGTGGCAGTTTGAATGAGAATGGCCCGAGGCTCATATACTTGGATGCTTGGTTCCTGGTTGGTGGAACTCTATGGGGAAGGACTAGGAGGTATGGCCTTGTTGGAGGATGTGTGTCTGCTAAGGGTCTTTGGGGTGTCAAAAGCCCTGTGTTGACTCTGCCTTGTGCTTATAGTCCTTGCCATGGTGGTCTCATACTCCAACCCTCTCCTGTGAGCTGTCTTGGTTATAGTGTCTCTTCACACAGCAATGGAAAAGTAGGTGACCCCCCCCCACCTTGTGCTCCTCCTCAGCCAGCCTCTCGAACATGTTGGCATAGAGCTTCTTTTCCCGGGCGAGCTGCCTACGGGTCCGCTGCTGGCACACAGCCAGCTGGGTCTTGGCAGCTTTGTTGCTGGGATAGAGCCGCAGGACCTTTTGGAAGTCAGCTCGTGCCAAGTCAAAGTCATTCACGGCCAGGTGTGCCTCTCCCCGGCGAAAAAGGCCCTTCTCATTGTTGCTGTCCAGCTCCAAGGCCTAAGAGCACAGAAAGGAAGCAGCAGGGACATCAGGCTCTGCAGCATCAGCTGGATTCCCAAGGGACCCCTCAGGAGGATAAGGCTCAGTGGGAATGGCCGGTGCCAAGTCAGAAAAAAGTAGACGGAGACATTAAATGGCAAGGGTCAAGGCCCAGGAAGAAACTCATGCAACCCGAGAGGAAAAAAGTAAATTCAGGTCTTCAGATACGGGAAGAACACGATCTCACTTTCCCAGATACAGAAAAGGACAAAACTCAAACCCTTCTGCTTCCCCCAAGCAAGGCCTGCTCAGTGTCTGTATCTACACGTTCCCACCATCTAAGCACTTGCTCCTTCCAAGCTCTAGGCCTGGAAACTCAGAATCCTCACTGATGCATCCTAACTCCACCCCTCAACTGCCTATAAATGCTGTCACCACATCCTCTGAGGGATCTCACCTTGTTACAGCTTTCAATGGCAGCTGAGAAGGCCTGCAGTTTCAGGTGACACATGGCCAGATTGAGGTGCGAGGCCAGTCGGAGCGCATGGACCTTTTGCATTTCCTCACCGGAGAAGCTAGACTCGTATTCTAGCCAAGACACGATCTTCTTGTACTGCAGTAAAGCCTGCTTGTACTTGCCTTCCTAGAATGGGAGGGAAGCTCAGACACCAGTGCAGGTTCAGCAGCCCAGGCTGTCTTACCTGGTAAGCACGAGTGACTCCTGGACAGAGCCTCCCAATCCTTCCCGTCCGACCAAACGGACTAAGACACACTAGGTAACAACCTCAGGGGATGTCCACACTAGGGCAGAGGATTATCCGGACAGTGCTCCCTGGGCTGTCTCATCCGTGGCTCACCTTGAAGTACACGGTGCCCCTCTCTTTCACTATGTTGCTCTGCTCCAGCTTCTCCGTGGAGTTCATCTCCCAAGACTCTTTGGCCTGTCATATGCCAAAGGACAGACACAGTGATCACCTTCCCCAGAATCACCCATAGACCAGACTCCAGAGGAGGGAGTGCCTTAGGCAGACTCACCTTCTCAAAACTCTTCAGATGCACTTCATACCTCACTTCAGCATGCGGTGGGATCTGGAACCTTTCCTTCCCCACACTGCCAAAAGCATAGCTGTGGGGGTCAAGAACGGAAACCTGGGTTACCTCACAGCCCTTCGTCTGTTTCCTGGAAAGTACCTTCCCATCTTGAGACCTGGTTCAAATATTTCCCGTTGGGCAAACATTTCCCTAACCTTTTCTTTTCTTAAAGATTTATTTATTACATATAAATACACTAGTTGTTTTCAGACACAAGAGGGCATCAGATCCCATTACAGATGATTGTGAGCCACCATGTGGTTGCTGGGATTTGAACTCTGGACCTCTGGAAAAGCAGTCAGTGCTCTTAACCATTGAGCCATCTCTCCAGCTCCCTTCCCTAACCTTTTCATTACACACTTAGGTGGTCCTTCAACACTCACTACTTCTTGCTCCTAACCCTTAACTATACACTGTTGAGACAAACTCAGAGACAGTCAGTGAAGCAAGAACCAGGGTGAAGCCCTAGAGACTTTAGCATGTGTGGCATACAGGAGGTGTCTCAACAAATGTTAATGATTGAATAAGTTAATGGCATATGAAAATCTTGATGCTAGCAGGTAAGGGATGTGAATAAGGCATAACTGCAAGGAAATGTGGACAATTGTGGGACACACTTCTAGATCCAATCGAGCTCAACATGCTTTCAGCATCCTTAGGGAAGTACAGGGACATGGCTCACCTTTCACATTCAGTTGTGACCCTCGCTCGGCCCTGCAAAGTGCCCGTGTGTCTCACCTAGGTTTGAGGTACACGATGGAACGCTCTCCTTTCTCCATGCGCTGAATGGCCTCCTCCAACCCACAGGGCAGATCGAGACTTTCCCCTTCCCCAACTTCAAAGCAGAGCTCCCGCTGGTCAAAGAGACGGTCTTTATGGTAGCCTTCCAGCGCCACTGGTATAAAAGAGGATTGCCCGGGCAGGCGTGTGTGAGAGAACAGAGCACCGAGGAAGCTGCTGCCAGCCTCCTCACATCTCCACATCATGGCTTAGACCCACGATAACCGCTGTGTCTCAGACTTGAAGGGATGCTAAGGCTGTGTGGTCTAACTCCTCAGTTTAAGGATGAGACAAAAGGCTTATAGAAAGGTCCATGCTATGCAAGGCCTAAGTCTGAGCCAGGAATCAAAGGCAACTCTAGATTTTTCTTCCCACACCAGACTATACTTTCTCACCTTCCACCATAGCACCATCATTGGGCCTGGCATAGCCTTCACCCCGAGTCCGTATTCTGCGGATGATCCCGCCATCTTCTTCTTCTGTAAGGTCTTCTCCTTTGAACTCAAACAGCTCCACCTGTGTGATGAGACATAAGGTGACCAACTCCCTCTGCATCAACTTAACAGTGAAACTGCCTCTTTTCTACTTGAAAAGTCACCAGAAAAGGCCACACCATATCTAGCAAGAAGGATACTTAGATTTTACTTGGCTTCCGAAAGACGAGCGTTCTATCATCCTGCTCCATTTAACAAGGACACAAGATTGTTTCTTTTTTTTTTTTTTTTT
>NC_034591.1:143569393-143588169 GCF_900095145.1 Mus pahari
AGCCACCATGTGGTTGCTGGGATTTGAACTCCCGACCTTTGGAAGAGCAGTCAGGTGCTCTTACCCACTGAGCCATCTCACCAGCCCACAAGATTGTTTCATTGGGCAGTCATCAGAAGTGACCTACCATCTCAATGGCCTTGTGAATATTCTCCCTATGCCCACTGATTGGTTTTCTGCTTTCAGACTAAACAGCCTTAGTTCCTTCCCTCAGTGGGAAAGAACTCAACCACTGACATATAGGAAGGTATCTCTCCCTCCTGAGCTCCAGGGTGCCAATATGCTACATTGCACTTTACAATCCAGATGCTTCCTGACCCCAGACCCCTTTCAGTTGATAAAGTACTAGTCACCCCTATTTAAGAAGGGCTGTCCCTCTTCTAACCCGAAGTTTCTATTCCTGGTCACTCTGGTGGCAGCAGAGCCAGCTAACCTTTCCACCTTGCCTCCTACTAAAGCTAGGCCCTCAGGCTTGGCTACATTGTCTTCAAGAGACAGGAAGGGCTGGAGGACAGCCAAGCACTGGGGTGAGATAAGGGCTGGCTCTCTGCCCAGGAGATCTGTGGCCAGCACTCACCTCAAATACAAGTGTGGCGTTGGGGGGGATCTTTGGAGGGCTGCCTGCTGCACCATAGGCATACTCTGGCTTGCAGGTGATGTGGCATACTTCCCCCATTTTCATGGTTGCCACAGCAATATCCCAAGCCTTGATGACCTCCCCTGTTGGTAGAGGAAAAAAAGACCCACTTAGCAGGGGCCTCACTCTAGGCTCAGCGTCCCCAAAGATAGGCACTGCATTACACCCAGGCAGAACCTGAACACCTCTAGAAATAGGACCAGGAGACAAGCAGGGTGGTGTTGTCCTTCTCAGGACATTAAAAGATCGCTCAACCCTGCAACACAGTTCAAGAAGACCACCCACCCCAGAGCGAGGGAATTGCTGAATCGATGAGGGGGCTAAGGAGGAACTGGCTGGTCCCACAAGAGTAGAAGGAAACACAGGATGGGTAACATATGGGTCTTGGCCACTCCTTCCTAAGCTTCCTTTAGGTTTGTGAGGGCTAGTTTGTGCTACTTTGCTAAGGCTGGCTTGAACTACTACTGGCTCAAGGCTTGCCTCAGCCTCTGGTTGCTGGAAACATAGGTAAGCGGTGCTGTGCCCAGCTCCAGCTTGGGTGGGAACGTCACTTCTGCTTGTGGCAGCTGCTATTAACTTCGGAGCCTATCTATCCTGCCAACCCGCTAACCAAGCCTACCTTTTCCCAGGTCAAAGGAGAATTTGTCCTTGCGGTCCAGACTGGAGTCAAACTTTGTGCCATCTAGCAGCCAGCCAGTGTAGTGGACAAAGACTCGGTCCCCGATCATGGGTGTCTCTGTGCCTGTACCCTCTCTCTTGATGACCTGGGGGGGGGGGATAAGGTGAGTACCTACGGATGTGGGCAGAAGGGCCCCAACTGCCCATAAGTCCCCCAAAGGAACATACTGGATGGGTTCAGCTGCACCCACTGCCCCCTGCTTCTTTTCAGTAGGTCCGAGAGAGCTCAGTCTTCAAATGATTCGGATACCGGTGATTTAGCTTAGATTCAGCTAACCTCCCCAGCCACCCCCCTCCAGGTCCTGCTTTAGAGAACTGCAGATAATATAATTTGGGTTCAAGTTTTGTCTATGGTTTTGGACAAGTTGCTAAACTATCCAGAACTTATTGGTCAGGTCCTGAAGATAGCCCCTATCCTCCTGAGGTGTTTGGATTTAAAAAAAAAAAAACAAAAAACCTGATAGAAAGTAGTGGGTCACCAGATCAGGGTCTGGTTTGAATGGAAAGGAACAGGAGTAATGAAAAGAACAGATCTGCTCAAAACTGGGAAAAGGAAGGGCCAGGTTACAGATGAGCACAAAGGCTCTGTATCAGGCGCTGGAAATTAGACGTGGGAAGGGAAACTACTTGACTGGCAAGCTAAGGAGTCCTTTATCTCCCCTGCGTGTATAGGCAGGCATCTATTTCTGCTTAACATTTTTATATATGGTGACCCCACAGGCGAGCCAGTAGGTAGATATGGAACCATCCTCTAAGGCTTCCTGGATAAGAATGTACTGGGTCCTCGGAGGAATGGAGGATAAAAGAGAAACAGACCCCCTCTGGGAACCAGAACCTAGTGCAAAGGAAAAAGGGCCACATGTTCACCGGGAGCAGCAAGAGCTGAGGTAAGAAGCCAGGAGCATTTCTGGACCAAGGAGACTCCCTAAGGTCTCTGCTTTGCACAGGCCACACACTACTAGCTGAGAAATGGGACTCACAGAGGAGAAACAATGGATGCAGGGAGACGTGCAACGCAGGTTAGCATTTCACCGTCCTGAACTGCTGGCAGAACCTGCTCTGAAACGGCGTCCATTGTCCCGACCCGGGTTAGGGCGCCCTCCCCCTCGCTCCTCGGGCTATTTGCAGTCAGGCGATTAGTGAGCCGCTGGCTCTAGAGCAATGCACCTCCCCCATGGCCGGCACCCAGTACCCCCAACTCAGAAAGACTCAGGAGGGGCGGGCGAGGAACTACAGGTCCCGGCATGCATCGCTCTCGCTCTCCCAGGGCCGAGAAAGGGGGCACAGCATGGCCGAGCCCGTGACCTCGCTGGATCTCGGCGATTGCAAAAGGGGCGCAGAAAGGCACAAAGGGCTTTGGGCCAGGAACCTGCTCCCGGGGAGCCGTTTCAGGTCCTAGCTAATGTTTAACTTTCAAGTGGGCGAGCCCTGGCGCACCTTCGTCCAGGTGGACCGCGCACGCTGCAGCCGAGGGGTTCCTGGGAGGCGAGGCCTGAGTCTCTCGGCGCGCCGGGGCCTCGCGCTCCCCGCCCGGGCCCCCCGGCAGCGGCTCTCGCGCTCCGCTCCGCCCCTCTCAGCCGCACAGTGCAGCCGGATCGAGTTGGCGTTGCAGTGGGGGCTTCTTCCCGGACCCGGGCCGCACCCTCCGGAGCGTGCAGCCGCCGTGCCGTTTTCAGGGCTGCAGCCCGCGCAGGGAAGACGAATCCCCCCCATCCTCCGGCCGCGGTACCCCCAAGGCCCATGAGCCTGCAGCCGACGGCTCCGCGGCCCCCTCACCTTGAGCACGCCCTCGTCCTGTTTGGGGCTGATGTCCACTCCTTCGAGAGGCAGGGGCGCCGATTGCGCCCCGTTTTCCGCCGCCTTCATCTCCTCGGCGGTCATGGCCGCTGGGCGCACCGTTGGCTGCGGGAGTGGAGCAAGCGCGAGCTCGGCTCTCTGGCCGCCGACCGGGGTGAGCGACGGGGTGGCGTGCGGCGGAAGGCGGCGCTGCCCACCTCGAACCGCGCTCCAGGCTCGCGCACCCGGCTATCCGCGCGCTCGCCCGCGGCGGCCGAGTGGGGTGACGCCGAGGGGCGGGCCCGGCGCGGCCCGGCTCGCGATTGGTCCCGTCCGCCTCGGGGGCGGGGCAGGGAGGAGCGGCACGAGAGGGCTGCAAAGGGGCGGGAGCAGAGAACTTTCTAGAGAAGCGGTTAAACGGGTTGGGGCTCCTGGACTGAGGGTACTGGAGTGGTTTGGTTTTTTTGTTTGTGTCGTTTTTGTTAAGATTTGCTCTTCTGGTTGATGGCTTTTAGGAGTGTCCTCCTCTCCTACACCAGGACCTCTGGGATCACAGTCTTCCCTATGTCGTCCCTCCCCACCCCTCTGCCCGCGTCTAAGCGATTTTTCCAGATCCTTCTCTATCCTCAGGACTCCCAAG
Source organism: Mus pahari (assembly GCF_900095145.1). NCBI lineage: Eukaryota > Metazoa > Chordata > Mammalia > Rodentia > Muridae > Mus > Mus pahari. The sequence continues at coordinate 143,573,125 of NC_034591.1, forward strand.
TCCGGGCCTGCCTGGTGGCTGGCCCTGCTCGCCCAGGCCCACAGTGTAATAGCTGGAGACAGGCAGATGTGCAGTGGCGAAGATCGGCCTCCCGTGATTGTACCCATGGTCCCAGGCGTGGGCACCTGAGCAGTGTGGGAAAGAGAGTGAAAGTGTGGACCCAGGAGGGACAGTTTCAGCCCAGGTGCACAGATCGGACACAACTTTGCCCTCCCTGCAGCCTGGCAGGCCCACCGCAAAAATGCCATGTGCAGATTTATAAGAGCCAAAGACTTGTAAGTGGGGTACGAGTGTTAAAATATCTTTTCTCCCACCATACTAATCATTAGCCATTTTTGGTTAGTACTGGCACACAAAATGGTTTCGGCTCACGCGAAAAAAAAATTTTTTTCCCCTTTCCCCCTTTCCTAAAGGTGAACGGGAAGGTTTTCTTCTCAACCCGCTGCTCCTAAGAGAGACCTGTGGAGTTCCGAGTCTGTGTGGCTAAAACCACGAATTTCTAATTACTGAAACAGTGGTGGCTTGATGTGCGGCTGGTTTGATGGAAGATCTGTCTGGAGAGGTCCTGACTCTGCCCAGCAGATTCGTACTACAGTTACACAGCCTGGTGAGTGCCATCAGATCTACCTATTGTATTATTGGCTTTGTGAGTTTTCATTCCAGTGTAACGAACTTTTTGTCTCTGTGTGCCCAGTGTGGTGCTGTTCGTGGTCCTAAGCGAGTGATGGCATCTAAGTAGGCAACAGGCTGCTTACTATATGATGCCTGTGAGATGGTTCAGTGGATGTTGGTGCTTGTGAAAGTCTTCAGACCTGAGTTTGATCTCTTAACACCCACAGTATTGAGAAAACCCCTTCAAAGTTGTCTCTTGACATCCACACTTGTGCCCTATTATCCCTCCCAAAGAAGTGAAGTAATAATAACTCTTATTATAATGGTTTAAGTATATTAGGTATTTTATTGTAGTCCCTTCTGATGGAACCAAACAAACGGGATGTAATCTACTCTTTCCAGCAATTTATAGTCTCATGAGTTTAACCATAGTCTGACTTCTTAGATTGCTAGAGACACTGCCAGAGAGTATGTGGTGTGTGCGTGTGGCTACTCTGGTAGTGAAGGCTCTTGGTAGTGAATGGAGGCTTTGTGTACCACCGCCCTGCAACTGGTACTATCTCTCTGACGCTCGCATAGGTACCTGCTGATGGTGCAAGAGACTCTGGTGGGCCTTTGGGTATTATCTGGCACAGCAAGTTGTGATGAAGAAAGTATTAGCGGGGAGTTTGTGTTTCTCCCCTCCCCCCACCCCCAGAACAGCATCTTCGGAGGCCTAACTCCTTTGATGTCATGCAGCACCTACCAGCTGAGCACTCAGCACCAGCACTCAGTGCCTGCAGTGAGCACTCAGCACCAGCACTCAGTGCCTGCAGTGAGCACTCAGCACCAGCACTCAGTGCCTGCAGACTTCGGGCACAAAGTTACCTAAGGTTACGATAGACAGTGCTTATTGGTTAGCAATAAGCAAAGGGTTGGCTCACCTTACAGTATAGCTGTCAAAACTGGGGCAGGTTGCTTCATTTGTAAGCCTTGTTTGTGAGTCCTGTCAATAGGGTGACCCAGTGGTTACAAAGGAGGGAATGTTCCAGTGTGTCAAGTGCAGCGCTTGGCTTCCAGTGGTGAGTGGATAGGCGATGGCCACTGCTATAATGTGATGTGTGTGGGGATGACGGTGAGCATGGAGCATTGCAGTAGGAGCATGGAACAGTGCAGTAGGAGCATGGAGCACTGCAGTAAGAGGAAAGGTGTCTTGCAAGAACATGAATGAGGACAGGTCTCCAGTGAGAGGGTCCCGCTCTCGGTGATGCAGCTGTGGATGGAGACCAACAGACAGGGACTGAGATCTGGAATCTCAGGGCAGGGCTATGTGCATCTGGAAATTTTCCTAGTTGTGTATGTCACTTTTTTTTTCTTGAAAAAAATTTAAGGTTTTTTTTTTCTAACTTTTTTTTACATGTATGGGTGTTTGCCTGTAAGTATGTCTGGGCACTATGTGCGTACAGTGCCCATGAGGCCTAGAGAGGGCATCGGATCCCCCAGACTGGCGTTAGATCACTGTGCTATCATGTAAAGCTGGGAATTGAACTCAGGTCTTCTGGAGGAATGACCAGCCTGAACCTTCCTTATGTGCACTCCTCAGGAGGTATCTTGGTCTCCTCCTCCACCACCACCCTACCCATTTAAATAATACTGTCACTGTGCCAGTAAGTGTGTACCCATATGTATATGGCATTCTTCTCTAGCCCTTTCTTCCTCAAAAAATGTATTTCCTGTTTGGTACTGTATGGTTGGTGTGTGTGTGTGTGCGCGCGCGTGCACGCTCGTTTCAGCATGGATATTCCACAGCATGAGTGGAGGTCAGAAAACAACTTTGTGGAGTCAGCTCTTACCTTCCACCTTGATGTGGACTCCAGAGAGAGAACTCAGGACATCAGGTTTGCACTGCAAAGTGCTTTCAGTGGCTGAGTCCACCCCCCACCCCCAGTCAGTGTTTCTCTGAAACCCCTAAGACACCTCCATCTCAAGACAGGGTCTCTATGTAGTCCTGGCTGTCGGCAGTCCTGAAGCTCACTCTGTAGACCGGGCTGGCCTCGAACTCACAGAGACCACTTGCCTCTACCTCCCCAGGGCTGGGATTAAAGGCATGCACCTGGTTCTCAATTCATCCACCTGACACTGAACCCAGCACTCTCTGATTGGCTGGTTGAAGAGCTCTTGATCCTCCGGTTTCTTCTCAAACAGGAAGTCCCTACCCTTTTAAGCAACAGGTTTCTTGTTTTCCTCCCCCACTCCTGTTTTCTCTCTAGGAGTTTTGACTGTTGTAGATGTCATACTTAGAGAATAATGCTTTTTAAATATCTTGCATTAAAATTGTAATTTTATGTTTTTGAAGAATGGCAACAGCACAGGAGAAAGAGGAACAATTGAAAACAAAAGGATTCTTCAGAGAAGAGACGGCTGGTCGTGGGCGCACGCCATTAATCCCAGCACTCGGGAGGCAGAGGCAGGCGGATTTCTGAGTTCGAGGACAGCTTGGTCTACAGAGTGAGTTCCAGGACAGCCAGGGCTACACAGAGAAAACCTGTCTTGAAGAACCAAAACAACAACAACAACAACAACAACAAAACAAAAACAAAAAACCAGAGAAGAAACAGAAATGGAAACTAGAACATGTGGGACAGATTTTCCCAGAACGTAAGCAAAAATACTGCTAAAGATGATGAAAACAAACAAACAAACAAACAAAAACGGCGAAGTGAAATGCAAGCAGGATCGGCTGGGAGGACCAGCCTGTTCTGCCCCCGGTGCTGCATCACTGAACAGTGTTTTGTACTTTCCAGGTTTGAAGTCTTGCTTGCCTTAAGGTTTTTCAGTCCACATGCAAAGTGATGGGTTTCATTATGGCCTTTCATATATAGATGTCACTCTCCTTTGTTCTTGTCCCCCTGTTCGCTCCTACCCCTCTCCCCATTCTGTTTCCCTTTCCCCAAGTGGTCTCTCTTTCTGTTTTCATCTCCGATACACACATTTGATGCATTTAGATCCCACAAGTGAGGAAACATATTTATTCAAGTCTGGCTTATTTTGCTTAGCATGATCTTTGGTTCTATCCTTCTCTCTGTGTGGCTGAGTAGCATTTCACTGGGCATATATACCACATTTTAAAACTTACCTGTTGCTGGACTCCTCAACTTCTCCACAGTCAGTGGCTGTGAAGCCTGCAGCAGTGGGGCGGAAGCCCCGAGGCCACTTCATGAGACTTAGCCCTAGGTCTTTTTGTTTGCTGTTGCTTTAAATGTCTCCAAAGCTCTTCTGTTACTGCTGGTACATAGCATGCATTTTACAAGTTGGAGAGATGTTTCAGCCCTTAGTTAGGCTCACAACCAAAACGTCAAAGTGCATTTTACTTGCTATTTTCATAGCTAGACTTCCTGTGTAACCCTTATTACTGTTTTTATGTTTTGGAAGTGAGGTCTCACTATGTATTCCACAGTGGCCTCAGTTCTTGAGCCTCTGCTTTCCAAATGCTTGGATTACAAGCCTGGCCAGGCAGTGGTGGCACACGCCTTTAATCCCAGCACTTGAGAGGCAGAGGCAGGCAGAGTTCTGAGTTCGAGGCCAGCCTGGTTTACAGAGTGAGTTCCAGGACAGCCAGGGCTACACAGAGAAACCCTGTCTACAAACAAACAAACAAACAAAAAGCCTGTGCTACCATGGCGAGTTCTTTTTTCCCCCCCATTTCCAACTGGGCAGTTCAGTGGCTTTAAATATAATGTAACGTTGTGCAACCACACAATGTTGATTTTTTTGTTTGTTTTTGTTACAGTCTCCTATAGCCTAGGCTGGCCTTGACTGCTATGTGGCCAAGGGTGACCTTGAACTTCTGATTCCCCTGCTTTTACCTCCCAGCTTCTGGGATTATGCACCATCATAGTTGGCTTCTTGTTGTTTTGCCATAGGGTCTTGTTGATCTCAAACTCATGATCCCCCTCCCTTCACCCCCTAATGCTGGTATTCTGAGCAATACCGGTACCACAGTTCTTATTCTAAGAAACAAGTTTATGGTAATCTGTACCTGTTGTATGTCCAGTACTCAGCGTTCAGCAAAGAATATAGAATGAGTTCTTGAGAGTCAGTTCATATTGATTAGTTCTATCATAGAGAGAATCCAGTCCTGTAAGAGTTGTAGGCGTGGGAATCCTGAGGTGGAACCTGCTGGATTCTAGGAGTCAAGAAACTGGCCTATCGAGTGACTGGATGGGGAGGAAAGGTACTCTGAGGAAGATTCTCGCGCCCCCTTCAGCTCCTTTTCCTTAGTTGTGGAGGGCAAGCAAATGGTCCCACCTTGTTCCATGAGCCACACTGATACTGTCAGTGAGAGAGTGGGAATCTGGGAGGCCAAGGCCACCACCTCCCTGGGCTCTCTGGCTCATTTGATTGCTCAGTGTGTTCACCTCCCACCCCTAGGGCTTGCTCACTGGCACTATAAGAAGTTGGCATGGGTAAGCATGTGACTTAGTCTTACCAATATTTTATCTTATGCTGTATCCTGAAAAGACAGGAACCTAGTGTTGGAGTGAGATTGGGGTCAGGACTATAGCACAAGATTCCAGAATACACTACTGTGCAGAACCTGGAACAGTATACAGTTTCCCTGTATATTACCCCAGTCCTGGTGGCACACTACCCAACAGTGGGGTTATGGGCTGCATGGTTACCCATGTCCTTTTGCTTTAGGGCCAGGACTTCAAGATGCCTCCAGGCCAGTGGTGACTTTCCTGTTTTTTTCCTTCTATCTTCCTTTGGGTAGCTCAGAATCAAGTCTTCGAGGAGGACTACTTCCCTGATCGCTCCTCCTGAGTAAGTTCTTTTCTTCACTGCATATGTCTGGTGTTCAGTGACTGTCATTGCATTTCAGTTTATCCTGGGGCCCGGTCTCACAGTTCTTCAATTGCATGTCTTGCTTTTGAATAAGATTACCAACTTCTGGGCTCCAATCGGAGATGCCTGGGGCTTGGGACAGTTAGGATCCTCTGCTATGTGGAGCAGGCTTTCTGTGGAGCAGGGAGGGTTGCTGTGTGTAAGTGACCCACCCCCTCAGCAGGCGCTCCTCTGTCCCTCACTTGCTCTCCCTTCATCTGTCTGGTCATTTAGCAAACATCTCCTGTTTACTGAACTCCCTGTGTGAGTGGTAAAGCATTCAAAGGTGGCTGGTGGTCTCCCTGTCCTGGTTGTCCTGAGCATTTAGTTGTTCAGGCGCTTTCCCTGCCTCCATGAACGGCTTTTGAATTTGGTTTCAAAACCAAATTTATTAGGCTAACTGAGATGCCGATTAACATATCTATTAACAGACTCTGGCGGCCAGGTTCTCCCAGCATCCCTCAGTCCCTGCCTGTTTGAGGTCCTCCTGGCTGGCATACCCCACCCCCTACCCTGAGTTCTCCAGTCCAAGTATTAGTCTGGGCTCCCTGTCTCCCAGCTCTTCTGGTCCCTGTATAAATCACCAACTTTGGTTTACACCTGTCTCTTGACCCCGGCTGTCCCTCTAGGTCTGCGACTCCTCTCTTGCTGTCCTTCCCCACCTCTTGTCACGTGGCCCAGCTCAGTCTGGCCACTTTCACTCTGGACTCTCACAGATGTCTCCATCTCTACCTGTTTTCTCCCTTATATCTATAATAAAAACTTCAGCCCCTTAGGAGCAGTCATGTTCTCCTTTTATTTCTTTTTTTCATTCAGTTTACAGATGTGCCTCCAATCGCAAGCTTCTCCCTAATCCATTGTCTCTGTTAGATGTTAGGCAAATTTCCAGACAATTAGACCTGCCCTAGGAGGTGAGGCATTGCTGCTTCTTACCAGAAGGGGGCGTGTGAGATCACATGACTTGCTGAAGCCGGGAGATCCAAATTGGAATCTGGATTTCAGTCAAAGGCTGAAAACCCAGAAGACTAAAGGCTCCCCATCTTACCAGAGGGGGTGAGTTTAAATTAAAAGTTGCTAGTGGTTAAGGTTGGGGTCTTATTGTATAAGCAAAAATCACAGGGAACAGTGACTGCCTTCCTTGTTAAAGCAGTAGAGGCAGTGACAGTGACAACAGGGTAGAGAGAGGAACAAGGAATTCAGTCTGCTCTTTCGTTGGACAGGGTCTCCAACAATTGCTGACACCCTAAACATAGGAACAGTGATCTGACAAAACTGGGAGGCCAACCACTCAGCCCAACTTATCTCCAACGGTTGCTCCAATACTGATGTCACAAGCCAAGGGGGAACCCAAACATTCCTAAATGGCCCTTGGATCTCTCCACAGCTGCTCTTCTTTAGTCCAAAGGTAGACAGTGTACAAGCTGATAGACAGAGACAAGGAGGATGGGTAATACTTGAGTCTAGAAGGAAAGAAAGATGCTCACTGTTTTCACCTAATTTTTGAGTTAGTTGCTTAGTGTGATAGGTTTCTTCTTTCAAATTTGTCTTAAAAATATATTCAATGGTTTGTTTTCAAAAGAACAAAACCAAAAATATTCAGTCTTTCTTTGCCATTGATACCCCTATTTGTTGTCTCCTAATCTTCTTGGAAAGCTTACATTTAAATGCAATAGTAAACTGACTAGGGTTTGTAGCTCTTAGGAGGTTGAGACTCATCTATGGCAGTCACAGCCTAGTCCTTAACAGTCACATGACCACAGTATGCTTTTTGTTGTATGAAAGCCTTTATAAGAACAGAAAGAAATCTCCTGTAGTCTGTGGTCAGTTGGTTTAGATGGCTTTGTTTCCTTGAACCTGGGGGCAGTGGGGCAGACAGCAGCTGTTGACTCTTGTCAACATCATCTGCTAAGAGCAGTGAATGTCTAGACTGGAAAGGAAGGCTGACTGTGTGAGGGGAGTGTAAATCCACCCAAGTATGAGAATACCTAGTTCCTGTGGGAAGAAAATGTCTTCTTCATTCTCTATGTTGCAATAATCAGACCCAGCATTTCGTCGGGGATGAGAACGTGTATGATGGTGAGGTCTTCGCTCATCAGTTTCCCATAGAGTAGTACTCCATGTATGTCACAGGTGGTATTATTGTCAGTGAACTGGGAAAATTCGGTGTAGATCAAGGTACCATACACTGAGTGTGATCCACTTCTGTTGCTCAGCACTTGAGGTCTCAAAGGCCTGACCACCACTGCTGACTTAGCGAGCCTTCTGGCTGTGTTAACAGTCTGAAGCCAGTAGATAACACATGGGTTGTGAATACTCATTGGAGGCTTTTCTGAGTTAGGCCTCAGCAGCCTCTGGGACTGGTCCCCTCTTGCACAATTTTTAATCACTCTTTCCAGCTCCTGGTTCTGGGTCATCTCCTCAAAGGCATAGAACTATTTCTGTTCTCACCGGTGCAGCTTTTGCTCTCTGTCCCTGGTGCTTGCAGGATGGCCATGTGCTGCCCATGTGCTGGGAGCATTCCGACTCTCCCATCTTCTCTTTACAGTTTCCTTCTTCTTTCATATGTTTCTCCAAACCCGCCTCGGGCTAGTTTCCTTCTTTCAAATGTTTCTCTAAACCAGCCTCGGGGCCCTCTGCCTAGGAACAGCAAGTCCGGTAACTTCTTGACTGTTGGGAACTAACGGCTGCTTTTGATCCTGCTATCCAGGGACTTGGCGCATGAAGGACTTGATGTACTTGCTGTAGAGGATAAAGGCATGTTCAAGGTTGCTTGCTTGAATAAACAGATGCCGTGTAGATGACTTGCTTCAGAGTGGGTGTACGGACAGGGTGGAGTATTGAATTCCACTGCATTCTCAAGCTGGGAAGGAACTTCGCCCTGTCTTTGGGTGGAAGGGTGATATTTCCATGGTCAGGCATCAGACCCCAAAGCCTCTGACTCAGAAGTCTGCCTTCAGAATACAGCCACAGTGGGAGAATCTGTTGTTCTGAGCGCCATCTTGTTTGAAGATGGGTATCTCCTGACACAGAGAAGAGGTAATAATGTCAGTCACAGCTACAGGGGATTAAGAATGTAGTAATATGGTTTGTCTGGGTTGCTGACGCTCAATACCATGTGTGTCCAATATGGAGAGTAGTCACTGGTCACTTGGGATTATCCAATTTGTTTATGGACGATTCTGTGGAAGCTCCCAATGTTCTAATGGGTGCTGATAGATTTGGAGGGAGAATGGTGTCATAAAACAGGCAGTAGCTAATACAAAGGTCAGATATCTAGCCAGAAGATGGTGTTGGGTGGAGAGAATGGTGGGGAGAGCTACAGCAACCCTGACTGGCTGAGTCTCGGCTGGTGAGAGCCTGTAAGGCAGGCATGACAATACTTTCCTCTGGCTCCTGACTTAGGGAGATCATCTCAGTGTGTCTTATAAGTGTTCATTAACAGTGTTACCTATAATTTGCAGGTAATAATTTCATGTGGGTTCCCAAATAGGGAAGATTACAAGGAACAGGGCAGCCATGGGAACCTCATGTCAAGTGTGTGTTGTGCTAAAGCAGGAGATCCTTCAGGGAACTGATAAAGAGAGTAGGAAAGGGGGTACTTGAACTGAGTCTTGGAAGATGCTAGGTGTTTCCCAGTGCCCAAGGCCAGGGAGGACATCCCTGGTAAGACAGAGCACAGCATGACATATGCTTCGCTATTTAAAGAAACAGGAAGTTTGTCCTCTCTCCTTTGAATCAGATTCTCTTTATTTTCAGTATCAAAGACTATTGCTCTTTTAAGTTTGAAACTTAGGAAGGCTTCTACAGGCTTCCTTCCACTTTCTGATTGGATTTAAGGCCCATTCCACAGAAGGGAATCCACATTTAATATTGCAAACCTGGCTCATAACTCAAAATTGAGGAGCTCATAGACATGAGTGGGGGGAGTTACTTCTGATGTTTGAATGTGATGTGCCCACCAAATGCTTTCCATGTGTTGTGGCCTTGCCCGTGGCCCCATGCTGTCGTTAGCTCTGCTCCGAGAACCTTCTCCCTGCTCTGAGCAGCACTTAATGAAGAGGCTCTGAGGTAACTGGTCAAGACCCAGAAATGAGTTGAGGTGCTTGGTCCTAAATGGGACATCTCTATCGCTCCTTCCAAGGCTCATGGAAGAGGGGGCAGGAAGAATGTGTGAGCCAGAGGAAGGGTTAGAGTGATGTGGGACACTGTCGCCTTCTGGGCATTACATGGCTGTTGCCCTTTCTGACTTCCAGCAGCTCTGATTGCCTACACAAAACCAGTGTAAGATTTGGCTCACCAACATTCTATCACAGAGCAGGGAGTGTCTCATGAGGCCCTGACACTCTGGGAGGACTTGTAGGCAGTTAAAGGTTGCTAGGAGAGAGGGTCTCGAAGGCACAACGTTTCCCTGAGAATCTGTGGGCAGTTAGTGGGATCTGGGGAGAGTTAGAAATACTTTGTTTAGTGGTGTAGCTACTGGTAAGTTGTCCTGCTCCTTCAATCGATTCACCAAGGGGAAAAGTGGGAGGGGCCAAGAGGGGCCATGGGGATGAATGGGCTCAGCAGTGGGAGGAGCCAAGAGGGGGACATGGGGATGAATTGGGTCAAAGTGTATTGTATGCATGAATGAAATAGCAAAATGAAACCCACTGCTTTGTTGTTAGCATTTTAATAATATGTTAATAAAATGAAACTAAACAACCAAGCAAACGACTTGGTATATTAAGAGAGTACCTGTAGGGCTTAGTCCTTTCAATACTGGAGAAATCTGTTAAAATAGGATATGTTACTAGGGATGTAGCTCAGTGAGAGAATGTTTATCTAACATGTACAAACCCAAGGACAGTCTCAGAACTGTAAATAATTGCTTTAAGTGGCAGATCTGGTAACATGTTTCATCTAGACTAAAATGTACAGCAAAGTCCTTGGAAGAACATGAACATTGTCTGCTACAGCATCTGGATATGTTACTTTTTTGATGTCTCTCTTTATTTGCACATGTATGTATTCATTCTCACAGTGTTAAATGAATGTATGTGTCATATATATATATATATATATATATATATATTCTGGCTCTGTGACTATTTATGTATGCATACATCCACATGTGGTTAAGGTGTATAAAATTATATACATGTCTTACAATTTTCTCTTATTTTTCAAATGCATGTTTTATTTTTACTTAAAAAAGAAATTTGAGTGTTTTGCCTGCAAGAGTGTCTCTGTAACACATATATGCAGTGCCTGCAGGAGCCAGAAGAGACCAACGGAGACCCTCGAACCGAAGTTATGAATGGTTGTGAGCTACCGTGTGAGTGCCGAGAACTGACTTCAGTCCTCTACAAGAGTTGATAGTGCCATTCAACATCATGCCATTATCTCTGTAGCCTTGTATGCATTCTTTATTAACACACAATTAGGAGGTTAATTTAAAATAAGCAAGTTAATTAACCAACTTGGTATTTTCTAAAATAAAAAAAAAAAATGAGAATTATATCACAAATCTGAAACCCAAAGGAAAAATGATAGCACAGCCAACTTTGGTAGATACCACTCCAGACATGGAACAAAGTTCTGGGCCTGGGCTCAGGGGCCAGTGGCTCTCTTTGAATAAAGGTTGTGTTGAATTCCAAACTGTGAACAGAGACTTGCAGCAGCAGTAGACCCAGGAGCAGGCTTTCTGCTTTCTGTAAATGCTGCTGCCTGGCTTCATCTGGTTGCTCCTTAGGCTTCAGTGTTGTACGTGGTAACTTAAATAAGATCTCCTCTGTAGTATAGGCATTCAAATGCTTGATCCCTAGCTGGTGGCACTGCTTGGATAGGTTTGGGAGGTGTGGCCTTCTTGCAGAAAGTGTGTCACTGGGGAAGGCTTTAAGAGCTTCAGACAGAGCCAGGAGCCTTTAATCCCAGCACTTGGGAGGCAGAGGCAGGCAGATTTCTGAGTTCGAGGCTAGCCTGGTCTACAAAGTGAGTTCCAGGACAGCCAAGGCTATACAGAGAAACCCTGTCTTGAAAAACCAAAAAAAAAAAAAAAAGAGCCCTGCATCCAGTGTACTTTCTATGTTGTGCTTGTGATTCAAGATGTGAGCCTTCAGGTCCCTGCTTTTGCCACCATCTTCTTGTTCCTCTTCCTCCTCCCCCCACCTCTCTCCATGTGTTCCTGGCCAGCCTCTTCTCTTCCTCTTCTCTCTCTCTGTCCTTCTCTGCCTCTACTCCCTTCTCAACTCCCTTTCTCTGTCCCTAAATATACTCTATTCTATACTATACCTGTCATATGGCTGGTACCTCAGCAGAAGGGATGCCTCAGCTTGGGCCCCGAGGCACCCCTCCTACCTCACTATACCTGCTCTATCAAACATATTCTGACTCTCTTTTTTTATAAAACACAACTGTGGTTTTATATTAAAAACTTTTAAACTTGGTTTTATTTTATGAATATGAGTATTTTGCATGTATGTATGTATGTATGTATGTATGTATATCTTCCAATTTGTGTACAGTGGCTGAAGGAGTCAAAAAAGGTATTGAATCTCCTTGGGACTAGTTACAGGGGGTTGTGAACTGCCACCTGGATGCTGGGAATTGAACTCTGGTCCTCTGGAAGAGCAGAGCAGCACGTGGGCTCTTAACCACTGAACCACCTCTCCAGCTCATGTTACCAAAATGTTCTTGAGTTTCTGCTGTTGTCTTTCCTCAAAGACAGTTCAGTACTAACTGGTCTGTTGCCCCCAAAGGTTACTAGGATTCTGGGGTCCTTTTGTGGTTACCAGTCAATACTGGTAAAATCAGGGTCCCCTTTTGGAGTTCTTAGTCTCATTAATAGAAGAATTTAAGAGTGGACTCACATGGAAACTTGACAATTTTATTACAGTTTAAAAGAAGCCCATCCCACGGCAGCAGGGCAGGCATGCCTTAACTTCAGCTGCTGCTGGGGGAGGAAAGTGGGGGGGGGGAGAGGAGAAAACCCAGCTATGTAAGCCAGTATGGAGGTCAGGTGCCTTGGCAGAGAGGCAGTCACATAGTGGGAGGGGGCTTGAGAGAAAGAATAAGAAGCCCACGGTGTTAGGGAAAAGCCCAGAGAGTTTAAAACAAATGCTTAGAAAAGAGAAGAAAAGGAAAAGTTGTGCTTTCTGAATAACTCAGAAAAGAGGGTAGACTTAGGACTCTAATGGCTGCAGCTTGCTTGTAAGCTTCTGATGCCTTTTCTTTCTTTCTTTCTTTCTTTCTTTCTTTCTTTCTTTCTTTCTTTCTTTCTTTCTTTCTTTCTTTCTTTCTTTCTTTTTTTAAACATTAATTTGTGTTTGTGTGAGTATATGCATGGGCTCACATGCCAGAGCACACACATGGAGGCCAGAGAAGAATCCACAGGACACAGTTCTCTTCTTCCATCATGTGGGTTCTGGGAATTGAACTCAAGCCGACAGGCTTGGAAGCGAGTTCCTTTACCTGCTGAGCCAACCTGTTTTGAGACAGGGTCCCATGTAGCCCAGGATGGACCTTACCTTGCTATGTAGCCAAGGATGCCTACATTTCTCATTCTGCTGCTTCCACCTTCCAAGTGCTGGAAGTGGAAGATGAACTAACACACCTAGGCTATGTGGTGCTGGAGACTGAGTGCAGGGCCCTGTGCATGATGCACTGGCATTCTACCAGCCAACCTCACCTGCAGCCTCCTCTACTCTTTAAAACCATAATGCAGCATCTATTCTTTCATCTTAATAAATATTTTACAAATTGTTCTTATCAGCTACACAGTGTCTTATATATCTGAACTATAATTAAACATTTATGTATTGTCAGAAGTATTTTGAACTTTTTATATGCCAATTTCACTATAAGCACTGGTGCATGTAAATGATATGTACATTTCTGGTTAAAATAAATATTTTTAAAAATTTTTTCCAAGTATTTAATTTTTTTTACTATTTTAAAAGTTTAGTATATATTTTTCTTTTTCTTTCTTTTTTTTTTTTCCTAAGATTTATTTATTTATTATATGTAGCTATCTTCAGACACTCCAGAAGAGGGAGTCAGATCTTGTTACAGATGGTTATGAGCCACCATGTGGTTGCTGGGATTTGAACTCCGGACCTTTGGAAGAACAGTTGGGTGCTCTTACCCACTGAGCCATCTCACCAGCCCCTTCTTTCTTTTTTTTAAAGATTATGTATGTAAGCACACTGTCACTCTCTTTAGACACACCAGAAGAGGGCATCTGTGTTGTTTCCAGAACCAAGCCACACTAGATGCAGCAGACCATGAGAAATGGGCTGAGACACGTGAAGGCTGGGAAGGAAGGAAGTCGAGGGACAGTCCTAAGTAGGATGCTCTGTTCTGGGGAGTAGAGCTGGGTGGTGAGGGGCGGGGGAAGGAGTCAAAGCTGGCTGGAGATGTAAAGTTAATTCTGGTCCTTCCTCCCAGCCCCATGATCCCAGAAATAAGACTCTTAACTCAAAATAGATTTACAATTTTTCTGGCCCTATGGCTAGGCTCTTCTCTGACTGGATCATAACTAAAGTAGCCCATTTACTTTAACCTACAATATGCCACTTGGCTGACTATCCATGCCCGGGTACCATGTGTCTGTCTCTTCACATCTTCCCTGGCTCTCTCAGAATTCTTTCTGCCTCCCGGACGGATGTCCTGTCTAAGACATAGGCCATAGGCTTTTTAATTGACAGGTGGTGCATCCATACAATACACAAGATGGTCTCTCTACATCGAGATGTATCACTTGGAGATATGGCTGTAGTTTGAGTGGAGGAGGGAAGGTGAATTCAATGCAGGATGTACTAAATCGAAGTACTGTCGATGAGCAAGGATGTTAAGGTAGAAATAAGCTTGACATGTCATGCCCCAGAAGGACAGACAGACAGACAGACATTTTACCCTAAAACTTGTGCACATTGATTCTGGACTCTCTATTTTTTTTCTGCCTTTTTTTTTTCTTATAAGGACAACATTTATTTGGGGCTGCCTAACAGGCTCAGAGGTTCTGTCCATTATCATCAAGATGGGAGCATGGCAGCATTCGGGCAGGCACAGTGCAGGAGGAGCTAAGAGTTACATCTTCATCTGAAGGCCACTAGGAGAAGACCGGGTTCCAGGCATCTAGAAAGAGGGTCTTAAAGCCCATGCCCACTATGACATACTTCCTCCAAAAAGGCCAAACCTACTCCAAAAGGCCACACCTCCAAATAGTGCCACTCCCTGGGCCAAACTTGTACAAACCACCACACATTCCTTTTTACTCCAAGAGAGAAGAAACAGAGTGTATCAAACCAAAGCAAAACCGAAGTCTATCAGTGTACAGCTTATTGTCAGACTCCTGGGACTCATGATCTTCTGGGCTCCAAAGGGCTTGAACAGTCATCCACGAAGTACACAGCTTGTCACTGAAGCTCTGGCCATCTCTACCCTAGACTTGATTCTCTCCTTGGAGGTTATCCCATGGTATTGTCATTTTCTTTCTTTCTTTTTAATGTTTTTATTTAATTAGATATTTTCTTTATTTACATTTCAAATGCTATCCCGAAAGTTCCCTATACCCTCCCCCTGCCCCTGCTC
>NC_034591.1:143588685-143590233 GCF_900095145.1 Mus pahari
GATGGGGTAGTCTCTGGATAGTCCATCCTTTCATCTTAGCTCTAAATTTTGTCTCTGTACCTATATCCTTTCATGTGTATTTTGTTCCTTATTCTAAGGAGGAATGAAGTATCCACACGATGGTCTTCCTTCTTGGTTTTGCAACTTCACCTTTTGCTCATCTTTTAAAAAGTGCCTGGGATATGTGCATGAATGTGGGGGCATGCGTGCCATGGCCCGTGTGTGGAGATCAAAAGACAACTTTTGGGGGGATGTTTTCTCTGTGGGAAACTGTGGGATCCAGGGATTGAACTCAGATCGCCAGGTTCGTACCATTGGGTCAACAGCCCACCTTGCTCATCTTAGGGGTATGGTATCCGATGTTTCAGGTACAGCCCAGTTTCCATCCCTCAGACTAGTAGTGATTGAGCAGCAAGTGCCTAGATTTAAGAGGTGCTCAGAGACCTCACAGGAAACAAGTTACTTACCAGGGTTAGCAAGGCTCACATCCTGTGCGTAAATTAACTATGAAAGTCGTGGGTGGGATTCAGAAGTCCACAAGGGTGAGACTTGCTGGAACTAAATCAAATCAGAGCTTGTCACTTATCAGCATGGGGTGTTGGGTGGGTCCGGAGCAGACTCGGCACCTGGAAGGAACGTTGTGTACGGGAGCAGAGCAGAATGACAGCAGCTTTGGGGCTGTTTGTCCCATCAAGGTTCAGCTGACGGTGGGGACGGGGAGACTACTGTGTGTGCTCTGAATTCAGTATCTTCCCTGTCTGCAGTGAATTATTAGAGCTTCTCATGGGAAAGCCAGAGGACCAGGGAATCCTGTTGATGGAATTCATACTCCCTGGCTTCCCAAGCCGTCTGTAAGTGAAGAGGGTACAGGAAAGATCTGGGGAGACTCAGCACATTGAATATTTCACTCATGTGTGCATAGTGAGTGCTATTTCCCCTTCCCCGTTCCTGATTCCTTTTTTGTTTGTTTGTTTGTTTTAAAGGCAGGCTCTCACTATGTATGTCTGCATAGCCTGGAACTTGCTATGTAGATTGGGCTGGCCTTCAATGCAGAGATCCCCCTGCCTTTATCAGTGAAGGCTTTAAATAATAAATTCTTCAGTAGATGTGAAATACTGTCATTTCCCCCTCTTTTCAAGTCTTTTAAAATTATACTTATTTATAGTATGGGACGTAGTCAAGCTTGTTAATTTGCTGCAGTTTTGAATCAGCAAGGAGACAAACATCAGCAGCAACAAAGACAGAAGCCTTCTTAACTTCTGTTGGGTTTCTTTTGTCACAGAGACGAAAAGAATAATAATAGGTCGGAAAACCTGATGCTGAGAACGGAGTCACTGTGGAGCTCAGCATCATCACCATTTAGTTCTCAGCTCACTGGACCTGGTTTTCAGGAGGAATGTGGACAGTGGAAGCCTGGCTTATGCTGTTTCTGAGGGGGACTGAGAACTATTGAAACTGAAGAATGTCAGAACTGGAGAGCAGGGAGGAAGGCTGGAAAATGAGGCTCCACTTCTTTTTTTTTTTTTTTTTTTTTGAGACAGGGTTTCT
>NC_034591.1:143591614-143597981 GCF_900095145.1 Mus pahari
AAAAAAAAAAAAAAAAAAAAAAAAGGAAAAAAGAAACAAGTCAGGCATGGTGGTGAGCACCTTCAATCCCTGTACCAGGGAAGCAGGACACTGGCAGAGGCCAGTGTCCACATACTGAGTTCCAAGCCTATGAGGGTGGCATAATGAGACCCCTCCTCAAAACCAAACCAAACAAAACACAAATGCTGGAGAGGATGTGGAGAAAGGAAACCCTTAGGTACTGATGATGGAAGAGCCATCAGCTTCAAGTTGCGGTGGCAGCAGCAGCAGCAGTGATCCACAATCTGACCTAGCTGGACCACTCCTGGGTGTTTACCTAGACTCTAAGTCAAGATAGCACCAATACTTGCACATAGGTGATTATTGTAGCACCTTTCACTAACAGTTAAGTTACAGAAACAACCTAGGAATCCACCATTAGAGGATGGCTAAAGAAAATGTGGCAGATTTACACAGTGGAATATTATTCAGCCAAGAAAAATGTGGTGTTTGCTGGTAAATGGATGTAAATGGAAATAAAACATACCAAGTGCATAAGGTCAGACTCAAAGACAAATAGCTCATGTTTTCTCTCATTGGTGGAGCCTAGGTTTTAACAAGATATGTAAAATATGGGTGCATGACACAGAAGAACAGCAGAACCAAGGGAACCAATGAGATGAGAGAGGAGAGAAGAGGGCAGGTGAGATCATGTATATTCTGTACCTGCAGGAAAATGTCCTGTAACCCAGTACTGTGTATAATAAATATATGGCAACAAGGGCAGCAAAATGTTTTAAAAACATTAAAAGGGGAAGATAGGGCTAGAGAGATGGCTCAGCGGTTAAGAGCACTGACTGTTCTTCCAAAGGTCCTGAGTTCAAATCTCAGCAACCTCTTCTGTTGTGTCTAAAGGCATCTACAGTGTACTTACATATAATAAATAAATAAATCTTAAAAAAAAAAAAAAAAAAGGGGAAGATAATGGGCTGGAGAGATGGCTCAGCAGTGGAAACCTGGGTTTGGTTCCCAGCACCCAGTGGTGATTCACAATTGCAACTCCATTTCTAAGGGGAACCCCGTGGCCTCAGTTCTGTGGGCAGAGCGCGAGCGCGGTGACATGCGCACATGCAGCCAAAACAGTCATGCACATAAATGAAAAGTAAATCTTAAGAAAAACGGAGGGGCTGGGGAGATGGCTCAGCAGCTAAGAGCACTGGCTGCTCTTCCAGAGGTCATGAGTTCACCTCCCAGCAACCACATGGTGGCTCACAACCATCTTTAGGGAGATCTGATGCCCTCTTCAGGCAGGTGGATGTATGTGCATCAGAGCAAACATACATTAAATAAATAATAATAATGATAAAAGAATAGAAAAAATGGAGACGGTTATGAAAAGGAGCCAAGTGTCTGTGAACTGCAGTTGCTTGCGGACTTATCTGGATAGTCAAGCCTTCTCTACTGTTTGGGCACAAGTTGGCTCCATCCATCGTCACATCCACCTCTCCTCCACTGAATTTGACTACTAGGGGTCGGACTTGGGAGTCAGTTCCCCTTAGGGCTTTACATCCTTGTCCTTTACCTCCCCTTGGGATTGTGAACAGTCAGCACATTTGTCAATAGAATGTTTCAACCCAAGGCCAGCTTGCTTCTGTCCCAGTTGCTGGGGTTTGGGTTTACCTGTCTGATAGGAGAAATTCTGGAACAGCCAGGAAGGGTTCTCTGTGGCAGAAAGAAGCAGCAGCTGCACTCATGGAATTTAGTTACCATTTTTGTTTTTTAAAAAGAGATTTATTTATTTTATGTATGTGAGTACACTGTAGCTGTACAGATGGTTGTGAGCCTTCATATGGTTGTTGGGAATTGAATTTTTAGGACTTCCGCTTGCTCTCAACTCTGCTCGCTTAGTCCTTGCTCACTCTGGCCCAAAGATTTATTTATTATTATATAGATTTATTTATTATTATATATAAGTACACTGTAGCTGTCTTCAGACACACCAGAAGAGGGTGTCAAACCTCATCACAGGTGGTTGTAAGCCACCATGTGGTTGCTGGGATTTGAACTCGGGACCTTCGGAAGAGCAGTCAGTGCTCTTACCCGCTGAGCCATCTCGCCAGCCCTAGTCATCATTTTTTTTTTTTTTTTGACTCCTCTACCTATGTGGGATAGACACTCCTAGGCCTGACATACACCCTTCCTGTCACTCAAGAGCGTAACCCCATTAACTGTTTTAGGGTCACCTGGTTTACCCCATTTAACTAGATGACTCAAGTGTTCTGACCCAGCAAGAATGTCTTCCGGGCAGCCGTGACTCCAATGAGACCTTGAGCATTCCGGGCACTGATAGAGGCAGTTAGGTTGTTGCACAAACCTCTGCGAGAGCAAGCACTAACCCTGAACTGAATTCCATAAACCTCGCTAGGAACTCCACTCCCACCTCCCTTGCTGCGAGCCCACGTAGTCCCTTGCTGCTTCTCTCCCTGCCCACCCACGAGCTGCCCAGTCCCTCTGCGCGTAAACTCTTCTCGCAAATGTGTGTTTTCCTCACCCTGGCATCGACTACTCCTTCTCTTTGAAGCCCAGCCAGGCGCAGGCTGGAATGGTTTGAAGAACTCCTTATCAGAAGCATCTCTGATACTGCTGTGGGGGCAGCCTCCAGGTTCAGATTTGGCGGGGAGAAACTGAGGATTAAAATGTCTTTAGTGTTGCTGTGGGTCAGGAATCTGGACTCTGTGATGGCTTTGGGGTGTGTCAGCGTGATGTGGCTGCACCCCTTTCCTCAGAATTCCCTCCCAACAGGGTTCCAGGCAGAGTGGGTGTCTACAGAACATGCTGTTGGAGAGAGCTGGAGGAGGGGGGGGCAGCAGCTCCTTTTCTCCCAACCCCCCACCATTCAGCAAACACAAACCTTGCTTAGTTCTCCCACTTCCAGCTTCCTGTCGTTGTTTTCTCACCTGCAATACTCCCTAACATCTGGGGCTGGAGAGATGGTTCTGTGGCTAAGAATCACTGCTCTCATAGAGAATCAAGTTCCATTCCTAGCACCCACATCTTACACCTCATGACTACCTGTAATTTGAGCTCCGTGGGATCTGTTACCCTCTTTGATCCCCACGGACACCTGCATGGATGCTAGATGCGGCACACATACGTAAACTCAGGCACACACATACACATAAAATAAGAACAACAAAATCTTTGACAACCATGTATCTGTCTAGAATAGAGAATGTTTCCCGGGCTTCTTTACATCGCCAGGTAATAAGCTCCGACCAGGCAGGTGTAAGACAAGATAAAGTCTGTGCAGAAAAAAAAAAATTCTCTGTGTAGCCCTGGCTGTCCTGGAATTCGCTTCATAGACTAGGCTGGCCTTGAGTTTACAGAGATCTGCAGGGATTACAGGTGTTGCCACCATGCCTGACTATGCAGGAAGGTATTGGTAAAGGGCATGGGAGCTTCCATCCTTGTCCCAGACATCTAAGATGCAAACCAATGGCTGCGGGGGGAAAAACAGGTATCTTAGGCTGCTGAACTGAGGTGGTGAATTAAAGATGACGGAAATAAATGATAGAGGAACCTTAAGTTAGCAGAGCTGCCCACCAGCTAGCCTGGCTCGCCTCCATCTGTCACTGGGGGGGAGGGAGGGCGGGGGCGGGGCGGGGCTATGTGGATTTCCGGTCACAGACACAGTCTGGCCTGGGGGTTTACTTCATCTTTCAGGATTGCTAGGAAAAGTAGAGAAAAGTGATTATGAAGCGCGCTGAGCGGCGGATCAGTGTGAAGACAATGACCGTTCTTCCAAGTATTTAAGGCATTGGAACTTGGCCGTGAGAGCCCCACTCCCCAGCGCAAGCACGCACGCACGCGCGCAAAATATTTACTTTGGCTTTGAGACAGTTTACTTCATCTGGAGATGGCTTCCTTCTTGCTTCAGCTTCAGCAAGTTCTGGGATTGCAGGTGTGCACCACCACCACACTTGGCTCCCGCTCGGTTGGCTCCATTTTTGAAAATGGAATCTTACTGTTTATTTATTTTAATTAATTAGTTAATTAATTTTTTTACACTCCATATTTTATCCCCTCCTCCGTCCACTCTCCGACTGTCCACATCCCACACCTCCCCTCTCCACCCCCCTTCTTCACGTGGATGTCCCCCCTCCCATCACCTGACCTCTAAACTTCTTGGGGCCTCCAGTCTCTTGAGGGTTAGATGCATCACCTCTGAATGAACACAGACCCGGAAGTCCTCTACTGTGTGTGTGTTGGGGGCCTCCTATCAGCTGGTGTATGCTGTCTGTTTGGTGGTCCAGTGTTTGAGAGATCTCGGGGTCCAGATTAATTGAGATTGCTGGTCCTCCTACAGGATCACCCTTCTCCTCAACTTCTTTCAGCCTTCTCTAATTCAACAACAGGGGTCAGCTGCTTCTGTCCGTTGGTTGGGTACAAATATCTACACCTGACTATTTCAGCTGCTTGTTGGGTCTTTTAGAAGGCAGTCATGATAGGTCCCTTTTTGTGAGCGCTCCATAGCCTTAGTGATAGTGTCAGACCTTTGGGCCTCCCCTTGGGTTGGATCCAGTTTGGGCCTGTTGCTGGACCTTCTTTTCCTCAGGCTCCTCTCCATTTCGGCCACTGTAATTCTTTCAGACAGGAACAATTATTTTTTTTGTTTTGTTTTGTTTTGTTTTTGTTTTTCGAGACAGGGTTTCTCTGTATAGCAGCCCTGGCTGTCCTGGAACTCACTTTGTTAGACCAGGCTGGCCTCGAACTCAGAAATCCGCCTGCCTCTGCCTCCCAAGTGCTGGGATTAAAGGCATGCGCCACCACGCCCGGCTCAAGAACAATTATGGGTCAGAGTTGTGACTGTGGGATGACCCCCTCCCTCTCATTTGATGCCCTGTCTTCCTGCTGGAGGTGGGCTCTATAAGTTCCCTCTCCCTACTGTTGGGCATTTCATCTAAGGTCCCTCCCTTTGAGTCCTGAGAGTCTCTCACCTCCCAGGTCTCTGGTGCATTCTGGTGGGTCCCCTCAACCTCCTACCTCCTGAGGATGCCTGTTTCCAGCTTCAGTCCTTTTCCCTCACCCAATACCAGATCAGGTTCCCCTCCCCACAACTCCCACACTCCCCCCATGTTTATTTTTAAAGCTGGTGCTTGACTATGTTTCTCCAGAGTGGTCTTGAACTCCAGAGCACTTGGATCCCCCTAGCTTCCGTGTCTTCTGTGGGTAGCTGGGTTGACAGGAGTGTGGCCCTTGCCTGGCTTGATTTTGAGCACCTTGAGAAATGAGGGAGATGGGGCATTGGTTTCTACTTGCTTAGAACTGACTGTGTTATTTCACTGGAGTTAGCAGTGATCCACACACCCCTTGCCCAGGACAAGGTTTTACTGTGTATCCCTGGCTGGCCTGGAACTCATTATGTAGACCAGGCTGGCCTACAGAGATATGCCTGCCTCTGTCCCCCAAGTTCTGGAATTAAAGGTGTATGCCATCCTGCCTGGCCCAAGATTCTAAATATGTACATTTTCAGATTAAACCATCCCGAATCATTGGTTCTGCATAGTTAAAAACAAGAATATTTACTTATGTTGTAGGGTTTACAAGATTAATTAAAATGGGCTGTGTGTTGGGGATATATGCGGTGAATAGAGGGATGAAACTATGTGATGATTATGTTGTCAACCAGCTTGACGAAGCTGCAGTGCCCAGATAGTTGGTCCGATTTTTTTTTTCCTGGTTTCTGGGAAGGTGTTTTTGGATGAGTGTAACACTAAACTTGGCTGATTTTAAGTAAAGCAAATGAAGGGGGACACTGAATAGGACAAAGTCTGACAGGGAAGTAAAAGCCAGCAGTATTCATGAACTACAAATTAGCTCCTCTGTGGTCTCCAGCCTGATAGCCTCACCTGAAGTTAGACTATATAATCACGCACGCGTGCATTCATGCACGCACTCACGCACATGTTCACGCACATGTACACATACCACATGCACATGCATGCATGCACCCAACTGCTTCTGTTTCCCTGGAGAAGCTGGACTAGTGCTGTGGCATGATAACTTGAGTGTTTGTGATCCATCACCCAAAGGTAAAGGAACCACGAGCTGCAAGCTTTAGGTGGCAGTTGCTCTGTGAAGGCACAGCACTCAGGAATGGACATCAAATCCGATTTGACTTTGGACTTGAGACCTGTGGAAGCTTAATGCCAAGGACCAGCCTTGACTTGGAGAGGGGTTCTGAAAGAAGGGGTGTCGGCAGGGAGCAGCAAAAAATACAAAAGATTCAGCAGGGCGTGGTGGCGCACGCCTTTAATCCCAGCACTCGGGAGGCAGAGGCAGGCGGATTTCTGAGTTCGAGGCCAGCCTGGTCTACAAAGTGAGTTCC
>NC_034591.1:143598821-143600330 GCF_900095145.1 Mus pahari
TCTATGTGTAGCCCTGGCTGTCCTGGAACTCACTTTGTAGACCAGGCTGGCCTCGAACTCAGAAATCCGCCTGCCTCTGCCTCCCAAGTGCTGGGATCAAAGGCGTGCGCCACCACGCCTGGCTCGAAATTATATATTTTAAAACTCACGTTTTTAGAGTTCTTTCCCACAGCTTTGAGGGCTGTCCTGAAGGTCCCAGTGTTTACCATTTTGCTGACACATTAGCCACACACTCAAGTCTCTGATTATCATGGAGCCATTAACATTAACAGGGAAGACATTCCTTAAAGTAGGAATGTAAGCTGGCTTTGCCTTGGAACAAGCCTTATGCACGCGGCAACCATCCACACTTGTGGAGGCCCATGTCTGCCAGCCCTGCCCCAGTAGCAGGAACCATGTCAATCTGTCCCCACCAAGGCCATGATGGAACCAGCAACTTAATATGTCATTGTTTATAAACCATCCAATGTATGATAATTTCTTTTCTGTTAGTTTTGTTTTTTGAGACAGGGTTTCTTTGCGTAGCCCTACCTGTCCTGGACCTCACTCTGTAGACGAGTCTGGATTTGAACTCAGATCGGTCATCCTCTCCCTCCTGAGTATTGGAGCACCGCCACCACTCCATAGGATCTAGAATTACTAAGGAAGTCTGTGAAGGGGTTATTTAGGTTTAGTTGAAGTGGAAAGACCCATCCTGTGTGTGGTATCATTCTGTGGGGTGTGAAGTCTTGGGATGACTAGCAAAGAAGAAGCAATGAGTACTACCATTCATCCATGCTTCCTGCTGTGTTCACAGAATGCACAAGGAACAGCATGACTCAGAAATTTTGTGTGTGTGGTGGCAAAGGGGTGGGAACATAACTTGTCCCTCTGGTCAGGTGGCCAGCCTTGTTTCTGAGACTTATGGTCTTTATTGTCCCTGTACTTTCCCTATCATCATCTTTCTGTGTAGTGAAGGTTTGCAGACTCCCAAGGCCACCGGGTCTCACATTCTTCCTGAGGCATCTGGATTACATCTAGGGTAAAGGTTAGCTCACAACAAACCGCTGATGGAGTGTATGTGCTGGGCTGTTTACAGTGTGCCTGTGCTGGTTCTTCTCTACATTATGTACAAATAAGCTCTTGTAACACAGAGTAAAGGGCCCCTCCTTGTCCCCTACAACAATGATCCCCAGCAGTCCAGAATCCAGTAGATCTGGGCAGAGAATCCAGCAGAGGCTGATGATGTTTCTGTGCTGGAGGAGAGTCTTGTGCATTGTGTGTTCAGATGCTGATTTCTGTACCCCCCCACCCCCATCTAATTACAGTCCAGACATGGGCATTGTCATGGATATTGAAGAAGCTCTGAGTCAATGTGGTGTAAAGAATGCTCCCCAATTATCTCTGATTGGTTAATAAAGAGCTGAACTCTAATAAAAAGTGACTGGGCAGAGGAGATAGGAAGGCTGGACTTCTGATCCCAGCCAGGGATGCAAGGGAGAAGAGTCAGGGAGAAGGGTGGCCACAAGA
>NC_034591.1:143600495-143641909 GCF_900095145.1 Mus pahari
GAAGAAGAAGAAGAAGAAGAAGAAGGAAAGAAAGAAAGAAAGAAAGAAAGAAAGAAAGAAAGAAAGAAAGAAAGAAAGAAAGAAAGAAAGAAAGGTCACCATGTGGTCAAGCATGAGGAGGAGATGCCAAAGGACTTCTCCCTGAGGACAGATCGTTATAGCAGAGTAAGCCAGTGGGGAGACTAAATGCAAGTAACTCAGGCATGTGGCTAGAAAGCACAGAGAATTAGAAATATCTGCTCAGTGATTTGTGCTTAACAAGTGTTGAATAAATCTACAAGTCTCTGCCTCAATTATTTGGGAGCTTAGTGAGGTTAGAAAAAACCTGTCCCACTTTTAAATTTCATTCTATACATCTGTCTCTTCCACACCCCACCCCTCCACTCCCCGATAGAGTAGACTGGGAACCCTGAGGATAGAAATGAAGTAAATCTCTCCACCCCAAATAGTGCTCCAGATATCACACAGATGCACAAGGGAAGTGGGGATGCATTCAACTAGTGCCCTAGATAGAAAAACCAAAGGCTTTGCTACTTTTTGGCATCATCAACATTCTCATGTTTCATCAATTACCCTGAAGTTATTTTTCAAAACATGTGCAGCACAGCTAAGAGGAAGCCTAGAAATGACTTCTGAATTAGTTACTTTTCTCACTGACATGATCAAATACCTAAACAGAGGCAACTTAAGGAGGAGAGCTTTCTCTTGGTTTGTTCAGGTGACACAGTCCATCCTAGTGGGACAAGATTTAACATCTGGAGTGGGCCAATATGTAGCAATGGCGGCTTATAACAGGGACTTTTAACATGGAGCTGACACAGAACAGAGAGAAGAGCTTATAGCAGGACAGAGCTATAACCTTCAAAAGTTTTTACTCTTGGTGATTCGCCTGCCCCAGCTGTGTCTACCGACTCTTTAGAACTGCACCACCAACTGGAGGCCAGTTGTTAAAACACACATGTCTGTAAGGAAATTTTCTTTTCTTTTCTTTTCTTTTCTTTTCTTTTCTTTTCTTTTCTTTTCTTTTCTTTTCTTTTCTTTTCTTTTCTTTTCTTCTCTTCTCTTCTCTTCTCTTCTCTTCTCTTCTCTTCTCTTCTCTTCTCTCTCTCTCTCTCTCTCTCTCTCTCTCTCTCTCTCTCTCTCTTTCTTATATGTAAGCTATCTTCAGACACACCAGAAGAGGGTGTCAGGTCTTGTTACAGATGGTTGTGAGCTACCGTGTGGTTGCTGGGATTTGAACTCAGGACCTTTGGAAGAGCAGTCAGTGCTCTTAACCACTGAGCCATCTCTCCAGCCCCAGGAAATTTTCTAAGCCAAATAAATCACTAGAAATGATTTTCTAGAACTCTAAATCTTGAGACATTTTATTTTCAACCATATATATGAAAATACATGATATCATGTTATATACCTGATACATAATGCAGATATGTATGTATAAATACAGCTACCTGTGTGTATATGTGTTCACACACATATACATGTATGCTCACATACATATACACACAATTTATCCAAATATATTACCATGTCATTTAATTTTGTAGTATTTGGTCAAACACAGGGTTTTTGTGCATGCCAGGCAAAGCATTATACTACTTAGCTACACTCCTGATCTTTACCATGGCATTCATTTTAAAAGTGAGTGGTACAGGGATAGAATGCCATCCTTCCCCATAGTCAAGCACACGTGCTCCTTGTCCTCTGTCTTCTGTATATCAATAGTTACTTATTCTTTCATTGAGCACACTGTTTGAACACTCACTGTGTTCAAGGCCATGGGTTTGTTACTGAGCCGGAACTCTGGTTCATACAGCATTCATAAAGAGTTTATAGTCCAGGGGGTTGTACTAGTTAGATCATTCTCCAGGACTGTAGTGAGCAAGAGCGCCAGCTGTGTTAGGACGAGATGAGAATGCTCCACTCAGCACGGTGATGGAGAATGCAGAGCGGCAGACAAGGAGGTGGAGGATGCAGTTATAATTGGAACTCTGCACTGGAAGGGTGGGAAAGGTGCCCCGAGGACAAGAAGATACACATCGAGGCTTCCGTCTTGAGGAAATGTGAATCCATCTGAAAGCAGAGAGCCTAAACTGAGAATGCTGCTGAAGGGGTTCCCTGCTTCAAGCGATGTCTAGGCACAGAGGCCACTGTAGCTTTAGCTCAAAGGCAGAGGCTGTGTCTCGAGCTAACTGCAGCACTCAGCAGCACAGCTGCACAGGAGTGCTCTTTTTGGCTTCTCTGGGCCACACTGGATAAAGCAGCGTTGTCTTGGGCTACACATTAAATACACAGATACTGGGGCTGGAGAGATGGTTCTTCAGTTATGTGCATTTGTTGCTCTTGCAGAGGATGTAGGCTTGACTCTCAGCACCCACATGATAGTTCACAACCATCCATAGCTCCAGTTCCAGGGGATTAGACACTCTCTTCTGACCCCTGTGGGTACCAGGCATATACATGGTACACACACTCACACACACACACACACACACACATGCACTCAGACAAAATATTAATACATGCACATACGCTAAGTAAATTTAAAATAAAAAATACATAAATGAGCAAACAAACAAAAAGTCTCCATATAATTTTGATATTTACCACCACAGTTAAAGAAAATTTCTTACATAGTGATCCTAATTATGCAGCACCCCATTCAGACATTTAGAGTATTACAGTCATCAAGCAGGTCCTGCATTGGCAATCATCAATGCAGAAAATGAACATATCTATGTAATAAAACTTCACTGACTTAACATTTAAAAAGGTTATAAAACTGGGCTGGAGAGATGGTTCCATGGTAAGGGCTTCTCTTCTAGAGGACCCTGGTTCAATTCCCAGCACCCACATGGCAGCTCACAGCTGTATGTAACTCCAGTATCTGAGCCCCTTACACAGACGACATGCAGACAAAACACCAATGCACGTAAATAAATAATAAATAATATAAAAAATGTATAAATCTAAAAGAGGGTAATAAGACCAGCAGGGAGGGTGCTTGACACTTTACTTCAGAAACTAACTATTGGGTGTTTTCACATCTCAGCTGCCAATGCAGCGCAGGGCAGCATGCTGGTTACCAAGCGCGGCAAGTGATAAATGAGGCACAGCCAAGATATGGAAGTAGCTTAAACAATCAAATGAAAACCCTTACCCATCTTCTAAATAGCATTCACAGTCCTGGGAAGATGGCTCAAGTACTTGTTCACTCATGAGTACCTGAGTTTAGATATCCAGTACCCACCTGCCTTAGGGTTTTACTGCTGTGAACAGATGCCATGACCTAGGCAACTCATTTAAGGACAACATTTAATTGGGGCTGGCTTGCAGGTTCAGAGGTTCATTATCATTAAGGCAGGGACATGACAGCATCTAGGCAGGTGTGGTTCGGGAGGAACTGAGAGTTCTACATCTTCATCTGAAGTCTGCTAGCAGAGTACTGGCTTTCAGTAGGATAGGATCCTTTTCTAGGATAAGGGTCTTAAAGCCCATACCCACAGTGACACACCTACTCCAACAAGGCCACACCCACTCCAACAGGGCCACACCTTCTAATAGTGCCACTCCCTGGGCGGATCATATGCAAACCATCACACCACCTAACTCTAGATGTGGTAGCCCAACCCTGTAATTCTAGTGCTGGGAGTGTGGAGAGACCTCATCTTAAAAAAAAAAAAAGGTGGTAAGCAATAGAGAAATACGTTTGACATAACCTATGGCCTCTACATACATGTATACATACATGAATATGTATCCTCACATACATAAGAACACACACACTGCACACTACACACATAGGTGGCATCACATTGTCAACTGTCTGATCTGACAGAATTCCTGTACTCTGGCTATGCCTGTGAGGAGCTATCTTAATTGGGTTAATTGAGATGGAAAGACCCATTCCAAAACTAGATGGTACTATCTCTTGGTTTGGGGGTCCCAAACGGTAGCCAGTGTTTACTAACTATGAATGCATCTTTAAATGTCAAGCAGAATGGTCATTCCAGAAGGTTCTGGAAGCATCAGTCACAAGGAGACTATTTAGTTCCTCAAGAGCTTTCTGGAGTCTGTGAAGGCTCATGGTTCTGCACTTCAGGACATAAGCTGTTAAAGGCTAGGCTCAAAAGAGGCAGGTGTGCCTGCCCCCCCATCAGAAGGTCTCAAAGATGGGTTTCAGTTTCTGAGATAGCTGAACATAGGAAAAAGAATTAGTAACTTTTTGTTTGTTTGCTTTTGTTTTGTTTTGTTTTGAGACAGTGTTCATCAGTGTAATAGCATTGTCTGTCCCAGACTCTCTCTCTTTTTTAAAGATTTATTTATTTATTATATGTAAGTACACTGTAGCTGTCTTCAGACACTCCAGAAGAGGGAGTCAGATCTCATTGTGGATGGTTGTGAGCCACCATGTGGTTGCTGGGATTTGAACTCAGGACCTTCAGAAGAGCAGTTGGGCCATCTCACCAGCCCCCAGATTCTCTTAGTAGACCAGAATGGCCTTGAATTCACAGAGGTCCACCTGTCTCTGCACCCTGAGTGCTGAGATTAAAGGGATGCACCACCATGCCCAGTAAATTAGTGACATTTCAGAACCCCTGTCCCCTCTCCCTTGTCCCCTTCTCTGCCTTCCCTCCCCATTTCTACTTCTCCCTTCCATTTTTGCTTTCTCTTTCAGCCTCTCTCCTTTTCCTCTTGGCCATCCGGCTTTCCAGGTCCTCTGCTTCTCAATCTTTTCCTGATTGTCTTTGCCCTTTGTCTCATGTGGTCAAATTAAAGTACATGGGTGGGTAGCAGAGGCTTCTTGGAAATCTAGTGGAGTAATATGTCTCCCTGCGGGGTTGGGCCGCAGGGGCCGGTCCTAGAGCTGTCCATGGTGCTGAATAGCGACTCCGGCTCAGGCGCGGAGGGCAGGAACTGTCTGTGTGAGGCTGGAGTGGCTTGGATTGCAGACTAAGCTCCAGTTGTCTCACCAGCAACCAGGTGGCACCCGAGGGTCATTGTCAAAGGGAAGGAGCGTTCCCTTAGAGTGTTGCTCTATTGCTGGAGTCCTCCTTCAGTATATATTCCCTCCTCCCTCTGCAAGGGTGTCCTGAGCAGGAGACACAAGTGAATTGGGGGAAGAGGAAATAGGGAAGTAAAGGGGTGTAAGGATGTGCTGACTTGAGCAAGAATGGCCTCCATAGGCTCATAAGTTTGTGCACTTGGTCCCCAGTTGGTGGAACTGTTTTGGAAGGACTGGGAGGTGAGTCACTGACTGGGGGGTGGGCTTTGAAGTTTCAAAGGCCCATGCTATTTCCAGAGAGCTCTCTTTCTCTGTCTCTCTGCCTCTCTGTCTGTGTCTGTCTCTATGTCACTCTGTCTCTGTCTGTCTGTCTGTCTGTCTCTGCCTCATGGTTGCTGTCTCAACATGTAAGCCCTCAGCTACTGCTTAAGTGCCAAGCCAGCCTTTGTGCTGTCATGCTCCCCACCATGATGGTTATGGAATCCCCTCTGAAACTGTAAGCAGGCCCACAATTACATTTTTTTAAAAATAAATTTCCTTGGTCATGGTACCTTTTTGCAGCAATACAAAGATAGCTAAGACAGAGGGGCTAAGGAGAAATCACAGAGGAGGGAAATGAAGGGAATTGGAGCTGGGAGAGGACGTCTGTATCAAGGAGACTCTGACAATGGAGAAGGTTCTGTGGATGTTGGAGCAGAAAGGATGAACCCAAGACGGTCTTAGTAGAGAAGAAATAGGTTCTGTGTGACTAGGGATGCTAGGAACTGGTATGGTTTAAAGGAGACGACACCGGCAGGAAGTTGGGGCGAGGATTAAAGTGAAGAAGGGATCACCATCGAGGGATTTACATTTGGGAAGCTGCATAGTAAAATGGTTTAAATGGATGGTGAGCTATGAGAAAGCCTTGGCCAGAGGCTTCAAAGGGCTGGGTCCAGCAGCAGGACCAGGTAGAGGGTCAGAGGCTAAAGCTGAGGGGCAGGAGAGTTGTGAACAGACACTGGAGCTGGAGACAGGAAGGCAAATGGTGGGAGACAGCACTACCCAGGCAGAGAACCTTGCTCTTCTGGTGCAGCGGGAGCCAGAGCCAAAGCCAAGAGTGGCTCACCGGAGGAAACTCTGTTCTGATTTGAAAGGGCACCTTTCTTCTGAATCCCTGTAGATTCATGCCAATAACCCACCAGATCCACAGAGGGCTCTGTTCTGGCTTGAGGACTGGGTCTGGCTAAAATTCTTTTCTCCAACTTAGCAGCATATCTGTGTGCAGGGTGGTTAGTGATCATGGGAGTGCACCAATGGCCAGGGAAGACTGCTAGGAAACTGTTCTTTAGAGGCAACGTTTCTTTAAATCTCTGTTTTTGACTAGTGACGGGCAAATCCATTTATTCTTGGTGGCTTATTGGATTCCAGGAGAAATGTTAATAGGCCCTAGGAGAGTCTAGGACCATGAGGTTTATTTTTGCTGTCAGCGTCTTTTCTCTGGTTAAACAGGAGCTGGAAATACAGACCCGTGGTAATCTGTACCCAGTACCTGCCCCCTGATGATGGGAAAGGAAAGGAAAGGAAAGGAAAGGAAGGGAAGGGAAGGGAAGGGAAGGGAAGGGAAGGGAAGGGAAGGGAAGGAGGAGCTTCAAGGGGAAAGGGTGATGAGAGCTGAGTACTTCTTTTCCACTTCTTGGTTTCATGTGTTTTATGTCTGTGAAGCTTGGCCGTTTTAATTAATGCTAATTAACTAAAACTCATCCCTGGCCAATCGCACTTGCTTTTTCCGTCTGTGTGGAGCTGGAGAGTGTGGGTTAGGGCAATGCTCCCTCACTGGGCAGATCTGACCAGAAGCATGGGGCTTCAGGGATAGAGATCCAACAGAATTTGGCTTGCTAGATCTGAGACATCTGAGCCTTAAGAAGACCCACGCTGGTGGCTCTTGTTCTCTCAGTTTTGTGGCTTTTCTTTCTGGTATAAAATACAGAGTATTGGTTTTCTGCCCAAATCTCAGCTAAAGACAACATTCTTTCAAGATACCCTGTGGCCCTTTCCTCTAAAAATGGAAACAGTCTCATCATGCTTCCCTGGGGGGCAACTGTCTTCTAACTCTGTCCTCGCATTGAGAAAAGGTCTGGACTGTTCCCGCATCCTCCAGGCTTAGGATGTAGTTAGACACTGAATCCTCTTAGTGACTCTGTTCTAGTTAGCTCCCTTATCCAGCTATGACACAGACACACTTCTGCCACAGTGCACCTGCCCTTCAGGATCCACAGTCTTGAAGGAGCTTGGATTGGACATTCTCTGGGAGATTTCTCATGGTCTTAATTTTTTTTTTTTTCTCTGAAGACCATACTCCAAATGAAGACTTTCTTAGGGTTTTACTGCTGTGAACATTCACCATGACCAAAGCAACTTTTCTAAGGACAACATTTAATTGGGGCTGGTTTATAGGCTCAGAGGTTCAGTCCATTATCATCAAGGTGGGAACATGGCAGCATTCAGGCAGGCATGGTGCAGGAGGAGCTGAGAGTTTTTCATCTGAAGGCTGCTAGCAGGATACTGACTTCTAGGATGAGGGTCTTAAAGCCTATACCCACAGTGACACACCTACTCCAACAGGGCCACACCTTCTAATAGTGCCACTCTCTGGAATGAGCCTATACAAACCATAACAAGACCCACACAGGGCACCCTGCTAAAATACCTTCTCCTTAGAACACCTTCCCTATAATGGTTGATACCTCCTGAAAAAATTGTTCCTTTTTTATTCTGGTAGAGTGTACTATATCTTGTTTCCACCACCAGGCATGAGTCTTGAGTCCTGCAATAATTTTGATTACTTCATGCTGTGTCTGTGATGGCTATCGTTGGTTGTCATCTGGATTATATCTGGAATGAACTACAATCCAGAAATCTGTGATGTAGATTATTTTTTTTAAAGATTTATTTATTTATTATATGTAAATACACGGTAGCTGTCTTCAGACACTCCAGAAGAGGGCGCCAGATCTTGTTACGGATGGTTGTGAGCCACCATGTGGTTGCTGGGATTTGAACTCAGGACCTTTGGAAGAACAGTCGGGTGCTCTTACCTGCTGAGCCATGTGATGTAGATTTTTTTTTTATTAAGAAAATTATTATTTTATTTATTTACATTTCAAATGCTATCCCAAAACTTCCCTATCCCCCCCCCCCCCGCCCGCCCCTGCTCCCCTACCCACCCACTCCCACTACTTGGCCCAGGCCTTGCCTTGTGCTGGGTCATAAAAAGTTTGCAGTGATGTAGATTTTTAAGGCAGGAAGACACACATTTAATCTGGGCCACACCTTCTGTTGGAAGCCTATTAAGGACAACGGGAGGAGGAAGTTTTAGTCCTTTGCCTGCTTGCCCTAACCTCGCTAGCACATCCATTTCTTCACCGGCATTGGAACCTACTTCTTTGGGATTTCAGTATACACAGGAGATCAGCTGAAATACCTGGGCTTATGGGACTGATCAACTACTGGATTCTTGGACTTTCCATTCACAGCTAACCATTGTTGGATGAGTTAGACTTGCAGTCTGTAAGTCATTCAATCAATTCAATATAAATATATATTTCTATAAGTTCTGTGACTCTGGAGAACCCTGACTAATACAGCATTCCAGAAGCAACAACAATATGTCACTCATTTGACACGCAGGTATCTGAGTGGTGACCACTGCTGTACTGTCTTCCACGGGGAGTCTACTTCCATTCACCAGGACTAGCAGAGGGAGGGAGGAGAAGGAAGACTCAAGCGGAGCCCAACCCAGCTCTAAAAGGACTTGACCTAGGAGGAGACACTATGGGATCTAGCCTCCCTGCTAACCTTACAACTGGGAGTTGGATTTTGAGATATTAGGAAAAAGTAAATAAAATCCAGGAAACAGCCCTATACTCTGTTTGGTCACAGAGCCATTGTTTGTGGAGGCAATGTCAGGGGACACTTCATGCCAGTGTCACATCTGAGGAACTCCTAAAGCAGAATGAGACCAGCATCCCTCGCAAGAACAGGAAGAGGCCTAATCTATAGGACTCGAGGGATGAGAAATGAACACAAAAGATGTAGACAGAGGTCACATTCAGCTGAGCCTAGGCTAACCTGGCCACAGAAACTCTTTTGTTGCTCTTGCTTGCTTTGTTTTATTTTAGTCCGGGGACAAGGCTCTGGCCATGTCTGTACCCTATGACCACAGGTCCTGGTCACATGAGACCAAAACCGAGAATCACAAGATCTGATGTAGTTGAGGTGTGACCACATCAAAGCCCACAGTGAAGTGAGAACCAAGTGACCACAGACTTGTTCACACTTGGCTCCCTGCAGCCTTTCCTCTCCTCTCTTGGTACACATTCGGCCTCACAGGCTCACCTCAGGCTCTCGGAGGTTCCTAATGATGGTGTTTTCTTCTTCCACCAAACTTTAGGAAGTTCCTCCTTTAGTCAGCCCATCAATCTTCCAGATCAAGAATTTGGAAAAATGAGTTCATATTCAGATTCTTATCTTTAGTAAGGAAAGACCTGTCGCTAAGGGCACCATGAAGTTGTTTTGGCATGGAGACACACATCCCTGCCGTGTCTGTGCTGGAATAGGCTGGCTGGTTGTGGAAGGGAAGACAGAGAACATGGGAACAGGGTGCTGGAGGGCAGAGGTGGGCTGGTCTCACCAATTCTTCATGTCATGCTGTGGACACACAGATACCTTCAGACATTGTTGCCGGAAGGGGAATTTAGGGCTTTGACAAGGGAGTGACCTGGACATGTTGTTTTGTGTTTCTCAGGCTCTCACTCACAAGACAGCAGATCCGTGCTACAGGAGGAGTCATGAACATGCTCAGGAAAGTCACCATCGAGGTGACATCGCCAACAACCCATCTCTTACTTCGAAGGTTCAAATATGAGAATCCTTGTGACCAGTCATGTCCCCTTTGTCCCACCCCTGAATTCAGGTCCTCAGGGTGTTGCCTTTACACATCGAGAGAGAGAGAGAGAGAGAGAGAGAGAGAGAGAGAGAGAGAGAGAGAGAGGAGGCCACCGTCCCTATGTAGGGTGAAAATCAGCAGTAACAGCCACAAGACACGCTGATAAGAGCCCTGAGAGGGTGTGGCTGATGGAGGGGTGGTTGTCTTGCTGTGCTCCCATT
This sequence comes from Mus pahari, assembly GCF_900095145.1. NCBI lineage: Eukaryota > Metazoa > Chordata > Mammalia > Rodentia > Muridae > Mus > Mus pahari. The sequence goes on from NC_034591.1 coordinate 143,610,646, forward strand.
GAGCTTTGTTGACACCACTTCTAGGCCTCCAGGGGTCACCCAGATCCCCCTAAGTACTTGGAATTTTAGCATGGCTCCCTCATTTCCCATCTGTATGAAAAAGAAAAATTACAAGAGAGATCAGAAAAACTCCGTGCCCGGGAAGGCTGCAAACCGTAACTCTGGGCTCAGGGAGAGGTGAGCGACACAGGAGGAAAGGGGCCCTGAAGCCTTGTATCAGCCTCTGTCCTCAGCAGAGACCATCCCTGGCGATCCCTGGTTGCTGTCAATAAGGTCACCACCCGCACAGACACCAAGTCCTTTATTTCCCACGTGTTTACAGTGCCAGCACAGACCCCAGGATGGAAAATCATGCAGGTGATGCTTCTTGTTATTGAGGCAGAACACACTTCTAAAGTGCCGTCTGTCCCCTAGATCTGGAGCCCTGAGGGAGTGATCAGGCCCCTGGTCTTCAGTGCTTGTGTACCTGGTTCCTTAGTTTGGGGTGTTGCTCAACTTTGTGCTGGTTGTGCACAAAGACAGCATGTGAGGGAGGTGAAAGATACACGTACACATATATACATACATATATATGTATATACACACATATATGTATGTATATGTGTGTGTATATGTATGTGTGTGATATATATGTGTACACACACACACACACACACACACACACACACACACACACACACAGAGGGCCAGGTATCTCAGGGATCCCAACCTGAGCACGAACCTTTATCCAGTTGAGGAAATTAAGCTTCTACAGTATTTTCCATTTTTTTAGCACTACTCCTCCCTGGGGGAGCTTAGTGGAGGGTTGTTCTACAAGAAGCTCTGGACAAAGCATGGAGGGCTTCCTAGTGGTCAGCAGCACCACAGACCTTGGGGTTCCGAGGGCAGGAGAGGTTACACCCTGGTAACCGTCCTCACACGAGGCTCTTTGGCTCCAGATGTGTCCTGTCTTCCTGTATCTCTGTCTAGCATTTAGCAGGCTCTACACACTTAGACCTGCGTGGACAGTGCTTTGCTGAGTTGGGTATGAGTTATGTAGTCTCAGTCGTTCTGTGGGGGCAGCTGCAAACAGGTGTCTTTTTTTTGGAATGACTTTTTTTTTTTTTTTTTCTAATCCAACGGTATTTGATCCACAAACCCACATGGGATGCTTCCTCGGGTATATTATTATTTTTCGTTTCCCAAAGCATTGCTTTTCTTCTGGCTTTGATAAAGTGGAGGAGAGGTCCGTTTTGGCTCACGGTTTGAAGGAACCCAGTGCTTCATGGTGGCGATGGCAGTGGGGAATTCCTAGAGGCAGCTGTGTGGCTGGGACCACGAGATAGGTGGAGATGAGTGCTTGTGTCCAGCTGGCCTTTACTTTTTTTTTTTTTTTTTTTTAAAGAGCCCCAACATGTCCAGATTTTATTTATAAAGCTTTTTTTCCTTGCTGTTATACAGAGAGTAAAAATGTTGCTACAGTCATAGTGTAACTGGTAGGCACAGATGGCTGACTCACCCATCACAGCTGTCCACACTACAGCAAGTCTCACATGAAAATATTTACAGTCCCCCTCTCTCTATTGAGATTCTTCTCTCACTCACCTCTTTCCCTAAGTTTTCATTGGATACAGATTTTAAAGGTGTATCTATTTTATTTATATGAGTACACTGTAACTGTCTTCACACACCAGAAGAGTGCATCAGATTCCATTACAGGTGGGTGTGAGCCACCCACCATGTTGTTGCTGGGATTTGAACTCAGGACCTCTGGAAGAGCAGTCAGTGCTCTTAACTGCTGAGCCATCTCGCCACCCCTCAGAGCTTATTTTCAGTAACCTCCGGGGAAATAACAATGATCTTGGGCTTTGGCAAACTCCTTATGGAGGAGTGCAGGAAACTAGTTTTTCTGGTCCTCTGCCTGTTGGTGTAGGTCACTCAAGACTCCAGTTGCTAATCCCTACTAATCTGATTTCCTGCTGGGAACTCAAAAACTTCGTTTCTGATAGAGATTAACTTTACAGACAATCCTGAAAACCCCACTAAAAACTACCTTTACTCTTTTTTTGCCTTCCCATGAGCTCCTCTAACCCCTCTCAGAAGCAGCCTGACTCATTCTTGTGAACAAATCAGAAAAGGTCCAACAGAGTAACAAATGTATCTTTTTGGAAGCTGAGTAAAATCCTGGGCGTTGCTTCCTGCTGCTTCCGTGGATGTGCCGGTTTAGTTGGTAACTCCTGTAATTATCCTTGTTCATTTATTCCAGAACTCAACAAGTCCAACTCCAAGCAGACAATGTCCCCTGTGTCCTCCAGGTATGTGAATTCAAATACCAGTCTTTGACCCAAGGACCGTTTCCTGACTATCCACTACCAAACAAGGAGACCTTCTAACCCAATGATGCCCTAATTCAGCCGGAAGTCGACTGTTTTCTGACTTGAGACCCCCAAGTCTTCCAGTTTACCAGGTCATAAACAGAGAAGGTTACAAGAGAGCAAGGACACACCGAGATTGCCCCACCCCATTCTTATCCACCCTCCCCCACCCCTCTACGCAGGGATCAGTGGCAGGATCAGCCTGACTACTGTCCCATATACGGCTCACACATTAACTAGGCTCCATCCCCTTACCCAGACAGATCATTTAACCCAAGTATGACCTATTCCCCTACCCTGGCCATGCAGCATAGGTCACATATTAACTAAGCCTGCTTCTCTTCCCTTCTGTAGGAAACCTTAAACAGCACACACCCTGCTCTGCTTGCTTTGAGGTACCTCAGAGCCCCCGCTGTGCCGCCTGAGGCTCTGTTGCTGCTGTTAATACACTGGTTGAACCTCTTTTCCTTTCCCACCCTAAAGCTAAACAGTAATGTTTTTGAAGAAGTGATGCTAATTCATTTTGGGGGATCGTGTTTAGAACAAAGAATACAAAAACAAACAGACAAATAGAAACTGTAAATACAAAGTCAGATACAAAACTGTGTAATTGACCAGCGGGTGGCGGACAGTCGAGGGGCCTAGGCCATCGGACTCACTGGCCTCAGGTGACTCCATTTGAGGCTTCAGGGTGACAGGAAATTCCCAGGGTCTTCACACAGCTGAAGCAGGAGGTGGCTGAGTAGTGATTTCTGGGGTGGGGAGTCTTTCTTCAAGCCGTGTCTGTGAATCTCTCCTTGACTTTGGGTCTCCACGGTCCCCTGTCTCAGGTGAGAGGCACAGTCTTCAGTGACTGTCCTTTCCTTTGCACACCGTCAGTGTACCAAGCCCGCGGCTCCCTTCCCGCCTCCCGCCCCTGCATGTAACTGAAGCAGCCACACACTAACGTGATTCTCACCCAGTTTTGCCCAGAGTGTGGGTAAGACGGTTTAAAGCAGGCAGGGGAGGGACTGGGTACTGCAAAAGACATCTTGTTTAATGCTACAAATCTCTTTCACTGGAGGTCTTACTTGAAGTTGTAGCCTGCATCAATGGTACTTCATCACAGACAATACTTCCCAGGTCCCGATGACCTGGTTACTGCTTTTTAATTCTAACAAAGACATTTTAAACACACGCATGAATACAGAGAGAAGATCCCGAGGAATGCCCCAGCACCCCAAGTACCGGCTACAGCTATCAAATTGAAACCGCCCTCTTCATCCGTAAGCTTCATTCATTTTTTGCAATGAATCCCAGAGAGTAGGTTTCACTCCTGCCCCCGACCCTCCTCTTCCTCCCTCCCTCTCTCCCAGTACCAGCCCCCTTAAGGAGAAAGTGAGATAAGGGGGCCTGGGAGGGAGGCAATTACAAAAGGAAAAGATGTTTTAAGGAAAAAGAGCCCGAAGACGCCAGTGCGGATTTTACGTCAACCCCTCCGAACTTCTAGACATTCGGTGAAATGAAGATCAGCTCCGGGCTGAGAGGTCAGGGAAGGAGGAACTGGTCTATTATATGTTTGTCTGGGCCCTGTTTTTTGGTTCTGAATGGAATCTCCTGCAAAGACTCTGTGCTGAGGTCAGCAGTCTCCCTCTAGCTCCTCCTTGCGGCTGATTTCCTCTTGGTCGAGGGGAGGGAGGGAGTCAGGGACAGGAAAACAGAATGGCTCTTGCTCCCTCTGCTGGCCGCCCTCATGGACGGCAGGAAAGGCCCACAGCAGGGGTGCACCTGGGAGGACGCGTTTTGGCTTGTGTTTCCTTCAGGAACCACCCCTAACGCCAGCAGACAGGTAAACGATGTGGTGAGGAAGGGTCTCCTCAAAGTTTTATCCCCCGTCTTATCTTCAGACCTGCAGGGCTCCAGGCATGGCAAGGCTTCCAGCCGGCCACAGCGGGCCAATGTCCACAAGGGCTAGCACTGCACGATGCCAGGAGGAGCCCACTCCACCATGTGTTTCTGGCATCCTGCATGACAGGCACCAGTGATCCCATCATCCCTTTAAATGGAAACTCAATGGCAGAGGCTAGTTGTCTCACCATGGATGCAACTGCAGGATAGAAGAGCCCTTGTCACTGACTGTGGCAACACGCGCCGTGGGGCAGGGTCACTTAACCAGCAGGAAGCACTGGTGACCATGTCCTCTTCTCACCCCCCACCTCCTGCTCCTACTTTTCCTTTAGACATGCAGGCCCCCAGTAGCTGTTGAACTATTGGATTTGTTTTTATCAGAAAGACTGTCTCTGATTTATCAGACTTCACAGCACAGGAGAGAGCTGCGGAAGGAGGCAGCTGTGTAAACAGAGCCTGGATGAGACTGGCCTGGGTCACCCTAGGCACTGTGGTTGATGGCTTCCAGGTGGGATCTCAAAGATGGCATAGTCAAATATGGCACCATGGTGGGGACATCCTCCCAGCCTTGTCACACAGCTGCCTGGGATTTGAAGGCAGGAATTATCTTTTCAGTTCTTGCCTTCTTTATGTTGACTCAGACAAGTACTGTGGGGGGCATTTGAACTGGTTTCCTCTGTGGTCTGCTCTCTGTAGGGGACTCCACTGAGTCAGCTCGTTTTCAGACACTGAGCATTACAGAAAAGTTGACATGTCAGTTTGTGAACACAGAGGATCTGGAACGAATTTTGCAGTGCCACACTCTGTACCCTCAGTTAGAGATGGGAGGTGACAGCTGATAACTGTCATGAAAAGGCATTCTTGAGGCCAGCATGTGCCTGGGACTCAGCTTGGCTTCTGAAGTCCATGAAGCATGGAGTGACACCGACATCTGAATCTCTTCCCAAACCACAATTAGATTCATTTCTTCCCATTTCTCAGGTGTCCATGATTTGAAGGTGGTACCGCCCCTTACCCACTCCAATATTCTCAATAAAGTACACAGCCTCTCTCCTGGTTTCTGTACCCACTGCTCCTCCTTCAGGCTCCTCCAAGGCCACAGGGAGTGGAGAAAGGTGGAGTCTTCGGGCTCAGCCCTTTCATTCCTACCCTTCCCTGTCAATTGTCATCTGAGTATCCCACTCTTCTGCTAACAGGGTCCTCATGATGGCAAAGCACACCCAGGCAAAAGCAGGACCCACCTTCCACCTGAGGCCTGGCTACAGTTCCTCAGCTTCCAGTCACTGTGTGGGGCTCGAGAGCATTACTCAGATTCTCTTACAAAAACACCGAAATTGTGAAACTCCCCAGAACAGTTTCTAAATGAGAAAGTCGGAATTGGGCAAATTGATGTGATTCAGCTGTCTACGACCTGAGTTGATAACACCCAAGCAGGTTTCAAATGTGGTTACGGCAGAGATGTGATACAAAGGGAGAAGCCATTCTGGACTAGGCTGGGTTAGATGGCAGCAGGGCACCACCAAAGGCTCTGGTTATTTGATGCTCGGACAGATGACTTCATCGGACTGTTCCTGAATCAATGTGTAGATCTATGGTTTGTGCTTGGTGCCCTGTTGCGCTGTGAAGGAAGCACCCGATCTACACGCCAGAGCTTAAAACACATTTAGAAATTTTCATGCCTTGATTTCCATTCTCAGGTCAGGCTGAGCACACGAATCATGAGCTCTGCTACTCGTCTGATGCTCACAACTTTGTGGCATGTCAGAGGATGAGCAGACACACTCAGAAATGCCTCTGCATGTTCCTGCTGTTCGTCTGTGGGGCTTTGTAACCCACCAGTGTGGGTTTCTTTGGAATTAAGTGTCTATGCATACCTCAGGCTGAGTAGCTATGCATGATGTTCCCTGAGAGCTAGGCAGTAACTTCTGAGAGTGAACAGTAACGAGACAGGATGCCTGAGAACCAAAAGTTCAGCATGAGGGCTTGGGTGTAGATTCTTTTATCACTAAACACATCCAGCTGAACAAAGCATCCAGGGTGGTCATTAACCCACAAGTGAGCTCCCCTGCCTCGATACACGGAGACAATCCACACTGAAAACAAACAAGTTGTTCCAAAGACAGAAGACAAGACTGTTCAGAAGAAAAGATATTCTAGAAGCAACCAAAGCATGGAAACACATTCAGCATGAAAATATGCAAATAAAATAAAGTTCTCGTCTTAGGGTTTTACTGCTGTGAACAGACACCATGACCAAAGCAACTCTTATCAGGACAACATTTAATTGGGGCTGGCTTACAGGTTCAGAGGTTCAGTCCATTATCATCAAGGTGGGAACACGGCAGCATCCAGGCAGGCATGGTGCAGGGGGAGCTGAGAGTTCTACATCTTCATCTTAAGGCTGCTAGGAGAAGACTGGCTTTCAGGCAGCTAGGATGAGGGTCTTAAAGTCCACACTTACAGCCCACACCCACTCCAACAAGGCCACACACTCCAAATAGTGCCATTCCCTGGGCCAAGCATATACAAACCACCACAGTTCTGTTGGTTGTTTTCATTTGTAAGCATTTTAAGTGTTCTCATGAGATACATCAAGTGAAATTATATATTAAAGTTAGAAACAGTTTTAAGAGTAAATTGGAAAAGAAAAGGCCAACTGTGTCTCCCTCACTTCTGACACCATCTTTCTTTCTTTCTTCATCTGGAACTTTTTTAGTTTATTGAAGAACAACCGTAGGCAGGTGAGATTATAGATTGTGTGCACTATCTAATATTGTGCAGCAGCACCCTGGCATGATCATGTCACAGTTTGAGTGACCACCATTGGCCTTATTGATGAACATTGGGGCCATTTTCCAATGTTAGAAAACAGAGGTTCATTTTCCCCATGTCCTTGCGGGCTAACAAACTTTTTTTTTTTTAAATTTCCCAGTGTCTCTCTTTTACAACTTCTTTAGGTATTGTTAAAAGTGCCACAGAGAATAAAAACCTTATTTCAGAAAATAAATATAAAGATAAAAGTACAAAAAGGAAAAAAAAACCCCACAGATGCAAATGTCATAACTTTATTCAACATATAAATTTTATGGGTTTTTAATTCCCTTCCATTTATCTCGCTGTCTTTCTTCTTGGTTCTTCATGTGTGGAGGAGTCCTTCTGAGGAAATTTATAGATTCCTACTTTTAAGCATTTCCTTGTTCAGAGCCTAAATAGAAGAACAGTTAGAAATATCAAGGGAAGTTGCACACCTACCGAAAGAACTAATTTTAATATTCAATTATAAATCTTTAATTTTAACTGTCTTTAACAATGAAACAGTTCTCAGATTTTCTTCAAAGTTTAAAAATGAAAACCAAAGGTATTGTTGAAAATGATTGGTTGTGAAAGAGCGACCCTGTCAATCAACCTAAAGGAATGTCTTATGTATGAGACCTCCCGTGCTGTGCTGTGTGGCTAATTGCAGTGACATTGAATGTATCCAGTGTACATTTAAGTGTCTTAGAAAAATGTGTGTGTATAGAAAGTAAACATTAGATGATTTAATTTTTATGTCTCACAAATTATATATACATATTTCTTAATTTGAAGAATTTTATGTATTTTGGCCATATTCTTCCTCCTCTCTAACTCCCCCCAGGTCCTTTCCACCTTCCTCTCTATCCAACTTCATGTTCTCTCTCAGATACATCTGTCAAATTCACAAATTTAATTAAAAACCAATTACTCCCATACCAGTAATGATATTTCACTAGCATTTGTTTTTCTACAGTATAAATTCTACAGTGTATCTGATACAGTCCAATTAATAATACAAAACATTAAACTATAAAAGCAGTCTAGTATGGAGACTCAAGCAGGTACGCATTTGCTTTCTTTAAGTTGGCATTAGATTCGAGTATACTGTACCATCACTGAAAGGGGCACTGTATTCTTCAACGGTGAATTCATCTAGAACACAGAAGTGAAATGCAGAAAGTGGTTAATTGTGGGAAAAACCCTGAAAATACAGGCTAGACTAAGTTATTTTGATTGGGGGTGGAGCCTAAGAGACCCAGGACTGAGGCGCAGAAGCGAGGAGCAGACGCCAGACTTGCTCTGACTGTGTGCTCACTGTCTGTGCTCAGATAAGGAGGAGCCATCGTTAACACTGTTAGCATAGTATAATCAAGTTCAGAGTTGGAGCTAAAGGGAAGAGTTTCCTACTATATATACTGTTGCCCCCCAACCCCACTGGGGAGATTATCTACAGCACATAAAAAAATAGATCAAATGGTAGGTTTTATGTCACATGTCCATAGCAAGATGTGATCTTAAAAAAATATTGCTGTTCTACCTTTCTAGAATAATCCAGCTCTGGGCAAGCCACTCTAAAGGGAAATTTTAGAACTTATGACCGTTTTTTCCATGATGTCTTCATCAGAATGGCCCTAAGGCTTGTTTAAGGTGCTCCAAAGAGGTCAATATACAGAAACATAATTATAAGTGACCATAGGCTCACTTTTTTCCCCGGTGAAAAGTTGCGGTGTTTTGTTTAAGGTAACCTTTTTATTAAAGTAGGCAGTGTCTCCTATCAAAGCTCAGTGTGCTTGGATTCCACTCACCTGTCTCATAATAATCATAGACTTTTACGGGGGCTGGCTTTAAGTTCTTTATTGGGATGTCTTGTTCCACCGCGAAGGAGAAACCGAGGGTTTGATTGGTTAGCTGCAGAGATGAGAGGAGAGAAATGGACTCAACGGTTAACTTAGTCATCAGTCGCCAGCTTGTTAAGATACATCAAGCTACATGAGTGCGCTGCCTCCCACTTCACAGCCGGACATACTTCCATCTGCATAACATAGCTAACAAAAGACGATGTGCAAAACTTCTGTGAGTGGTCAAGTGCCAGAAATGGAGCTTTGCTGCTCAGTCCTGGCCCCATTTCTCTTTGTAGCTATTTTGTCCTTACATGTGTGTGTGTGTGTGTGTGTGTGTGTGTGGGCACCCACACTCCAGCGTGTGATAAAGGAGTGGCGGCAAGACTGACTCTGAACTCTTGATGGTCTTTTACTGTTATTGTTGTTTTTTGAGACAGTTTTCCAGGGTTTCCCTATGTAGCCCTGGCTGCCCTGGAGCTCGCTCTGTAGACAAGGTTATCCTGGAACTCACAGGGATCCGCCTGCCACTGCCTCTCAAATACTGGGATTAAAGGGCTCTTCATGGTCTTGTTAGACCCCACAGAGTCGCAGCGTCTCACCTTTTCAATGTAGATTAGAACATGGTTGGTGTTCACTTCAGTCCTCTGAATGTTAGGCTGGTCTTGGAGCTGTTGATAGAGTGAGGAAGGTTTGTGTAGGAGCAGTTTGCAGGTATTTATCATAGAAAGGCTTCTATGGAGAATACAAACTAATGGTTTTTATTTCTTTTGGAATACTAGTCATCATGATGATTCTTATCAACTCCTTTCTATTCATGTGTATGTGTATAGATACATATATGTGATATATACACATCCTAGGGATGTATGAGGAGATTCATATATGTGTGTGTGTATACATATTTTTTGAAAGAGTGTCCACATACCTGATAGCTAATGGTTTGCTAGTACATTGGGTGTGAAGCTAGAAAGTAGACACTCTAACCAGTATAAACCATAGTAAATGATGGAACTATAATCTGGAGAGGCAGGTTTGTGGAGGAAGCTCTGTGAAAACTATATCAACACAATTAAGTCAACAAATAGTACGACATTGCCACCAATGGTTTAAGGTTGGTCCTTTCTACCAATGGTTTAAGGCGAGCCCTTTCTACTAATGGTTTAAGGTTAGCCCTTTCTACCAATGGTTTAAGGTTAGCCCTTTCTACTAATGGTTTAAGGCTAGCCCTTTTCACCAGTGGTTTAGCATTAGATCTCTTTCTACTGATGGTCTAGGCTTACCTTTTTCACCGTTGGCTTCATAGGTATGAAGCCTGATACCATCTTCACATCAACAATGACCATGTTGGAGCTGGGTCGGTCTCCAGTGTAGCTGTGTAGGTAACACATAGAGATCAGCCCTTCCTACAGCATCCCTCAGGATGCACTGAAGCCAGAAGCCTAAACCTTACCACCCAGCTTTTCTTTCTACTGCATCTGTGTACTCGTTTGGAAATCTCACCATTTTTTTTCTCCCCCTTTCAGATAGAATATACATAATATGTGTGTATGTATATTTGCATGTATGTGTGTAAAGGTAAATGTTAATGTATATGTGTATACTCCTGAGATATATTCTCAATGCTAAGCCCTTTCAGTAAGCGTTAAGAAAATGTCCTTGTTAACAAATACAAGAGCCCGTTTTTTTTTTTTTAAAAGCATAACTTTGCACAATGCATTTCTTTGACAGAGGTTAACGCCCCTCACCCCACTTTTTTACATGTTCTATAAGTGGACCAGGTTGCAATTTAGGATTTACCTTACGTTGATGTGAATCTGGAATGTTTTATGATCTCCTGCCTTGTCAAAGTTTAGGGGGAGAGTGTCGACTTGCAGAGCGAAGGGTGCTTTTCCATCTGCCACTGGGAGGATGTTGTACTTTAGAGATGTCTGCAAACAACAGCAAAATTCTTTATCTCAGTGCTGGAACACTTTGCAGTCTCTTTTAAGTAACTCAACTATTCCCTTAACACAGATTTCCATTTTGATTGTGCAATGAAATGGAACCCTCAACATTTCCTCTCCCACATGCCCATTCTCTGGACCCCAGAGGCCTCACCTGGAGGTACACACATCCTGACCCTGACCCTTTGGTGACGTAATTTCCGGGCAGATCTGGCAGCCTGACTTCCTGCAGCAGCAGGCGATTGTCATTGTTAACATGGATAGTCCGAGAGAAGGTCCCTGAAGACTCGATGGTGACCGACACTTCTTTCTTACTTCTTGTAAAAGTGGCAGCTCCATATTTGGAGAGGGCTTGAAGAGCCACCACTGTATCCTGAGAAAAAGAAAGATGCAGAAATGTCAGTGAAAGCAGCCCTAGCAAAGCCACACCAAATGTATAGTGCTTCCCTTCAGGGCTCAGGCCTGCGAACTAATGGGGACCCAATCTAGTCACTTCAGGAGGAATACGTTTTATCATTTACACACATTACAACATATACAGAAATACGACCCCAGTAATTTATAAATCCGTGTTGCAATATTTGTTGCAAGTTAGAAATGGGGAAGAAGAAAATGTAGGTTAAGAGAAAAAGAAGACTAAAAATGAGAAATAAGATAATTCTTGAATAAAGAAAAATATTTATGTAGAAGGGAAAAGGATCCTCGTGGAGGAGCAGGGATGTTTCAGGTGGTCTCAGAAATGGCAGCAAGTCTGATCCAGAAAGAGCATATGGACTACACAGCATATTTCCTGTGACGACTGTGGACAGGAAATAGCTTAGGTAGAATATTAGAGAACTTTGGTCTGTGGATAAAAATCAAGTAATTTTTTCCATGGAAGTAGTTTTGTTTTTAAGTAAAAACAGTACTTTGGGAAACTGACTGTGGTGATGTTGAGGACCCATGTGAGAAGGTAAGAGGAGTGTAAGGAGGACCGGGAAGCACACCATATGTGAGTTAGGTGGGACTTGGTGATGGAGGAATGGAGAAAATGTAAGTTAGATGTATCAATGATTCAGCTATTTAATTCCCAGAATATGTCTGTGTTTATACACAGATTAATTGATTTCTCTTTCCTTAGTAGGGTCTCTCCACAGACCTGAGTGGAGGAGAAGCCCCCGTGGGAGTTTTGTTGCTTGATGATCCATTTCACAATCTTGGATGCTGTAGACAGGTCTGATGAAGACAGGTCCCGTGTAGGCCGGGAAGACTCAGAGGTTAGATAAGCAAGGAGCACATAAGCCGTCATCTCCACTTCGGCAGAAGGGGCCCGCGGTTTATATAAAGGTAAGGCCTTCATTTTCTGAACATCCCCAGGGCGTTGCCAGTACAGTGAATCCTCTTTCAAACAGAAAGAATGAAATTTTAAGCTTAAAACATGGTTTTAAAACCTAGCCTATGAATGACAGCTCAGCTAATGAATTGGCACAAATGAAATGCACAAATGCTTTAAACAGTCGCAAGCACCCCCCCTTTTTTTTTTTTGTTGTTTGTTTGTTTTGAGACACCCTCTCACTATCTAGACCCATGCTGGCCTCGAACTTGAACTCAGAGATCCCCCTGTTTCTGCTTTTTAAGGCTGGGATTAAAGCTGTGAGTGAGCCACCTTGCCTGGCAACGAGCAGGTCTTTAGCAAGGATGTACACCAAGCTCCCAGATGATCACAGGGGGAGTCTTTGGGTCTCTTAAGTACTTGTATAGCACCAGCAGCTGGATTATATAAAATCAGTAATGTGCAGGTCAATAAACTGGTTCCTATCACTTAGGTGTTGGATCAATGAAAGTTTCTCTTGTTCTCTTTCTGGTTAAGGTTGGTCAAGAGGGACTCTGCCTTTGTATCACTGGTGACATCTAGTTAAGTATACTTTGCAGTAGAAGCACCTACCTTCCTTCACAGCATCTTTGTTTAGGGATTCAAGCAGTTCACTTCTCTTGGCCTTGTTTCCTGCCAGGGCAAAGGCATAGGCCAGCAATGCCTTGGTATAGACATGACTTTCCTGGCTCTGTGAGATGGAGGCCCAGGCTGTTTCCAGGCAAAACAGAGCATTGCGAACAACACTGTGCTGTAAAAGAAGATGAAAGCCAATTTCAGAATTACTGGACCAAGCTTAGGAGCTACCCACCAGGCTCACCCCGGGTTGAGAGCCACTCTGTTACAACCAGGGAAGAGTTTCCTCTAAATCTTTTTTGTGAAGGAGATATAGGGATGGGTATAGCCTTACTGTGACAGGTAGGGGCATCTCCAGCAGAGCAATGGTGATGTAGGCAGAGAGAGTCACTTCATCATCCACACCACCCTGGAAGGAACAGAGGGAGAGCTCTCACACACCACAGTATGCGCTGGTCAGTCTGCTAAGTCTGTTTTTTAAAGCATTAGACCCTCCGAGTTATGTCATCAGGACTGAAGAACTCTTCTTTTTCTTTAAGATTTTAAAATCATGTGTATATGTGTGCATCTATGTGTGGGTTTGTGCATGAGTTCAGTACCCACTGATGCCAGAAGAGGGGGGCATTGGGCCAGCTGGAGCTGTAGTTACAAGTGGTTGTGATCGCTAGAGAAGGATGCTGGGAACCAAACAGGTCCTCCACAATAGCACCAACCACTCTTAAGTGCAGACTCATCTCTCCAGCCTGATGGACCAGAGAACTCTTACAGAAGCCTCACTTCCTACAGATGGCAAGCTTGAGACTCTAGCGGAGAAGCAGGGCCTCACCTTCATCGCGTTGTTGAGCAGGGATCCAGACTGTTGGAAACAACCATTCTCCTTTTGTTTCATGGAGAGCCAGTTGAAAGCATTTGTGATGTGTGTCTTCTCTATAAAGATGTGCGACTGAGCTTGAGCGAAGGCCTTGAGCACAAACGCAGTGAGCCTGTCCAAAAGAAAAAGAGATAGAGACAGCAGGGCAACCTTACTTTTAAAGCTCACTATGTACTGCCTACGGACACTGATCTTCATGGTTCAGCGGGGCTCATTTTGGGGGTATAAGTTGATAGTGTCATTCCTTTGGTCTTTAGTAGAATAGATATATATATTTTTTTAACTGTTATAGCACCCTCCCATCAAAACTGCATCCCCTCTCTTTCCCTGCCTTCTCCAAAGGGCGATGAGAACTCTTCCCCATCGCTGTGGACAACCGCACTTCCTGCCTCTTTGATTTCACTGCTATCAGCTGTGCTGGCGGAGCAGGAAGGTTGGTAGGGATCAGTAGGGTTGATATTTGGAGATTTAATAATGAGTCAATCTTCTGGGGAAGGATCCCAGGTGCAAGAGCACAGCCATTTCTAGACTCCTGAAGCGGCCTTGGATCAGCGGAGCAGGAGGCTACAGCTTCATCTTACCAAGTATTTCCCGGGCTGTTGCTACCATCATGGTTCCCGAATGTGCTGTATGAGCCATCACTGTGCTGATAGTTCAGCTGCCTCTGGTACCCTGGAGAGGGAATGTCAGTCATGTATGAAGTGGAGCGACAGCAGACAATTATTATTTGTTTATCTTAACCCTATAAAAGAACCGCTGAGTAAAGATGTTTTAATCATATGCTACTAAGGTTATGGACACTACTGAGAATCCTTATCCTCAGGAGGGGCATTTGATTGGAAATCACAGCAACAATAATGACCAAATCTTAACCGAACAAAAGGCACTGGGATATGTGGGTAAAGTTGCTTACCACTGATGAGGTAGTTAATGGCTTTGGACTTGATTGCCTCTGTCAGCTGCTGTGTCTCATTCAGATAGTTCAGAACATAGATGTTAGGGACAAAAAGGACCATGTTTTGCTCCCCACAGCCATAGGGCATCTGGAGAAGATTCTGGAGGTTTTGCATGGCAGAGCCTAGTATATCACCTGTGGAATATAGAGAAATATAAAGAGATATAGAGATGGCTTGTATTGTAGTAAGAAAATATAACCAAGAGACCATGTTATGACTAGAAGGAAAGACAAAAAAGTTACACTAGAAATGAGAAAAACAGATGGCTCCAGGTCACACAGCAAGCAGGAAAGAAACTGAATGGCAAGAGACAACATCTTTTCTGATGGGCCGTGATGTCTGGGAAAAGGGAATTATGATTTCCATATCCTCTAGGATACACGGTCAGTCCACGGATCTCTGGGAGATGAGAACACAGCCCTTCTCAGCTGTCAGAGTTGACCAAAGCACACCGCTGCGTACAGCATCAGTTCGGCCCATTGACTCACTCATGCACAGGGTAGCCCTGAACTTGCTGCTCCTTTTCTCAGTCTAACACCTGGTGTTCAGTGGCATCATTAGTCATATTACAATCGAGAAACAGCTGCTATAGCTTGGTGGACCAAGGGACTTACCCAGAACGGAATGTGTAGCCCTGGCAGATCCTTCAACCACATTGGGTGGAAGCTCCAGTGACCAATTATCTTGTAACTCAGTATCTAATGGAAGAAGGCATTAGACAATTACAGTGCGTATGGGGGAGGGGTGTAGTGAGAGAAATGTTCTATGTTTGTGAAATATTTTTCCTTATCATTAGATGCAACATTTTCATATCTCTTGGTCCATAGGCAATTTCTTGATGTAATTCAGTTTCTCCCAAAGCCACCATTTGTTTTACAGCAAAATTCTTACTGATGATTTTCTTCCTTACAGAGGACTTCCTCTCTCTCATGGATTATATTAATTCCGTGTGTGTGTGTGTGTGTGTGTGTGTGTGTGTGTGTAGAGTCCTCTGGGGTTCTCCTGCCCTGTTCCTCGGTCCCCTAGTGTTGACTGGGGTTATGGGTGTACACTGTCTTGCTCAGCTTTTACACGAGGACTGGGGATCCAAATTCAGATCCTCATACTTTCACAGCAAATGCTTTGCCTACTGAGCCATCTCCCTAGCTGCAATTCCCGAGGTTGTTAACATTTTACACAGGCATTCATCCCACGAATATGTATTAAGTGTGTGGTATGTATTAGTTCCCTCTCAAGTGTTGTGAGTGGCAGCTTTCAAAACTATTTTCCTGATTTTTCAGATTATTTACTCCTACAGGAAGGGTTCGGTAAACAAGTAACGACATATTTAGCGATAACGACAGTGGTGGGTACTGGAGAAAAATTAAGAGAGGCTGTTTATGGGCTGTGTCGGCAATCAGGAACTGGGAGGCTGGGGAGGGAGGTCACTCACTATGGAAAGACTTATTGATAACGTCATTTGTGTTCAGAGACCATCAGTAAGTAAGTCAGGGAGGAAGATTTATAGATATTGTTGGAAAGATACTTCCAGGAGAAGTGAGCCAAACGTAAAAAGACTTCAGAGACTGAAGCAGGATCAATGCATTCCAAGCTGAAGGAGAAGGCTGTTGTGGCTGGCACAGTCAGAGCACCCTAAAGGGGTTGGGAGGGCTTGAGGATGAGTGACGTTAAGGGTTCTAGCTCTGTGGAGGATAGGAAAGCCATGAAAGGAGTGAGTGAAGAAAGGGCATTTTCCGATGGATTTGGCACGTTCTTGAAGGGAACCATCTTTCTGTAGGGGGGTGAGGGGATGATCAGGAGGTCAGTTAGGAAATTACTGAATTCACTTTTTTTTTTTTTTTTTTGAGATGTGCTCTTAATGTCTAGTTTAGGTTGGCCTCAAACTTGTGATGTTCCTGCCTCTACTTACTGATGGCTGGAGTTTCAAGACTGTACCACCACATGCAGCTCAGTTAGGAAGTCGTTTACATAGTCCAGCCAGAGAAAGAACTACAGCAGAGGAAGATAGGGCAAGCAGTGGGTAAATGCTGATCTAACTTGATAGTGGAGTCAACTAGATTTGTGAATGGATTGGGGTTGAGTACAAGAGAAATAACGTGATGAAGGCAGATTCAAGTTTTTTTTTTTTTTATACTTGACATGTAAAAGACTGAAATTACCACAGTATGAGGTAGCACAGGCTGTGGGGCTATCGAAGCTCCCCTCTGCCAGCAGGGTGCTTCCGAGGTAACAGTTAGACCTGCAAGCCTGTAAGTGCAGCTGAGGCTCAACGCAGGAGTCTGAGCCCAGAAAGGAGATGTGTACCAATGATGTGTGGATCTGGGACCTAGCTGCTATTAAAGCATGGGCCTAGGGCTGGGAAGGTAGCTTAGTCAGGAGAATGTTCGCCCCGAGGTCCTGAGTTTGGTACTCAGATCCCATGATGGGAAAAAGCCAGGCATGGTAGTGTACATTTGTAATCTCAGCTCTGGGGAGGCAGAGACAGGGAGATAGATCCCTCAGGTCTGCTGGCCAGTAGACTCATCTTACTAGGTGTGGTAAACGCATTTTGACTCCTACTATTCCAATATGTGATGGGTTTGTGAGTTGGAAGGCATCTCTACAGGGAACAGACTTGTAGACAAAGCCTCACCTTAAGGAACATTCTAGATGGTGCACGGCTTTTTAGATGGAGATTTTTATACGATCACACATACAGTGTCAGTCAAATACTGTTTTGGCATCTGTGACGGTGCCCTAGAGCTACTGTCAATCAAAGCACAAGTATGGATTTAAATTATTCATGTAACAGTGCAGCAGACCAGTGCCACACAGATCCTTCTACATCCTCAACAGAGCTTGAGGAGGAGTTTTACAGACATGATGTATTAGAAGGAATCTTGTCCCAGTGAAGGGTTTTAATTCCCATTACTAAGCAGGAATATTCTGGCAACGTCTCTCACCAAGCCTCTTCCTTATCCTTAAAATATGACGATCATAACAACAATAATGATAATCCTCAATAGTGCTTATCCTTATTACCCTGGGGAAAATGAGGCCACCCTGGGAGATTTTCACCCAGAAAGGGCTTCTCTCCATGAAATATCTTTAGGTTTGCATGGAAAGAGCATACAAGTTTTTATTTTTTTCTTTAGAGTAATCCATAACCCAGAGATGGCTTTTTTCCACAGTTAGAAATTCTACTTCATGGCTTAACCTGAGAATTTTGTTTTGTCACACTTACCTTGTTGTGGGCATAACAGTGTGTTGTATGTTTGTTCCTTCTCAATTCCTTCAGGCTTAGCATTGAAAGTTAAAAAAAAAAAAAAAGGTAAAATGGTATGTCACATGCAAGTAAAAAAACACGTCACATACGAGACACATCACATAGAAATAAAAAAAGGCCCCAGACCAGTCACTGTAGGCCTATACACAAACTTGGAAATGTGATACAGTCACCCAGATCATAAACACGATGTCAAATGTTAGTGTCAGTACTCACACACCTCAACTATTACGGGCTTCACCACAGTGTCCTTGTGTACAAGGGCTGATACTTCTGTCAACGTATTGCCACACAATTCTGGGGACTGCAAGGCTTCTGCAGTAGCTGTGAAGTTCACCTCCCCTGGGAGATAAAATTTTGATGACTTTAAATGGTAATGCCCAGGCCAGTGAGATAACTCAGCGGCTGAGCCTGACACCCTGGGGCTTGATCCCTGGGACCCATGTGGTAGAATTAGACAACCACTCCCCACAAGTTGTCATCTGACCTCTACACGTGCATCGGGGCACACATACAGCGAATAGGCATATTTGAAAATCCAGAGAACCACAGTTATTCTGTGTTATGTGTTAGCCTCCTCCACAGTGTACAGATTCCTGCTTAGTTGATCAGGTAAACTCAAGAGGAAGAAATGCATGCGCTGGGATCAGAGCCTGGACAAACCATTGCCACACAAAGCATGAAACCAGTCGGCAGCTTTGCCACTCACCCAGCGACTTTGGGGTCACAGCCCAGGACAAGGTTTTTCTTTCATTTCCACAGATGCAATGAGAGTTTTCATGGCCCCCCACGGGGACTGCCAGGAAATCAGGAGACATCTGTAGGTCCACTCGGATCTGTTCCCAAACCCAGACAGGCAGAAAGAACCAGGAGAAGGGGTAAATCACAGACATACTTTGAAGTTAAGATGCTTGCAACATGGGACTGGAGGGTTATTAGGAATGGTGTGATGCCTGGGAGTTCTGTGTGAACGGAGGAAGAGACATTTCTTTAGAGAGACTTTACATATGAAGTAGGTTAGTTGGGCATGGCTACACACTGTAGAATTCCACACACTGCTAGTTGAGGCAGGAAGGTGGGAGTTTTTAGGTCAGCCTGGACTGTGTGCACAGTGAGTCAGAGTCTCTCTCTCTCTCTCTCTCTCTCTCTCTCTCTCTCTCACACACACACACACACACACACACACAGTAATCACCAGGAAACCATATCCGAATTTAGCAACATTTCAGAGTCCTGAATGAAAGTAGTTTGTTGTTAGGGAAGTTTTCTCTGAGTACTTGTTTGCTTCCAAAGTCAAAGCGCATCTCACATAGCATTAGGAGGGGCCCGAGGACCCCTAGGTAATGAGAGGTGTTGGGGTTTCCATTCACTTGCAGAGAAGTGCCCTTACCTGAATGCAGTGAGACATGTAATTGAGCACGGTGGCTTTGAGGGTAAAGGCTTCTCCTCGCACCACAGAGTAGGGGAGAGTGAGCTCCAGGAAGAAGGGCTGGAAGGCTTTAAGGGAGATGGTGGAGGAGAGACCAAGGCCAGTGGTTCCAGACAAGCAGAATGCACTGGCCTTCCACTCAGTGATGGTGTCGGGGACCTTTACCGCCAATTCACCGTCCCCGGATACACTGGTGTGGAGGACAAAGAACAGGAAAAACAACATACAAACAAACAAACAAACAAACAAACCAGAAAGCTATAGTTCAGAAACCAAGCACAGAAAACATGGGACTAAATCTAAGGGTCTGATGCTTCTGTTGGTCTCTGGAAGTTCTCTCCTCCCTCTTCTGCCCTCCCTCCCTCTCTGTCCCTCCTGTTTTTATTTTCTTTCTTCCCCCTCTCTCTTTTTCTTGCTCCCTTTCTTTTTCCCTGGGGGAGAAGACAGCTTCCTATTATCAGTTACTTCTGTTGCCTGGGAAACACATAAGGGGGAGAAGGATTTTTTTTTTTTTGCTCCGAGATTGTAGAAGGGAAAGAAAGGATCAGGACCCAAAGTCCCAGAGCAGGGACTCACACCTTCACCTATGCTAAATCCCAGGGGACACTCAACTCACTCCAGTGGCACCAGGTCCCAGATCCAGGTCTCGGGGAAGTACTTCCGCACTGTCTCTCTTACTTCCACCACCTGACTATTTTCCTCCGAGTAGTCCAACGCCATCGACATCATCGGCGCGCTCATTGTTCTGAAGCTGGCTCCTGGGACTGCAGCCACAGATAAGGCTTGAGGCGCCGCCCCTGCTGTCATGAGAAGACACAATTGATAAGCCCCATTCTCCTAACTGATTTTGGATGGATGTAGAAGAGGGTCATTTATCTACCCCAAAATTTCTTTTTTATATTTTTAATAGTTTATGTATTTTATACATTTGTTCTACTGCTTCATTGAATAGAGATGGGTATATTGTTCTTTATAAATAAGGCAAATATAGTTTTCTTTAGGATGGCTCTTCCCCTGAAATGATAGCTATGTCTCCCACGGGCACTGGCAGTGAACACCAAAGAACAAGGAAGTTAGCTGGAACAAGAGTTCAGAAATCTGACTTAAAACCGATCCACAATCAAAGATGAAATGAACCTCAGGTGTACTCTCAGTGTGCATTGTCCATTTCTCTGTAGCCTTGGACCTAAGCATGCAACATGTGTACTTCACACTGCCCTTGATACAGCCTGACTCAGATTCCAGGCTGTTGTGTGCTATGAACTATAGCCATTTTGTTCTCTGTATAAAGGTTTCTTCTCTAATAGAAGCAACAGTAAGGAGTTTTAATATTTTCTTTCTATCACAAAGGTATCAAACTAGTCTATCTTTAGGTTGTATCACTTAGAATGTCTGAGTTTAAAAAACTTCTGTTGTTTGAGTCCTTAACTTGAGTTTGACAAAAACATATGAGTTTTAGCGTGGCATTGGCGTAGAATGTCCAATGATATCTGAAATGGCCGTAAACATGCATCTACTGTTTTTTACTGTGTATTTATGTGACATGTCACCCTCAGCATTGATGAGTATAAAGTCAACATATCAATCAAGGCTGAGAAACACTGAAGATACTTCAGATCCTTAAGTATCCAATATACATCTAAAACTTAATTCTTTATGCATATAGACAAGCACATTTATCGTATGAGTATGCAAATTTGCTTTCATCTTTAGTAAATGGCAAATGCGTAGGCATACCAAGGAATTGTTTTTAAATAAATTTCTTTGTGATTCACTCTCATTGAACATTTTATATTCATAATTATGTGATACAGGTACATGCCAAGGTTGCATTTGAAAAGAGGTTCTAAGTCTGTTATACACCACTGGGATCAGCTGTAACCTGATCAGGAGATTTCATGATCATGTGAAACTTAAGGTGGTTATTGGTTGATGGGAAGCCAGGGATGGGGAGAAAATTCCAGGGCAGTGGCTGTGCAAATGTATTCACTACAATGGGAAGACACTTCAGAAGTTATCAAAAGGCCCCTCTAGAGTAGAGTGTCTCTTTCAGGAGTATGCTTACCATAATCAGGCAAATTGTAAGCATAATTATAGAATAAAACACCATGAAATTAGGATAAAGAGGTCTTTTGAGGCAAGACTCAGAGAGAGCAAAGAAATGCACTCACAGGTAGCTTCCGTGTGAGTGTGACATGGGAAAAGCCTAGGAAAGCAACGTGAAGCTCAGCCTCTGAAATGTGTGCCATTCTCCCCCACCCCAACTCAGATGGAAGCCTCGGATGCTGGCATGACTGACTTAGATGTGGTGTCTACAGAGGACAGGGGAAAGATGAAGAAGCAAGATGATTGACGTCTAGGATAAAAAGGCCAGTTTGGACAAGGGAAAGGAGAGAGGAGAGGGAATCGAAGAAGAAAGAAGTCTGGGAGAGGAGAGGCCATACAGAGAGAAACAGTAATTACGCCCATGTTTGGCAGATGTGACTTGTGAATACATTGGCACAGGAGCTGTGAGGAGCCTAAGATTCAGTATGTATAAAAATGCTCTTTAAACATCCGCCCTAATCAAGAAAAGCATCTTTTTTTTTTTTTTTTTTTTTTTTTTTTTTTGGCTCCTATTATTCTAGAAGACAAACAAACCACATTCTTACCTCCTACCATCGGCCCATAGCGTTGAAACTCTTGACAAAAGCGTGGCTTGTGGATTTTGGAGTTGGTAAAAATATTTAATCCTATAGACTGGAAAAACATTACATGTTAAAGGTGTTAGGAAGCCCAGTCTTGAGACTGCCATCTGTTTTTGGGTTCATGCTGTGATTTCATTACTGTAGGACACATGGTTCCGAGGATCAATGTAAAGATTCTGTATTGAATGGGGACAAGCTATAACGTTGTCCCAGAACGGCAAGCTCATGGGGCTAATGAGTGTGAGATGGGATTCAAGTCTATTTCTTCTGTCCCTACTTTAAAATACTGTCTCTGTGATGGCTTTTATGTGCTCAGCACAGGGAGTGGCACTGTTGGAGTAGGTGTGTCACTGCAGGTGTGGCCTTGTTGGTAGGTGTGTCACTGTGGGTGTGGGTTATAAGACTCTGATGCTAGCTGCCTGGAAGTCAGTTTTCTGTTAGTAGCCTTCAGATGAAGATGTAGAACTCTCAGCTCTGCCTGCACCATGCCTGCCTAGATACTGCCATGCTCCCACCTTGATGACAATGGACTGAACCTCTGAACTTGTAAGCCAGCCCCAATTAAATGTTGTCCTTATAAGAGTTGCCTTGGTCATGGTGTCTGTTCACATCAGTAAAACACGAACTGAGATAGTCTCCTATGCCTAATGCCTCCGTAATGGCCTTTCTTCTTTCTTTCTTTCTTTCTTTCTTTCTTTCTTTCTTTCTTTCTTTCTTTCTTTCTTTCTTTCTTTCTTTCCTCTCTCTCTCTCTCTCTCTCTCTCTCTCCTTTTTGT
The DNA here is from genome assembly GCF_900095145.1 of Mus pahari. NCBI lineage: Eukaryota > Metazoa > Chordata > Mammalia > Rodentia > Muridae > Mus > Mus pahari. The sequence continues at coordinate 143,633,378 of NC_034591.1, forward strand.
CTTATGTTATTTTTCTTTTCCTTACAAAATCCCAGCGCCTATGTGTTTGTGCAAATGGGTGCATGGACAGACTGAACTTATGGACTTAATGTTGAGGGGGTTTGTTCTTTCCCTGCCTTTTCTCTTGAAACCGTAGGTTGCGTTGGTTACCCCTTTCTCGAGTTTCTGTACTCACCCTCTGTGGATTTTCTTCCTCTCTTTTCCTTTTCAGTTTATTGTCACTGAGATCTGCTTCCAAGTACCCACACTGCGATCACCTGAACCCTCAAGTCACCTGTTCTCAAAGTTCACTTTCAATGGTAGTCACAAATAAACACCCCTCAATGTCTTATCTCCCAGCGTGTGGGAAATGGCAGGACTCTGGGTGGGGCACAGCTGTGAGTGGCACTTGTTGTGTGAAATAGGAAGAAAGAAATCATGAAAGAAAGATTAAACAGCTATGATTTTGGAAAGTTGCAGAGAGGTAATTTAAATTGTTCTCTGTTAAGCTGCGGATCTCTAGAGAAAGACTTATATATGTTTTTAAGGCAAAACAAAGAGTTTTAGCCTATTGTGATAGGATAAAATTTAATTCACCACTTGGATATACTTTAGTATCATAGCTCTGCTTAGCTGTAGTTAATCTTAAAAATATACTTTGAAAACAGACTGATTCTTCTTAAGTGGACTTTATTAATAAGACCAAGCATCGAAAGATAGGACCTTGTGAAGTTAAAAAAACTTTACAAAGCAAAGAAACCAGTGAATTGATTTTTGAAGGAATTGTCTACAGAAGGGGAGAATCTTGGCCAAATGCACATCTGACAGAGGATTACTACCTATAATATACAAAGAAAAAAACTCAAAAAAATCCCTAAACAGCAAGAAATCAACCCAATAAGAAAACAGGTTAATAAAATGAACAGATAGATCATTCTCAAAAGATGAAATATAGGTGGTCAATAAACACATGAGACATGTTTGACTTCCTTAACTATTAGAAAAATATAAATCAAAGCCATGTTGAGAGTCTGTATTAGTCCAGTCAGAGTAGCAATCATTAAGGAAAAAAATCATAACAGCAAATACTGACAAAGAAATGAACAAAAGAAATCACTTAAATCGTGCTGGCAGCAGTGTAGACTAGTCCAGCCACTATGGAAATGTGGAGGATTTTCAAGAACCTAAAAGGAGGTAAATATTCCATATGACTGTATTATCCCTTTACCCAAAGTACTGCAAGTCAGACCATCACAGAGTCACTCGCATTTCAGTTTTTATGAAATCACTGTTTGCAATAGCTAACTGATAGAACCAACTTAGGTGTCTAAAAATAGAGTTATGGATAGGGAAAGTGATACACACACACACATACACACACACAGCATGTATCATATATATCATATATACAAGTACGTATGTGAGTTTTTTCAGTTATAAAGAAAAATGAAGTCATGTCATCTACAGGAAGATATATGCAACTAGAGATAATCATATGAAGTGAGTTAAACCAGTCTGAGAAATAAAATTTACCACATTTTTAATGATTCTTTGTTTTCTCTCATTTGTGGTTCCTAGACTTTATATGGATATATAAAGTCCTGCCTGTGTATATTAATGAAAGTAGGAGTGAAGCAGTCTAGGGGGACAAAGCGGCTCATGGAAATTGGGAGGGCGAGGAGAAGAAGTGTGGGATGTTACCAGAGGGATATGATAAACCAACAATGTGTACACAGATGCTTTAAAACATTTAAAGAATTTACCGTGCAAATGGCTTATATTATGGCTGCCGAGAGTGACTTATATTATCTTATATATTAATGACTTATATATTAATGACATATTAATCTCTAATACACACACACACACACACATATATATATATATTTATATCCTCTGTCAGATGTGCATTTGGCCAAGATAATATATATATATATATATATATATATATATATATATATATATATATATATGTATAGCCACTTGCTACTTAAGATGCCCAGGAAATCATCCTGGTAGATATGTTTGTGTACAAATTAACCCCTGCCTCTGAGGCTCTTTTCTCTTATTTATCATTTTATTAGAGAAAGGGAAGGGTTAGGTTGTGGTGCTTACGAGCATTGGAGTTTTGCATCTTAACACAGACTTAGAACTCAGCTCTGCTGTGTTTCAGGAGGGCTTACCTGGAAAATGCTGTGTGCGTCATCATCACCCAGAGAGTGCTTTGGCGTGTACACGATCCCATTGTGAGTGATGTCTTCTACGCTGATGCAGTTCTCACTGTCTGCATACGCTGGGGCACCAAAGAAGGCAGTCTGGACAGTCTTTCTTGGCAGCAAATTGTAGATCTGTGGATTGGAGGAGAACAAAGGGAAACTGTTTCTTGTTCTACTGCTTAAAGAATTTTAATGTGGCAACATTTGATGTGGAATTTAAATCACCACGGTTTTAGTTATCTTTGCCATGTGTATTATGTAAGGGATGAAGCAGGGAGTCACAGAAAGAGACAGAATGTCAAAGTTTCTAGCCCTCATGGGAAAATATAATTCTTGAAGAGATAGGAGATTGGAGGTGTAGCTCAATTGGTAAAGTTGATCCAAAAGTAGAAGGATATGAAGACCAGAGTTAGTGGCTGGCAGTGTTCAGGTTCATGGTGCAGGGAGAAAGGATGGATAATGGGTACTCAGAGACAACCAGGTCACTTCTGATCCATTTGTCTCTACAGGGCTGGACCTGGAGGCGAGATGCAGAGGATAACCAGAAAACCCGTGAAGCATCCTTGAAGCCTGTAAATGAGGACGCTTCTCTGGAAACACGAAGGCATTTTAAAGACATGTTTGAGAAGAAACTGTTCTTGTCCACTCTTGAGTCTAGTAAGTGTCTGATTCCAGGGCAAGCACAAAAGACCTGGCATCTTACACAATCACCTTGAGTTGTGGCCAGTTAGCAACTGGACCAGACGAAATTTAACTTCTCTAAAACGTATTGTAGCAAAATTAACACATCCTATTTGCGTGTTACCATTCGTAAAGTGAAGTGATAAGACAGACCCCAAATTATTATTCACTTGTTAAGAAACACCAGGATAGAATGAGACGAGTCTGTAAAGTATTCTGGTCAGTGACTGTGAGGGGTGACGTCACGCTCATCTCTGTGAGGATCTTGTCCTTTGTGGTTATGGTTTACAAAAAAATGGTCTGGGCATGTCAGCATCTTTTGATACTCAAGACTGCAGTGGGACTTACTGACTGAGGTGAGAGCTTGGCTTCGGGCTTCAGTAGCAGCACACTCTGGTCTACCGCAGTGAGGGCACAGAGGGACAGAGGCGTGGCTTTGACCTTCAGGTGGGTGTTAGAGGCTGGCAGACTCTGTGCTGATGGGAAACTCAAATTTACCTGCAAAGAGCACATGATTATAGCAGTATCTTAGAAAAAAAAAAGAGTATTAATTATAGTCTCGACACTCTCCTCCAGCCAATGCTGAAGGTTTTTTGTTTTTGTTTTTGTTTGGTTTTTGTTTTTGTTTTTTAAACTTTCTTTCTCTTTTGCCATTTTAGAGCAGGGTTATTTTCCTAGGAACTCCCCATTCAACATCCTCAGAATGACCTGGAAATGTGGCACTGATTTACTTGATTTTTCTTTCTCTTTCTGTAGCTGGCAGAAAGCAGGTTGCTTTTGATCCCACTAAAATAGAATCTGGTATGGTAGTGGAAACACTCTTAAGGAGGGAGACACAGAACTTCATATGCCACTTAAAAAAAAGATTTATTTATTGCTATATTTAAGTACACTGTAGCTGTTTTCAGAAGAGGGCATTAGATCTCATTATAGGTGGTTGTGAGCCACCATGTGGTTGCTGGGATTTGAACTCAGGACCTTTGGAAGAGCAGTCAGTGTTCTTAAACACTGATCCCTCTCTCCAGCCCCATATGCCATTTTTATTCCACCTCAGCCATATGGAAAATCAACTCATGTGGGGGTCTGTGACTCCACAGTAGTGGGAGATTAAAGCTACAACCTGTCAGCTCTTCATTGCAGGGACAGAGCGACTTTCAGCTCTGCACTGAAAACCAGTTTTCTTTTTTATCATTTGGCTTATTTTTAAATTAATTTGAGACAGGACCTTGCACATATCCCAGCTTGGCTTTGAACTCATTGTGTAACCCAGGCTCCTTCTGATGCTCCACCATGCCTGACCTTTTTCCTCTCCTTTGCCTTTCAACTATATGCCAACAGGCATTCACGGGGCTAGCTGCCAGAAAAACCATTTAAACTAATACATATTTAATGTGTACACACTGTCTTAAAGGAAAGATGTTTTAAAATAGAAAACAGTTTTTCTCTGTCTGATAAAAGACAGAAAACAAAATGCTGGATTGAAGAGACACGTCCCTGTCTGACCCCAGTCTTTCTTCACTCTCCCAGGTTCTTCTTTGCACCATCGGATCAGGGGCGTAAATTAGTAACTGTATCAAATCCTTGCAAGGCCATCAGACTTCTCATGAGTGGTGTACCAATTCTCATTTGAGCTAGTGTTAGTGCTTTCTTCCACCTTAGGTCAACGGTTAAGTGAAAGGATGTTTGATCGGAAGTGAACATAGCTTTGAATGGAGTTTGGCTTCTATCAAGAATTTTTGTGCGGATACACAGAGATTTCCAGAATCAGAGAGATTATTTTCAGTCAGGCATTGATTCTGAGTAGAAAGTAATTTTTTTCCTGTCAATTATACGCTGTCAGATAGCATCATGTCTGGAGTGTGAATGAACTAACTCACCAGGCTAAGAACTGCTGCCCATTGCTAGAGTGGAGTGGATCTCCCAAGATTTCCCCTCACAACGACACACAACTCATAGTGAAGACCCTGGAGGCTGGCACAGGAGACTCACTAAACAGGAAGTTCATAGAGGGACCAGCATGATGCTTCTGAACACAATGCCCAACTTTAAAAGTGCTCCTTAGATGGAAGTGAGGACTTACGCAGGGATCCATGTTCTCTTTTCCTTAGCTCACTGAACACTTACTATATGTGACTATGTAATGTGAATATAGAAATGCCTGCTTGCTGTAAATAGACATTATCCTCATAGTTATAGTTTTGAAGAAAAAAAAGTGGCTGAAGTTGACAGAGCCCATCTACTAGAATAGTAAAAAATAATCAGATAACAAGTGCCAATTCTGCTTGGAAAAACTTATTTATAGCTTAGTGGAGTTCACATGACAGCTTTGGAGTCTTTAAAAATAACAGATCTCACTGACAGTTTTTTATATTTTAATCCTTATTGGATCGCCAAAGGCCTGTACACTTTTCTATCTATGTTGAGGAGCTAACTTTAAACTCACAGTAGTACATTCTCCTGCAGTGTATGGAATGGAGGTTTGCTAAGGAATTGGTGACATGAGACTGACCCATCTTGGTGAAAAAGCATTTTCAATGCAAAGTTTGGTATCAAAATATTTAAAAATAATTAAAAAGTTTGATATGGGGCCCAGAGAGATGGCTAAGCATTAAGAGTACTAGAGCTACTAGTACTAAAGCTACTAGAGTACTAGGTGCTTTTCCAGAGGACTTGGTTCATTTCCCAGTACCCACGTGGCTGTTCACACCATCTGACTTCAGTTCCTGGAGATCCTATGTCCTCTTTTAGCCTTTATAAGCACACACAAGGTGCACAGGCATATATCCAGGCAAAACAAAAGACAATAGTGTGTGTGTGTGTGTGTGTGTGTTAAAGTTTGTTGTAGAATAGATTTTGAAATCCACATGAATCTTTTAAATGAAAAAGGCTTCTGCCTGTGGCCACCTCCTCTGGGCACTGCCATTAGACTGCTAAGGTATGAATGGCTCTTCTCACTAACTTGAGAGACACTCAGGGGGGATGTTTAAGAGTCCTGTGTTGTGGTTTTAAAATAAATATTAAGCCAGGTGTGTGACTTTAGTCCTAACACTTGGAAGGCAGAGGCAGGAGGATCTCTGTGAGTTCTAGGCCAACCTGGTCAATATTAAGTTCCTGGACAGCCAGTGCTACAGAGAGAGAGAGAGAGAGAGAGAGAGAGAGAGAGAGAGAGAGAGAGAGAAAAGGAAAAAAAAGAAATAGATAGTACTCCTTTTCTGCCCATACTTATAAAGGAGAGAACAAAAGGATCAGGCTTAGACACAAACACCCACCTTATTGGCAAAACACTTCTCGATTTCCAATTTCTGAGCATCAGCAACAAGTTCTTCATTAGGTAAAATAGCGTAAACAAGCAGCTGAGCCTCGGGAGCCATGCCTGGCTCCACTTGAATTTGGAAGGAAAAGACTCCTTTCACTGGGAAATAAAGAAGATTCAGGATTGTGGATTTGGAGTGGATTCTTAATTTTATATCATAACAGTTTTTAGAATATTTTAAGAATTCATATTTGTATCATATAAAAAAGACTTGCATCTTTACCACTGTGCATCATAAATGCATGCTGAATGAATGATGCTTTAAATTTTAAAAAAATATTTATTTATTTTATTTACGAGTGTTCTATCTGCATGTAGACTTGCATACCAGAATAGGGCAGCACATGCCACTGTAGATGGTTGTAAGCCACCATGTGGCTGCTGGGAATTGAACTCAGGACCTCTGGAAGAGCAGTCGGTGTTCTTACTACTGAACCATCTCTCCAGCCCCCACCCCCTTATAAATTTCAAGCACACTGATAACACAGCTATAGTGAGACTGCAGAGGCTGAAGAGATGCTATAGACCTACGGACCCCATGGTGAGCCTGCCTTTAGAGAAGGGGATACTGCATTTTTATTAGACTGGTAGAACTGTGATGCTAAAAGTCCCCTAGGAAGTATGCTGAGAGTCCTGGGGTAGTAGACATCTTAGAGAAGACTTAACAGAAGACTTAACAGCCAGGAAAAACACGGAGATGAGAAGTAATGCCAGCTGTTTAGCAATTCAAGATGGTGGGTTAGAGGCAGCCACCGGCCACTACTCTTCATGAGGAAAGTCAAATCAACTAGGGAGCAGTTGCTTTCAGAGGTGGGTGACTGTGGGAACATTCTACACTCAGAAGGGAAAACACTAACTACTCAGTAGGGGTCATCTTTTGCAGCTAATCATGGAACAGAGCATTGAGATACAGAATATAGATATAATGAGAAAAGGAAAAAAGAAGAGCAAACAACTAAATCACAAAATGGGCGAGTAAAGTGTGTAAGATGTGGCGAAACTTATGGTCAGTGAACATGAACAGCATTCAGTGTCTGTAGCCACCAGGGAAATGCAAATCATATTTACACTGAGATTCCACTCCATTCCAGTCAGAACCGCCAAAAAGAAAACACAAACAGCCCAAATGCTAGAGAAGCTGTGGAGGAGAAGGGCTGTTAACGCAGATGCTGAGAATGTGAATTAGTGCAGTCACAGGTAAACAACGTGGAGGATTCCAAAGAAGCTAAAAAGAGTATTAACATATGCACCACACCAGGTATGCCACTCTGGAGTGTTTATCAGAAGGACATGAAATAAGACACAGAGATAGCCACACTTACTGTAGCTCTGCTCACAACCACCAATATATGGAGTCAACTTAAGCATCCATCACCACAAGAGTGGGCAAGAAAAGGTGGTGCGTATGGACAATGGAATATTATTCAGCCATAAAGAAGAATGAAATCATGTCATCTTCAGGAAAATGGGAGGGACTGGGGGGACATTTTGTTAAACAAAACAAGCCAGAAAAAGAGATTAGCATTGTATGCTTTCTCTTATAGAAGGAAAAATAATGACCTGAATCTACTAGATGAGCCCAGGAAAGGTTGTGGAAGAGGATGAGCAAGGACATCTCCAAATGCATGGAGATGTCACTGTGAAACCCACTAACCTGCATGACTAATAAGTATTGATGATTATAATACTTAAAAAAACGCAGCCAGTGTGGGCTGTGGAGGAGGGTGATTCGTATCCCACAGGACAGAAGCTCTCGCTGAAATGCGTCCTGAAGCTCTGTGGGAAGCAAAAGTAAAGAAGGGATGGAGACAATTCAAGAGAAGCACTGGTGCCCAGTCTGGCTTCTTCCTGCTATGTGCAGTAAGATTTGGTAGGAGTGAAAACCAAGGTACCTCCTCCAAAATTGACCATATAATTGGTTACAAAACAGGCCTCCAAAGATACAAAAATATTGAAATTATCCCATGCATTCTATCAGATCACCACGGACTAAGGTTGATCTTCAATAACAGCATAAACAAAAGAAAGCCAACACTCACGTGGAAACTGAACAACACTCTTCTCGATGACAACTTGGTCAAGGATGAAATAAAGAAATTAAAGACTTTTTAGAGTTTAATGAAAATGAAGCCACAACATACCCAAACTTATGGGGCATAATGAAGGCAGTCCTAAGAGGAAAATTCATAGCCCTGAGTGCCTCCAAAAAGAAACTAGAGAGAGCACATACTAGTAACCTGACAGAACACCTAGAAGCCCTAGAACTAAAGGAAGCAAATTCACCCAAGAGGAGTAGAAGGCAGGAAATAATCAAACTTAGGGCTGAAATCAACCAAGTGGAAA
>NC_034591.1:143644713-143652478 GCF_900095145.1 Mus pahari
AAAAAATAATTTAGGAAAACTCCCATTATGCAGCTTCTAAGGGACATAGAGCACTTCCTGGGAGGGAGGGAGGGAGGGAGGGAGGGAGAGAGAGAGAGAGAGAGAGAGAGAGAGGAGAGAGAGAGAGACTCCTCCAGTTAACAGCATTGAAAAGTGAACGTGCCTCAGAGCAGCCACAGAGCTTTCTCTTCACGTCTGTTTGAAGAGGCTGTGTGTATGGAGCACGGATCTCCCCCTCAGCAAAAGCCAAAATGGGAGGCGAAATTATCCAGGAAACATCGACGGGGAAACTTTTTTTTTCTAGTAGGATATATAAAATCTTTGTGGCATGCAGGCCGATGGCATGATTCCTGAGGAATTTATTCTAAAAGAGACATTGTCTCTTTAAATGAACAGAGAGGGTAGAAAAAAGGGAGACTGATCCCTCTAAGTACTGGACACAAAAGCTGCTCTGTGCACATGTGATGCCTAGTGGGAAGGAAAGGGCGGTTGCAAGTGGTGTTGAGTTAAGAGGACAGAGACTCCAACCAGAGAGGATGGATGGTCCATGTTGGAATCCGGGGCTGTTTGTTTGTGAGGATTTCATTTCTCTCTCAGTGTGGCATCGATTGTATCCAAGGCCTCCCTGCCTACTCTATATGATTTTAAATTATTTAATTTGGGACTGTTTTTCAGCGTATGATGTATGAGATTTGGGGGCTTGAGGAAAGGCTGTGATGGACTGTGGTGTTTGATGATGAGAGACTGAATTTGACTTGTTGGGTGGGCACATGCATTTTTCAATCCTTGTGGTAAGCAGAATTCTAATCCTGGACATCTAGACCTGGAAATCTTTAAGTTATTTTATACGGCAATAAAGCCTTTGCAGATGTTAAACCAGGACCATGAGGTATGAAAAGTGTTTTGAGTTATCCAGGTGGAGTCAATGTCATTACAAGGTTGGTTGTAAAAGGGAGGCAGGCAGGTGAGGTTTGAAGATGGAGTGCTGAATGCACTTTGGAGGTAAAGGAAGGGAGTAGTAAAGCAAGAACATTGGGTCCTCTCCAGAGTTCAAGATCTAAGGCAGTCCTGCCAAGAACTTGACTTGAGCCCAGTGAGACTTCTGGACAGAAATATAAGATAAGCAATCTGTGTTGTTATGTGCCTGGAAATGTGTGATAACCCATCAGGGTAGCAATAGCGATCCAACACAAAAATTCATGAAGGAAATTTGTCTTCTCTCTTTCTCTTTTTTTAACATTTTTGATTTTTTCTTTTTGAAAATAATTATTAAATTAATATACTTTACTTCAGAAACAAAACCCTAAAACCCAGAAATGTTCTGACAGCTTCCTCCCTGGACAACAGAGGGCCGCCATGTGCTTCCACTTTGCTCAGATGTTGAGGTTTGACAAGATGAGAGTACATTAAAAAAAAAAAAAAAAAAAAAAAAAAAAAAAAAGAAAAAAAAAAAAAAAGAAAGAAAGAAAGAAAGAAAAGCAAGAGGTGCTTACTCTTTCCTTGTTCAAGCGACAACACATGGCTTCCTGAGTTGAAGATGCTTCCCCTTGCTTTGATCTGAAGAGAGAAGGAAATACACCCATTAGCACTGTGAGGTCTGTCTGCCCAGACAGGTTAAGGCATGTCGGCATGTCTGTTAGTATACTCATGATATATAAGTAACTATCATGCTGCTCCAACTCAGAAGTAATTTTTATTACCATATTTCCTTTCCATCATTTTCATGTGTGTGTGTGTGTTTCAGATAACAAGTACATAATGAACACACATGGTATGCACTCACAGATAAGTGGATATTAGCCTAAAAGCTCGGAATACCCAAGATACAATTCACAGCCCACATGAATCTCAAGAAGGAAGACTAAAGTGTGGATGCTCCAGTCCTTCTTAGAAGAGGGAACAAAATATTCAGGGGAGCAAAAAGGGAGACAAAGTGTGGAGCAGAGACTGAAGAAAAGGCCATCCAGAGAATGCCCCACCTGGGGACCCATTCCATATACAGACACCAAACCCAGACACTATTGTAGATACCAACAAGAGCTTGCTGACAGGAGCCTGATATAGCAGTATCCTGAGAGGCCCTGCTAGAACCTGACAAATATAGGCATGGATGCTCACAGCCAACCATTGGACTGAGCACTGGGTTCCTATTGGAGGAGCTAGAGGAACTACCCAAGGTGTTGAAGGGGTTTTCAACCCATAGGAAGAACAACAATATCAACCAATCAGACCCTCCCCCACCAGAGCTCCCAGGTACTAAACCACCAATCAAAGAGTATACATGGAGGGACCCCATGGTTCCAGCCACATATACAGTAGAGAAGGCTTTGTTGGACATCAATGGGAGGAGAGGCCCTTGGTCCTGGAAAGGCTTGATGCCCCAGGGTAGGGGAATGCCAGGGTAGGGAGGCAGGAGTGGGTGGGTGGGTGGGTGGGTGGGTGAGAGGTGGAGCACCCTCATAGAAGCAGGGAGAGGGAGGACGGGTTAGGGAGTTTCCAGAGGGGAAACAGGGAAACAAGATAACATTTGAATTGTAAATAAATAAAATATCCAATAAAAATAACAAGTATATAATTTTATGTTTTATTTTCTTTAGTATTTGTTATTCCTAGTAGTGTATGAAAAGTATGTATGTACATATTTTTAGCACCTACTATATGTGAAATATACTGTGGAGACAAATGTATAATACAAGTATCTTCTATTGTTACTTAAAATTTTTTTTTACATTTTTATTTATTTAATGTATGAATGCACACCAGAAGAGAGCATTAGATTCCATTACAGATGGTTGTGAGCCACCATGTAGTGGCAGGGAATTGAACTCAGGACCTCTGGAAGAGCATCCAGTGCTCTTAACCACTGAACCATCTCTCCAGCCCCTGGTTACTTTTATTTTAAAATAAACAAAGTGTATTTCTCATTCTCTGTGTGACCAACTCCAAGATGAGGTAATTTGAACAATTCTCTTTGTTTAATAATTGCATTGATTATTGTCTCAAGTATTCAGGTAAGATAACTGATACTTGTTTTTGAGGAAGAAGCCTAGTAAATTATCCAAGGTCTTAAGACTATGAAGAGATGAAACAGAAACTATAACTATTGTAAATGTGGCACATTTTTAAAATATAGAAATAAAGAAATGTTATTTAGAGTCAATATTTCAGTTGTGAACAAGACAAACGGTGAATTAAAGCATGAATAATTTCATAGGAAGCAGTTTATCTTCCAGTATATAAAAAACCCCTAAATATTAACACTAATATTCTATAAAACTCATTATTTTGAGAGTAACCTAGGAAATTTGGAGTCTATACAATTAGAAAGAGATGCAATGACTTTCATTCTTACCAGATAGTAAAAGGTTAAGTCTTTTTCATTCTTCATGATATCTTCATTCAAGAGGTATTGTATCCGGATCTCCTGAGTTTGCCCACAGGCCAAAGTACCAAAAACAAGTTCAAGTTGAACATAACTCTGACTTGGGGAAAAGACTCGAGTTGCAGACTGTTCTGCCTGTGTGTGAAATTCATCAAGCCACCAGTTATCATAGCAGATATGGTTCTGCTTGTAGGTGACCTAATAGAAAAAGGAACAAGACATTTGTATTTAGTGTTTGTCTGTTTATCATTCATCCATTCACCCACTCACACACCTACCCTCACTCACTCACTCACTCTATCTATCTATCTATCTATCTATCTATCTATCTATCTATCTATCTATCTATCTATCTGTTGTGGATTTGGTTTATTGCTTATATTATGTTACTTGGGTTCCTAAATGACATAGGAACTCAAATGCGGAAGCATGCGAGTGCATCTTCTTCCTTTCCCCATATGTCTTTCATTCTAGAATCCAGAGCATTTAGGTGGGCAGTGATGAATTTGCACAGCCGCTGTCAGAAAGATTAGAGTAGATTAACATACCACTGTTACATCTGTCTGTCTGTCTGTCTATCTATCTATTTATCTCTCTCTCTCTCTCTCTCTCTCTCTCTCTCTCTCTCTCTCTATCTATCTATCTATCTTCACTTACTTATATATCTTTTTTGTAAAAAGGTTGTTTTCTTAAATCTATACCCACTTTCCCACCTTCCTATTAAGATTATTTAAACTTCTGTATCTCAGGGTGGCTTTAAAACTCACAGTCTTCTTGCTTCTGCCTCCTGAGTGCTGGGATTGAGAAGTGCTCACTATGCTGGCAAAGCCCATGTACACGTTTTCTGTTCAGATTTATTTCATTAATTACACATATGAGCAATTATTTTACTTACCATACTTCACACACATATTTTTTGATTGAGTTCCCCATGAATCTTTTTTTATCCTATTACTGATCCCAGAGCATCTCTTCTTCCAGAGTTTCTCTCCTATTGTGCCTGTTTTGGTGTGTGACCCATTGCATTTAATTAGGGTTGTCTCATGAGTATGTGCTGTGGGCCATTTGATTGAGTGGGGCAATGTACTCATGGCTACATCACTGAGGAACATGATTTCCCTTTTCTCTGACAGCTCAGTGTTTTGTAACCTGTGGGTTGTAGCCCCTTTTGGGGGGGTGTCAAGCAACTCTTCCATAGTGGTCCCATATCAGATATCCTGCATATCATATATTTACGTTATGATTTATAACAGTAGCAAAATTAGTTAAGAAATAGCAACGAAAATAATTTATTAGTAACTGTATTAAAGGGTCACAGCACTAGGAAGGTTGAGATCCACCGATCTAGCTCCTCTGCCAGGGGTGGGGCCTTCTGAGTTCCTCTCCCATCTCTTATGCTAGTCCATCCTTGTATACAGGTCTTGTGTAGGTAGCTACTGCCATATATTTTTACGGCTTTATTTTTTATTTATAGTTTCCTTTTAATTATTTTATTAGATATTTTCTTCATTTACATTTCAAATGCTATACCGAATGTCCCCTATACCCTCCCCCCACCCTGCTCCCCCACCCACTCACTCCCACTTCTTGGTCCTGGCGTTCCCCTCTATGGGGCATATAAAGTTTGCAAGACCAAGGGGCCTCTCTTCCCAATGATGGCTGAATAGGCCATCTTCTGCTACATATGCAGCTAGAGACACGAGCTCTGGGGGTACTGGTTAGTTCATATTGTAGTTCCACCTATAGGGTTGCAGACCCCTTCAGCTCCTTGGGTACTTTCTCTAGCTCCTCCATTGGGGGCCATTTTTTACAGCTTTATTGCATAAGATTATTTGGCTGTTCGAGCACAGACAGCAATTATATTATGCTAAAGGAATCAGGTATAATCTAACTGGTAATAGAACTATGAAAATACCAAAAACTTCCAGGCAATCCCAGGAGACTCTTTCCAGTGTCTCAGAAGGCAGAGCATTCTGTAAGTATTCCTGACACAGAACTTTCTGCCTTCCCTTCCTTGTTCCCACATTGCTCAGTTTGACTTATTTCCTATCACATTTCCTTCTGTTCCCTGGAGTTCATATACCTCTCACTCACATATCCTTAAGTTGTGCAGTCCTGTGACCTAAGCCTTTTCAGCCTTGCATGCCCATTTCTACTTACCACAACTCTCATAAACGAAACTGTGAAGTTGGACGTGTCAATGGAAATGTTGGCCAAGCCATGCTCATCTGTAGTAAAAATGGACAGGTACCCAAGTGGAGACACGAGAGAAGTTATGTTTTTGTTGGGGATTGGATTATTCTTCTCATCAACAAGAAGAACCTAGAAACAGGAAATATCAGCCAGTTACAAGTGGCAGCTAGCCACTCCATTTCCCCAGGCTGTTCAGTCTACATCTTTGTCTCTTGCCCAGTCCTTGTCCTTTCCTGAAGATCTTCCCATCTGCAAATGAGACATTTTGTGAGCTTTAAATTGTGATATTTCTTTTAAATATTTCCTGTGGTTTTGAAAACAAATGGTTTATTTTTATTTTCTTTTAAATGGTTTTATTTACATTTTATTTTACATGTATGGGTGTTTGGTCTTCACGGATGTCTGTGCACCATGTGTGTGCCTGGTGCCCTTAGATTCAGAAGATGGCATCAGATCCTCTGGAATTGGAGTTTCACATGGTTGTGAGCTGCCATGTAGGTGCTGGGAACTGAATGTAGTTCTTCTGAAGGTTTAGTACTTAGCCACTAAGACATTTCCCCAGCTCCTTATTTTATTATTTTTAATTAACACTGTACAATTTTAGAGTACAGTGTCACATGTTGATAACTGTATCTAATGTGGAATGAATACATCCAGTTAATGAACCTCTCCATTACAGCTTGTGTCTTTTTTAAAACAAATATTTTTAATGAAACAGGGTCTCAGCCGGTTAGCTTTATGTCAATGTGGCACAAGCTGGAGTCCTTTTAGAAGAGGAGAACACTAACTGAGAAAATTTTCCCCACCAAATTGGCTTGTGGGCAAGTCTGTGGTGCATTTTCTTGACTGATGACATGGGAAGGCCTGGCCCATTGTGGGTGGCCCTACTCCCTGGGCAGGTGGTGCTGTGTTGCATGAAAACGCATTCTAAGCAAACCATGAGGAGCAAGCAAGTTAGCAGCACACTTCCATGGCCTTTGCCTCAGTTCCTGCCTCCAGGTTCCTGCCTTGGGTTCCTGCTCTGACTTCCCCACCTGGTGTGCTAGCATCTCTCTTTCTACATTCAATTTCTTGTGAACTCACATCTTACAGTTTTCTCATGATCTTCTCTCTACCTGTGGTGACCTTGTCAAACCACAACATACTTATCAGTGTCTTTCCAACTTGATATGAAATACTAAAGTGAATGAAAAAAGTATGAAGGTTAAATTCAGATATAAAATTCAAAATATAAATGAGGAAATTGCTCATATATTTAGCCCAAAGATTATTTACTGTAAAAGCAAACTTGAAAAAAAAATGCCTAAAACCTTAGCTATGCTATAAAAATGTAAATGAGCAGTTTGCTTAATTGTATCATCTGTCCTACATTTATCAACATTGCATTGTTTTAGTACTGAAAAAGAAGTCCAAAATTTTTTCAGTAATTAAAATTTTTATCATCTAGGTGACATGTTATTGATACCACTTGGATGCTAATTGTCTTGCAAAGTCCCCAAAGTCTATGCCTCCACTGTAGTTAGTGATGTCACCATACACACAACTCATAATATATAGAGACTTCCAAGACTCCAGGCTAAAATAAACCTTTATAAATTAATGGTCTCACATATCTTGTTATAGTAATGGAAAGATATATATATATATATATAAAACAGAGGCATGGAAAGGAATTGATTAAAATGTGCTTTGTTTTTCAACATTACACTATACTTGATAAATACAAAATTTGTTACAATTTCTTTTTCTAAATAACTGTTGTAATATATTTTGATTTTGCAATTAAAATTTTTTTTCTCAAAAGATCTCATGCCTGGGGGTTGGGAAAATGGGTCAGTGGGTCAAATGCGTCTTGTGTTGCATGAGGGTTCAATTCCTAGCACTACATAAATGCTGGTGGGTGTGGCAGCTTGACTATGGTTCCACAGCTTGGAATGTAAAGACGGGGATGTTTAGAGCAAGCTGGCTAGCTAGACTAGCCAGAATTGTCAAGCTCCAAGTTTAAGTGAGAGATCCTGCCTCAATGAATAGGGTAGAGAATGCCTGAGGAGGACCCCTGACACCAACCTTGAGCCTCCCTCCATACCATGCACACATGTACATGTGTGCCTACACTTGTGCCAAGATGTACACACATACACACACACACACAAACACACACACACACACACACACACACACACACACACA
>NC_034591.1:143652551-143656704 GCF_900095145.1 Mus pahari
ACACACACACACACACACACACACACACACACACATATATATATATATATATATATATATATATATATATATATATATTCCTCACACACAAGAATATTTCATATCCCTAAGTATGATTACAGGGTAGAATATTTTACCTGTCCAAAGAATGGTAGACCAGGCCTGAAATTTGTATTTACTTTAGTAAATTTCAGTTTGCTTATGGTATTTGCGATTTCACATGATCCAATACCAGTTAGTTCTATTCCTGAAAAACAAAACAAAACAAAAAACCATGAATTCAGTATTGTGGATTCAAAACTTACCTTCTACTTCCACCTCAGCTCTCCTCCATTATTATAGGATGCTACAATAATCTGTGAATACTTTAATGAGGTATCATATTCAACACATTTTTAATTTTTCCTGTATATCCTTTGTTAGCATTATTTTGAAGTATCTGTTCATTTAGGTCATTATCACATACATCTGAAGCTAGCCATGCTTTTCAGAATTCTCCATCCTGAGAGTGAGTGTGCTCGCCTGCTTTTCTCTGCCCATCACTCATCGTTCTACACGTCACTCTGCCTCCAAAAAGCGTATCAAATGCAAGCTTAAGAATCTCTCTTCCGCCTCTGCATCAGAATTAATTACTTCCCTTTACGTCCACTCTTCCCTTACATTTTATATTTCTTATAGAAAATTTATCACAGTTACACACATACACACACACCCACACACCTTCTGTAGTTAAATATTTTATTTCTTGACGTTGGCAACCTGCCACTCTCACGAGATGCAGAAACCATAAAGAAGTCAAAATGGAATGCAAGCATGATAAGTTTCCACTCAACTGACATTTATTTAAGAAACAATACAAACCTGTTCCCTCCTCTTTGATTTTGGCTTCCACCTCTATCTTCATGTCGTGGCCTTTTTGTCTGAGCTGGAATACTTTGGTTTTTACAACTTGTCTGAAACATCCTTTATCATCTGCCTGAAGAGAAGGGGAGAGTTCCCGAGTTCTTTGATTTGTCATGAAAAAGTTGGCTATAGGTTTACAAAAAGGTTTTAAACATTCAGGTACCTTTGTCTGTTTTATCCTTCCCAGCTTCAAGGCTGACCCCGTTACTTTGTTAATCTCTGGATGATTTACAGCCAGCCCTAGCCTCCCCTCTCTTCTGAAAATGGATAGATACTATGTGCATTCTGTCAGTTCTCCTAGAGTTTCCATCATATATTGTAACTATAGATCTTTGCATGTGTTACTCCCCAAGTGATAACATTCCCTCCATTCTGCCCACTCAACTTGGGCATTCCAGTTTCTAAGAGGCTTCTTTAATCACCTTGAACTAAATATTGACTATTGGCCTTGTGCTCTCTTTTATATGAAATATTTAAACATATTGGTCTACATTTCTTATATATGGTACTGTGTTTCATTACTTCAATGCACGAGAGTATATGATTTACTTTAACACATTTTCTCCCTCTCTTCTCCTTCTACTCCTTACCCCTAGTGTCTGTATTCACCTAGGTCCATAGTTCTCAACCTGTGGGTCGTGGCCCCTTTTGGGGGGGGTGGAGTGACTGTTTTTCAGGGGTCACCCAAGACCGTTGGAAAACACAGATATTTATATTACTACTCATAACAGTAGCAAAATTACAGTTATGAATTAGCGACAAAAATAATTTTCTGGTTGGGGTCATTACAACACAAGGTACTGTATGAATGGGTTGCGGTATTCGGAAGGTTGAGGACCACTAGCCTGTGTAGTTCTCTTTCTACTTTCTTTTCCATCATATGTAAACACATGCATGATTTTATATATCTCTCCATAAAAGACGGGAGTCACAAACGAGAGCACAACCTATGATGCTTGCTCTTCTGAGGTTGACTTGACTCACCACGATTATCTCTAGCTGTGTCCGTTTTCCCACGAAGTCACACAGCTCGTCTCTGTTCATGGCTAAAACATTTCCCTCTGAAGATCATACCACAGTTTCTTTATCCACTCCTCTACTGACAGCTGGTTTATAACAGTTTGGAAACAGTGCTGTAATAACTGTGGACGTGCTGGCATGGCATGTTGACTCTGTGGTGTGTGAATCCTTTGGGTAAATACCCAGGTATTTCATATGATAGGTCTATTTTTATTTTTTTGAACTTCCCTTCTGAGTTCCTTAGTGGCTGGAGTAGCTTACATCCCCACTGCACTTGGGTTCCGTTTTCTCTGTGTCCTTGCCAGCATTTGTCACTTCCTGTATTCTCTTGGTGTCTAAGAAACTAGAATATGCATAGCCATTGACTAGACAAATCCTTATAGCAGTCAGGTTTCTGAATTAAATGTGGTGACCTATGTTTTTATAAGTATTTGTTTCCTATTTGTACATACTTACGTGCAAATATTCTTTTCGTAACAAATTTAATTATATCATAGTTGTACATGTTGACAAACATTTGTAATCCCAGCATTTAGGAGGTTGGAGCATGAGAATTATTTGAGGTCAGTTTGGAAAACATAGTTAATTTAAGGCTAGCCTGGGCTATAAAATTTGCCTTAGCATGCCTGTGCATGCAAACACACACACACACACACACACACACACACACACACACACACACACACCATACTTCCTCCAAATTAACAGATTTATAGACATCATGAGTCATTTTCTAAACAGCCAGAGTATGAACTGATGTTATTTATCAGTGTTTGTCCCATTTATCCACACACCTTCCACTTCGGCCTCTGACTGATTGGCTCCCTGAAGCTTTGGTAACGTTCCTGCAATTACTATACAGTGCTGGCTATAATAGCCATCCCTGAATTTTTACCTCTCCTTCCTCTGAAATCAGAACGCATGCATACAACTTTAAGACTCTTTACTTTTATTTTATGTTTGTGGGTGTTTTGCCTGCATGTGTGTCTATGTAGCACGTGCATGCAAAGCCCACGGAGGCTAGAAGAGGGTATTGGACATTCCTGGGACTGGAGTTACAGACGGTTGAGTGTTGCCATGTGTGTGTTGGGAATTGAACCTAGGCCCTCAGCAGAAGCAACAAAGGTTCTTAGCTACTGAGACATCTCTCTAGGGCCACTAGTTCTTTTTGAGACTGGTTCTCATTCAGCCCATATCAGCTTCGACCTCATTACATAGCCAAGGATGACCTTGAACTCCTGTGCCTGTCTTTGCTTCCCAATGACTGGGATTACAGGCCTGAGCCTCCACGCTCAGCCACTCCCAATGTTTTCAATGCAATTTTCAACTCTCAGTTGTTTCCCTCAATTCTCCCTCCTCTGAGACATAATAAGGGTTTCTACTTGCTATCTTCCAGGTCTTTCTCTTCTGGGCCAGGTGCTCAGTTACTGTTCAGTATTTTTCCCTTTGTCATTTGGAAACGATGTGCTACTGGATTCCCACAGTCCTTCACACCTGACTCATTCTACATTGACAAAAGCCAGCTTTGAACATGACTTTATTCTTTTAGAACGTGGCATGTTGATGGCTGTTGGCAAGAAAATTACAAAATTGGCCAAATGGTCGCAGTCATAGATTCATAATCTCTGCCTTCATCTGGGCCCCTAATACCACCAACCATTCTCATATTTCTTCTCCCTACTCCAGAGTCTTGCTTGATGAAACTTCAAGTGTATGTCCTATTGCATTGCACTTAGCACTGTAGCTCATAACAGAGTAAGAATCAGGGAGTGGCTACTACATACCTGTTGGCTGAATTCTTCACAGATACTTTGTGAATTTTGGTTATGGCAGGTGGAGCGGTATCGTGAATATTTTCTGCACACTCTCAATGTCACCTGACCGGGAACGGGCTTTCCATATGTGTATCTAGAACAGTAACATGATCGAATGTGAGTGTCATGGATGGTTTCTTTCCCTGACTGGACCCAGTCACTGTTTCACTGTATTTGTTTATCTCTCTAGTGTTTGCACTCCATAAAGGCTCATGATACCAGGCTTCATCCTAAGTGCGAATGTGAAATAATTTTAAGGCAAAGTAGTCAGTGAACCTTTTGAAAAAGTCTCTAAATGGAAAGATACCGTATTTTTCAACGTTCTTTTCTTTCTTTCTTTCTTTCTTTCTTTCTTTCTTTCTTTCTTTCTTTCTTTCTTTCTTTCTTTCTTTCTTTCTCTCTCTCTCTCTCTCTCT
>NC_034591.1:143657109-143674406 GCF_900095145.1 Mus pahari
TCTCTCTCTCTCTCTCTCTCTCTCTCCTCCCTCCCTCCCTCCCTCGCTTCCTTTTCTTTCTTTCTTTCTTTTTTTAAACTTTGGAGACAAGGTCTCAATATGTATTCTGGGCTGGCTTAGAACTTGCTACCTATACCAGGCTGATGTATACTCAGAGATCTGCTTGCCTCTGTCTCCTGATTACCAGGATTAAAGGTCACCACATCCAGCTCTTTCTCTCCTTTTAGTTGAGGTTTTGCTATAAGACTGTCCTGTTCACTGGAAAGATGGTAGACAAGAGAGCACCTGCTGCTCTTCCAGAGGACCCAGGTTCAATTCCCAGCACCCACCTGATGGTTCAGAACCATCTGCAACTTCCACGGACTCTGATACCCTTTTCTGGTCTCTGCAGGCACCAGGCATGCATGTGGGAGACAGACACATGTGTGGGCAAAACACCCATACACATAAAATAAGAGTGCTTCCCGCTCTTCCAAACGACCTGAGTTTTGTTCCCAGAACCCGTGTCAGGTGGCTCACAGTTGCCTGCAATTCCAGCTTTAGTGTTTCAGTGGATCTACTACCTCTAGGCTTCTTGGGCATCTGCCCATGTATGTAGCACATATGTACATACCCACATAATTAGTTAAAAAATGATTGTCTCTGATGTCAGATTACCAATGTTATTTTAACTAAAAGAGAAAAGAAAAAGACTATATTTCTAGATATTTTAAAATAACAAGTAAGAAATTGTTTGAAAAAGCAGTAGCTACAAAATAAAAACATGATTTGTAAATAATATCATGATGGCTCAGTCTGTTTCTGCTGAATATGGTGGAAGGGCACCAGGCAAGGGTGGAATTAGTTTCCTGTTTGAGAATGCCCTGTGACCCTTGTTGTGGTAGAGGGTTTGTGACTCTTGCGTTAGATTTGTAACTAGAGTATCTGAAGGTGGGGCCAGGGATTCTAATTTTCATTAAGCTCCTCCTGTAGAGCTGATGTAGCAGTCTTCCCTTAGGCCAGTTGTGAGGTTTTTTTCTTTAGCCTCATGGCCATAGATTTCTGCTGGTATTCCATGTCCAATGCCTGTAAGTGCTGATAAGAAATGCCTTACTAAATATTATTTAAAATACCATCTCAAATAGGATATGGAGACCAAAATAAGATGAAAAAAAAAAAAAGTAACTCACACGCCACAAGCAGTTATAGGAAGTTCCTCTTCCAGGAAAGCCATAGTCTTTGGCATTTTTACTGTCACTTCAAATTTGGGCAAAACTGGAATAGAGGAAAAAAGCAGGTGAGAGTAGGTAGGAGACTCATAAATATTACCAGTGGACTTTATTAGAGGAATCTATGACATAGAATCACACGGAAGGAGTTCTAGTGTCAATACTAGGAAAGAGACACTGTTGTTCATAACTGTGAGCAGTTTGTACATGCCACTTGGTGAAATCGGACTACATTTCCCAGACTCCTCTGATTTTGTGCAAGATTTCAAAGGTGGGTGAAACATCACTGAGTCTGAAGGCCACCCCAGTTAGTTGATGGAACAGTAGGGCCAGTGGGTTCAAGTTTGATGTTTTTCTCCCTCCCCCTCCCCATCTCTCATTTTAACCAAATGCTAGCTCTTCCAACTGACACTCTGGAAGCTGAAGTTGTACACCCCCGCCTCCCTTATGCTCTGACTAGCCCATGCCCACTTCAAAACTTGCTAGTCATGTTCTGTGATTTGCCACTTCCTCCAGTTGAATCCTTCCTTTTCCAAATTCTCCCATAGGTGTGAAAGGTATTTATCTTATCATGTGACTGTCATAGAAGCTCTGGGGAGCTTTGAGAATCATGTTTTATGATTGGTTTCCTGATATCAACTTCTCCCATCTATGTATGCACACAGAGTGAGAACATAAAACATCCCCAACATGCACACACATGTGTATACCACACACAAATACAGAGAAGTAACCTTGAGGATCCCACCATCATAAATGCCTTACACTTGTACAATTCTTACCATATTCCTTCACCTCAAAGTAGTGTTCTATTTTCTTCCTTGAGTCCTTCTGCACTACAACCTTATAGATACCCAGAGCTGGCTCAACAGACAGTG
The DNA here is from genome assembly GCF_900095145.1 of Mus pahari. Lineage (NCBI taxonomy): Eukaryota > Metazoa > Chordata > Mammalia > Rodentia > Muridae > Mus > Mus pahari. The sequence continues at coordinate 143,659,196 of NC_034591.1, forward strand.
GGAAAGAGAGCTGGTGGAGTCCTCCTGCCAGTTGGATATTTTGCCATTGAAAAATTCGGTTCCTCTTGGGAGTCTATGGAAAGATATTATGAGTTGTGTAAACAATTGAGATATATAATTTGATTAGAGGTCAGCTTATCAGGTAATAATAACACTGGGAGTTTAATAGGCAGTTGGTGAATTAGTGCTAATGTCGTTAACCAACTTAAAACAAACAAACAAACTGTAGACCTGAGTAATGGGCAGTGAGGTCACTAGCGATGGGATCCTTTGACCCCCTACAGCTATGCCACCCCAGATGCTACAGTCATGGCTGTTCTTGGAAGCCAAGCAGGTTAGTACTTAGAAGGGAGACCCTGCATATGTGTGTCACAATGGACTTCCTTCTGATATATATGTCCGTTTTAGCCAGAAACATTTGAAGAGCCACAAAATCACACCATCATAAAGTACTGCAGTCCTTTTCTTTTACTTTCCCAAAGAACATGAGGTAGGCAGAGAAGATAGGATTTGCTTAGTGGAGAGGAAATGGAGTCTGAAAGGAGACACAAGGTCTTGCGGAACTTGTAGGGCATCATCATTCTGGCCGAGATGTGCGGTTTGGTACCTACCTCAATATAAATGAGAGGGAACTGAAAAGAAAAACAAAAAAGCAGTATGAGTGTGCAGTGGAGTTTAAAAAGAGAGCATCTTTGTAAAATTACAGTCTTTAATTTTTACCGAGCGTATTGCTTCCTTTTTCATACAAAGACTTATTTCCTTGTTCCATACCAGTTGTCCTTTTTAATTAGTTCTTTGAGAATTTTGTAAAATGAGTTTGGACCATACACACTCCTCTCACACTCCCTTCTCTACCCACCCACCTTTGTGTCCCCTCTCCCCCATCAGGTCCAATGGTGCTGCACTCATAGACATGGATGTCAGAGACGACCATGACACCAGGTGACAGAGCCTATATCACAGAGGAACAAAGTCATTGTGTTTCTTGTCTAAAGTAGGAGACGTCCTCCATTTGATCCATTACCTTTTCACATGTCTAGTTTGGAACATAAATCTCTTAAGAAGCCATGGCTTTCCTTTTATGGCTAGCAAACATTTGAGGAACTCTAATGATTCTAAGAGAAACCAAATGTGCTTCTGGAAGTGGCTGGAATCTTTTAAGAGGACAATTTCAACTGAATATCTTTTTTTGTTGTTATATTTTAGACAGCATCTTACTATGTGGTCCAGGCAGGCCAGAGCCTTGTGATTCTTCTTCTCAGCTTCCCACCTCCTGGGATTAGAAGCATGCATAACCAGACCCAGGTTTATTTTTAAACGCTTTATCTACTCTAAGAATGCAGTTGGTGAACTGTCTCAACGCTACTATTACATATGCTGCTGGTGTGGACGCTCTCAAGCAGTGTTCTGTGGTAGAGTAAGGTGTCTTTTATATGAGCTCAGGTTTCCTTAAAAAATCAGACTTAGATATTTATTTACTTTTCTCATTGTAAGCAATCATTCTCATTTCTCACCCACCAACAGGAGACTCACCGTTTCATTCAAAGGGCGAAAATTGATGTCCACAGAAACAACTCGGAATTTCACTGAAACAGAGATTTTGCTGTGAGACCTCTCCACAGTGGGAAGCCAAGGCCAGGAGGTCCCATTACTACAGTTTAATCATATCGAACAACACCCCCCCCCTCACCCCCTGAGTTGTGTTTGCCCAGTGAATTCTTTATACCTGTCTGTCCTGGTTTGTATATGGGTTTGTCTGTTTGGACAAAGACTGGGTTCTCAGCTTTTGTTATGTGCATTGACTTCCTCTTTATGAAGTGCTGCGTTGGTCCTTTTATCTCCACAGTAATGAATGCCGAGGCTAAAGGTGAACCTTCTGAGATCTGCAGAAACCCGTAGAGAGTAAGTTTAGAGTCACTTCTGTTTTCTTTGTGAGTCCTTGAGAATTGGTAAGGGGGTGTCAAGGACTCAGTTTCCTGTGACTGTGTAACATGATTTTAGGAGAAAACATTGCAAAACAACAGATCATTCTTCAGTGCAGTCAGGACAGTGAATAAGATGGTGTCCTTAGATTTTCACAGTGAAGTCTTACTTTTAAAAATAATTTTCCTATTCCACCTTCCAAAGCCAGCATCTGCCATCTATCTTACATGAATAATTTGGCTTTTAAGAAGATCAGTATTCAAAGGCTGGAGAGATGGCTCAGCACTGTTTTTGCAGAGGACCTAAATTAGGGTACCACATCCATGTCAGGAGGCTCACAACTGCCCACAGTTCTAGCTCCATGGTGCCCTCTTCTGGCCTCAATGGTTACCTGCACTCATGTGCACATACACAGAGACACAATTTATCTGAAAATAAATCTTAAAGAAGGATCTCAAGGGGCTGGAGAGACAGCTCAGGGGTTAAGAGCACTAACTGTTCTTTCAGAGGTCCTGAGTTCAATTCCCAGCAACCACATGGTGGCTCACAACCATCCGTAGTAGGATCCGATGCCCTCTTCTGGTGTGTCTGAAGACAGCTGCAGTGCACTCATACACATAAAATTGGATAAATCTTTAAAAAAGAGAATCTCAATATTTATATTTGTAAAAGTATAAATATTGTTTACCACAGAAGTTTATTTTAAGGTAAAAATTAAGTCTTTCTTACCACTATGGTAGCCTTCATTAGACCTGTTTGTAAGTATCATAAAGGAGATTAGAAGTGTACTTTATATTCATTATTTTTCCTTAATTTCAATATTTATTTTTGATGAATGAGAATATAACGTTCAACTCGATTCTTCTTCTTCTTCTTTTTTTAACCAGTACTGCACATCCCAGGTGGGACACTGACCGTGAAGGGGCTGCAGTAGAAGGAGTCCTTATCCACGGTCTGGTCTGTGAGGAGCTTCGTGTGCTGCATCCCATACTCCAGAGTTACGCTGAGCATCACAGTCTCATTCACGTGGTTGAGGTTGACACAGGCCTTTTCAGGGACTCCTGCATAGAGATCTGACGGGACCAGCACCACATATTGTCTGCAGGGAAGAGGACCAACCAGGAGGGACTCAGAAGACGTCATAATTGCAATTGTTTTCTAGTATTTTTCATATTGCCATCAATCATAGGGTTCAGGAAGATTGGATTCCCCAGAGGTCAATATAAAACCTAAGATTAGACACTGTTGTGATTCTCTGGAGTTCAGGAAATGTTCACCCACAGAATATTGGAAACATGGGGCAACCAATTCAAGTTATCACCATATAGCAATTTCCTCCAAATCGAAACATTCCTTCCTGGAGGGAGGAGGGAGGTATGGGATACAAGAGGTAAACATTTCTTTTATTAGATATTTTCTTCATTTACATTTCAAATGCTATCCCAAAAGTTCCTGATACCCTCCTCTTGCCCTGCTTCCCAACCCATCCACTCCTACTTCCTGGCCCTGGCATTCCCTTGTACTGGGGCATATGATCTTCACAAGACCAAGGGCCTCTCACAAGAAGTAAATTTTATGAGCTGAGGCTAACAGGATTGATGCAGTCTCTCCATGGTTACAGAGGCAGCAAAAAACTGTTAGAGAGAGGAGAGGAGGCAGAGCTGCTTCTAAGAGATTCCTGGACCAGTCAAGTCACCTGGAGGAGACTCTCCTACCAGCTGAGCTACCTTCAGGTCAAGCAGGGAGTCCCAGGAATGTGCCTTTTAGTGACACAGTTGTCTTTGAATAATTTGCATTTCTGTAAGCAACCCTTGTCTCATTCCTAGAGGTCACTCCACAAACACACTGGTTTACCAAGTTGGACTTTGGAAGGATCACTAATGTTCGTTCCCTATCCTCCAGGCTGGGCAAATGTTTGTGTCAGGTCTCGACTCATACACACACAGACACACACAGACACACACAGACACAGACACACACACAGACACACACAGACACAGACACACACACAGACACACACACACACACAGAGACACACACACACACAGTCCGATGTGACAGCTATGATGTGTCTCAGTTAGAAATTCCAAATTTCCAAACCATGAGCTAATCAGTAGTTTATAACTGGAAGCCTTAATAACCCAACTGCGTGTGGTCTTGGGTTCCGTGTGAGCATTAAAAACCTTATCCTGGAAGCACTAGAAACTAATGTGCAACACATGGGGAGAAGGTGAATTGCTTTTCAATCCAACAACTAGTCCTTCCAAGTGTTTTGACAATAGATTACTGCATAGGAAACCAGGAAGAGACAATATGGTGGGAAGGAAGGAAGGATACAGTAGAATTTTTTGGAAAGAAGAATAGTTTACAGACTGGGCCGTGGTGGCACACACCTTTAATCCCAGCACTTGGGAAGCAGAGGCAGGTGGATTTCTGAGTTCGAGGTCAGCCTGGTCTACAGAGTTAGTTCCAGGACAACCAGGGCTACACAGAGATACCCTGTCTCGAAAAACAAAATAAGACAAACAAACAAACAAACAAAAAGATTAGCTTACGGTTTTGCAGCAGCTGTGGTGGCATCTCTGGGAAGAAGCAGGAACAGTAGAAGAAAGACTGGTGTGGGCAGCTGGCTTCTCCCCATGGTGGAGAGGGGCAGAGAAGAACGGGTCTGAGCCCTCAGCCCCTGAACTCTGATCCTTGTCCAGATCTGCTGGTTTTTATTTTCCCTGAGGGGCAGTGAAAGTAAACTGCCAACCATTTATTTTTGTAACATATTAACTATTAAAAAATCAATTCCAGATCATTTCCAGGACTATCTATGTTCTTTTATCCACTTCTAAGAGTTACCCAAATGTTTGAAAGATGGTGCTTACAGGCTGCCACTAGCTCACATTAATAATACACAGGACTTTAGACATTTTAAAAGAAAAATGAAAGAAACCACATGGTTTGATGAAGTCAATCAATACACCTGTCCATTTTTTTAAAAAAAGGATAATGAATGCAAATATACAATATCAGTCTCCTCTTCGTAACTTGGAGTATTGCATTCACTGAATGACATAATAAAATTTACCACTGAATGTTAGAAAAGGTAACTTTGAAGGTATGTGCTTCATTTTTTTATTTTTAGAAATTGAAAAAAAATAAAGCCAAGTTAGACTTTGGTAGAATCATTACTTTGGTGGGCCATTGCATCCTTATCTGGGGTGAATAGATGTTTGTGTCAGGCCTTCCCAGGAGAAGTGTGACACAACAAGAGTGTGTGTGTCTGAGGGTGCATGTGGGTGTGGCAGTCAGAGATTGTCACCAGGTAAATTCCCTATTTTCCTTCCCTTTCCTCCTTTCCCTCTCCTTCCCCTCCTCTTCTTTCCCTTCCTCCCTCCCCTTCCCCTCCTCCTTCCTCATCTCCTCTTCTTCCCTTTTCCTTCTCTTCTTCCCCTTCTCCTCTTCTTCCTCCTCTTCTTTGGTTTTCGAGATAGGGTTTCTTTGTGTAGCCCTGGATATCCTGGAACTAGCTCTGTAGATGCCTTGAACATATTTTTTGAGGCTCTCACTGATTCTAGAGCTCGCCAATTGGCTAGACTTTTTGGCCAGCAGGCTGTTGGGCCCTTCCTGTCTCTGCCCCACAGGACTGGGACTATGGCCACAGGTGCATACCTGCATGCCTGGCCTTTTTATGTGAGTCCTATGATGCAAACTTAGGTCCTCAGTAAGCCTGAACTACCTCAGCCCAACCTCCACTGTATGAGTTTGGCTTTTAGTTTTGTATGGTTCTCCTTATCTTTGTTTATTATAAAATAAATGACAGTTCATTTGGACTTACACTATATAATACATATTTAATAAATCACTAAAGATTAAGGAAATAAAGAAGATTAATTATTCTCTAAGAAAATAATTCCTATTTAATGAGCAGCCCTGTTTAATTTTTCTGGAATGAAATTAAATATTTTTTAATCAGTATTCATTCATTGTCCTATTTGCTTTTCAAGACAGGAGTGTTAGAATCTACTTTACAGAGTCATGAAAACAAGAAAAATCCCACGATTGCATTAATATAAAATCACTACAAGATTAAAGTTTGTGTCTTTTTGCTGGCTATGATGGTGCATGACTGTGACCCTGGCATTCCTGGGGCTGAGGCAGGAGGACATAACTTTAAGGTTGGCCTGGGAGCAGGAGTGAGATTAAGCTAAGCCTGAGAATTTTATCAACCCTGCCTCAAAATAAATGAAGAGCTGGGTGGGGGCAGGGTTTGGCAGCACATGCCTGTAATCCTAGAAATTGTGTGGCAGAGGCGAGAACAGACCAGTTCAAGACAAGGTTCATGTAGATAGTGAGTTCTAGGCCAGCCAGGAAACCAGAGTGAGGGCCTCTCTCAGATTAAAAGAAAAAGGGGCTGAAATATTACTACTCATTGATCATGTATTTCCTTTCCTGTGGAGGTTTAGGAGAATTTTTATTTGAAAATTCTTTCTTCTTTTTTTTCAGATAGAAATTGTTTCTTTTTAGTTGAGTACTTCGTTTAGACATTCCTCTGTTGGCTTCAACTCTGGAAGCAGCTAGGTCCCCACCTCAATATCACAACTGAGTGATCATGGGCCCCAAAGCAGGGCTCTCAGAACAGCAAAACAAGAAACTGCAAACCCAGCCTCTCCTTTCACTTAGGAAGGACCGGGGGTCACAGGGTCCAATGCCACCCTGCAGCTGTAGGCACTGGAGCCTGGACAGCAAACAGACACTTAGCTGTTGGGAACAAGGCAGCAGCCACATGCACTCCCGAAAGCTCCTGGCCACCAGCCTCTTCCAGTAGGAATGGAACCCCTCCTAAAGGAGTTTGACATCTATTTACTTAATTTCCCAAAGAGGTGTAAGATCTACCAAAAGCAATACAGTGGATCAGAACAGATCAACTTTCTCACGATAACCTCTCCTGAGTGACAACGTTTGGTTGCTGAGAAGCCTCAGCACGTTATTTCAAAGTGGCAAAATCCAGGGCAATCACAGAGTAGAACGTCCAGGAGTGGACTAACGTTTAAGGACAGGTTTATGCGGGACACAGGTGCACACACGCCTTTTTCTTCAGGTCAAGACCCCTGATCATTAAAATAAGTTATTTTGTACATTACAGTGCACAGAGGGAAAGAACTTTCACAAAGGTGACCAAAAGGCATTGTCTACTAAGTCCCATGATGAGTGGCAGCCATGTGGCCTTCAAGAGCTTGCCCCCTGCTCTTTGGCTGCAGAGACCTTAGTGTCAGCTGTCTCCTCCATCAGCTTCACTGGCTTTGCCTCCTCTTCCTCGTCGTCGTCTTGGGGATAGAGGTCCGTGTATTTCTGCATGCACTCTTGCATGGCCCGGAACTGGTCTATACAGTCCGATCCCTTGATATCCTCTGTGCTGTAGTGGAAGCAGGAAAAGGCAGACTTGAACTGCTCCCCACAGGGGCCGTTCCCCCAAGACATGGGCGATTCCAGTTAATATCTCCATTAGGGCAGTATCAACCCGTGCTCTTCATAGGGATCGTTGGGGTCATCAGCCACCAGCTGTGCACTGCTAGGAGTTTCATGGTCTTCTTTGGTCACAAATATGATCTGATCCCTTCCTGATGGCAGTAGGATGTGTTTGTTCCTGATGTTCACAGCTCAGAGAGGCTGCAGGCGCAGCTGCAGTGAATAAATCTTCCTCACCTCTCCTCAGACCTGGTGGGTGTTACCTGCTGAAAATTCTTTCTTTCTTTCTTTCTTTCTTTCTTTCTTTCTTTCTTTCTTTCTTTCTTTCTTTCTTTCTTTCTTTCTTTCTTTCATTTTTTTCTTTTTTCAAGACAGGGTTTCTCCGTGAAGCGTTTGCTGGCCTGGAACTCACTCTGTAGACCAGGCTGGCCTCAAACTCAGAAATCTGCCTGCCTCTGCCTCCCAAGTGCGTCAGCACTGCTCGGTTGAAAATTATTTCTTAATGAAATTACATGCATATTGCATTTGGCTCCCTTGATAAGATTGTATATCTTTGGATAGATATTGAATATTGGTAGTTTGAGACAAATTTTGGACAATCTATTCTTTACCTTTTTGTTTTCTATTCTATTTCCTATTGTGTAGACAGGCGCAATAAGAAAACTTGGTCATCTAAAGAGATAGAAAAAAGGAGAGGCTGTCTAATCATTTACATGTCGTTTAATTATTTACATTTCAAGTTTGGAAGACAGAGATCACATTATGATCTTCGATAAAAATTAATTTTAAAATTTAATTTAGTGCCGGGCAGTGGTGGTGCATGCCTTTAATCCCAGCACTTGGGAGGCAGAGGCAGGTAGATTTCTGAGTTTGAGGCCAGCCTGCGCTACAGAGTGAGTTCCAGAACAGCCAGGGCTACACAGAGAAACCTTGTCTTGTAAAAAAAACCAACAACAACAACAATATTTAATTTAGTATTATCTATGCCATCAATCATTCTTTTGAAAGAAAGGCACTGAAAACCACTCAGTTGCCAAAGAGTCTGGAAATCTATCTGCTGAATCATTTTTACACCAGTTTCCATGAGCTCACACCCAAGGCTCACTAGGACTTAGGAATAGCTACTGACTGCCACTTTCTTAATTAAAGACTCAGTTTTAAGCCCAATATACTTAGCAAATCTGAATAAATGGAAATATCAGCTTATTTATTTTTTGTTGGAACACAAGTATAGACTTTTGATAATATAGCACTTCATGGAATCCTTTCATTTTATCAGAACCATGATCTACAGTTTAGCCTATTATCCATCCATCTATCTATGCCACATCTCCTAATAATCTAGATTTAAGTTGAGTACTTATTAAATTAGTTTTTCTTTTAATGAACTTACTGTACTCTTGTAATTCTCAGTTCTAGGGTAAGCAATCAGGGTGAGGTCCTACTGTCTACAAATGTAAGACATCTCACCTAGAGTTTCCTCCCACACTCTCTGATTTTCTACTGTGTAGTTCTCAGCAGCAAATGGATGCCAGTTGGAAAAGGCAAAAGATGGACTTTTAAGCAAAAATAATCATTTAGACACAACTACAGGAAATTTCAGAATGAACCAGAAGAACTATTTCTAATGTCATGATTTTCTCATACCAGAAGTAAATTTGAGTAAAATGGGTATTGGAAGCTTAAGTCAAACTGAAGATTCCTTGATTATAAGAGTTTCCACATATACTGATGTTTTAAATTGCCTTTTTGTAAGAAACTAGAATGAAGGTCTTCACTCGAGGGCACATGTAAAATACATGGACAATGGGAAGAGGTCTTCACATACTGAAATAACTCTTAAGTCATGCCTAGGGCAGTGTAGCTGCAACAATCATAAGCTTATGTACACAATTTCAAGGGTTCCAGAAATGATGTTGAAACAGGCCGAGGCCAAAGTTGAATTTGCGTGGGAGATTTTTGGCAAATGTCAAACATAAACCTTGTAGAGTCAGGGAGATAGCTCAGCAGACCAAGACTTGTGTCCAAACCCTGATGACTTGATTTTGAGCCTCAGATCACATAGTAAGAGGTAAAGTAATCCTTGTGCTCTGATCTCCATGTGGGCACAATGGCAAGTGCCCGACCCCATAAAATAAACAAGTATGTGTGTAAAATGATAAACCCGGTGGCATTTCAACAACTAGCATGCATTTATCAAGATTAACAAGTCTATACTCTACTAACCATCAAAACTTCAACGACAATGGCCAAAAGAGGCTGTTGTAAATAAAAAGCAAAACTGTGGCTGAACCACAGTATTAAATATTTACACCAGTAAGGTTTGGAGGTGTTTTTTTTTTTTTAATTGCTGATAATTGTGGTATGCTAATTAGACAACAGATTTTTGAAATTAGCAAATAAAACTACTTAAAAAAAAAAAAAACCTCATGGAAAACATCATTACCTTTGGACATAGTTCTAAGCCAATGTCATTTCCCGAGAAGTGTGTTTGCTGAGGGTTGAGCAATTGTGAGTGGGCTGAGAATGACTGTGACCTCCCCGTTTTCATGTGTACACTGGGGGAGCTGCATTTTGAACTATTGAGGCAGAAATCTGAGCTATATTTGCGCATATTGAGACAGAGACGGAAGCTCATATGAGTACACGTGGCTTTAGAAATGAGGGTTCTAGGGAAAGACAGAAGTGGGACGACTCATCGAGATAGCCCAGCTAGCGCTGAAACTGGGCGAGCTTGTTCTGGCAGAGAATAGAATGGAAAAGGGGAGGATTACACAGCCCTCAGTGTATGCTCCTGAGTAGACTCTGGGAGGGAGGAAGGAAAACAGAAAAAAGGACATAAGGAATGCATGCATGATTCTTACATGCTTTATGCCGTACAGAATCAGCACTCAGAGATCAAGTCGGGGGTCGTCAGGGAGACACTGTTCACCCATTCTGTCTTTCTTTTTTCAAGATCTCAGTGGCACTCCCTGTCTCCAGGACACTTGATGAAAATGTTCTTGTAGAAAATTAGCCTTCGAACTGGAGTAAGATGGTTTAGTCTGCATTTCTCTGATGGCCAAGGATGCTGCATATGGAAAGAAAATGTTTCTCAACTATTTTTTATTTTATCTTTTAAGAACTTTATGTTTAGATCCACACCAAAATTTTGAATGGGTTGTTTGTTTTCTTGGTGTTTACTTTTTCTTGTGTTCTTTGCATGTTCTAAATAATAACTCCCTGTCAGATATAGCTTCTAAAGGTTTCATTTTTCCTGTTTAGTAGCCCCCCTCTTCACTCAGATGGTGGTGTCCTTTGTTGTTCAGAAACTTTTTAGTTTCATTGGGTCCCATTTATCATTTGTTGGTCTAAATGTCGATGCTTCCAGGGTCCATATGGATCAAGAACCTCAACATAAGACCTGGAACCTCAATTCTAATTAACATAGAAGATAGGAGATACACTTGAACTCACTGGTACAGGAAATGGCTTCCTGGACAAGACTGGTACAAAACGGAGGACTCTGTTTTCTTAGTGAACTTTTTCTTCTCTGACTGTTCTGGGAAGCCCAACCCGTACTCTACCTGGGGAATGTCACGTAATCCCTGGCGAAATTACAGGTTCAACTTCCTGGAACACTTCTCTGTACAAATAAGGTATCTCCAACACCTTAAGCCTCAGCAATGGAAACTTCATTTTAAGAACCTTTTCCAGTCTCTAAGGTTCACCCCAAATAAAGTGTATGTGTACAAGCCGGAATTAAGTAAAGTTGGGTGTGCAGTGGCATCTGGACACCCTGAGAGGGAGGACACAGAAGACTCTGAATCAAAGCTGGACCCAGCATTCATCCCACCCTGGCCCCCTTAGATTTGTAACCATATTATAATGCAAAATGCATTCAGTCCAACGTCAAAAGTCCTCATAGTCTATGACAGTCTCAGCACTTTAGAAGTCCAAAGTTCAAAGTCTCTGAGACCCATGGCAATCTCTCAGCTGTAACTCTCTGCAAAATCAAAATAAAAAAGCAGATCCCTTACTTCCAACAGACAGTGGCACAGGGCATGCATTGCTATTTCAAAAGGAAGGAAAGGGAACATAATTAGGAAATACTGGACCAAAGCAAGACCTGAAACCAGCAGGGCAAACTCCGAATTCTGAATCTCCATGTCTGATGTCAAAGTGCTCTTCAGATCCCCAAGTCCTTTGAGCTTCGTAAACTGCAACATCTCTCTCTTGGGCTGTATGTAGCTTCTTTTGGCAGGTATTTCATGACTCTGGCATCTCCAACATATTGGACTCTCCAAAGAAATCTAGGCTTCAGCTTAACAGCTTCACAAAGTGACCTCTCTGGGCCTTCATGCAGAGACAACCTTGACACATACCTGGTCTCAGTGGCTTTTCTTAGCTGAGGAGAGAGATTCCACAACCCCTTTCTTGACTTTAAAGCCAAACCACTTCTGGCAAACTCTGGCTGAAACTACCAAGTTCTGCTGCTTGCTAGGGCTGGAACGTGGCACCCTCCCTGAATTAAATTCGCACCAAGGAATATTTATTGATGGTTGTTGTGGTGGTTTGAATATTCTTGGCTCACAGATACTCACACACACACTCATACACACACACACACACACACACACACACACACACACACACTCATACACACACACACACACTCATACACACACTCATACACACACTCACACATACACACACACACTCAGAGGGAGAGAGGGAGGGAGAGAGAGGCAGGGGACAGCACCTGGAACACCTGGTGTGACTAGGGGGTGTGGCCTTGTTGGAGGAAGTGTGCCACTTTGGGGGTAGGCTCTGAGTCCTCCTCCTAGCTGCCCATGAGATAATCTTCTCCTGTTTGCCTTTAGAACAACATGTAGAACTCTCAGCTCCTCAAGCACCATGCCTGCCTGGATGCTGCTGTGTTTCTGGCCTTGATGATAATGGACTTAACCTCTGAACCTGTAAACCAGCTCCAATTAAATGTTGTTCTGTATAAGAATTGCCTCTTCTCAGCAATGGAAATCCTAACTAAGACAGTTGTGTTGACTAGTTTTTATGTCAGCTTGACAAAAGCTAGAGTTATCTGAAAGGAAGGAACCTTAATTGAGAAAATGCCTCCAAAAGATCTGGCTACAGAGCATTTTCTAAATTAGTGATTGATGGGGGAGGGCCTAATCCCTTGTGGGCGATGCTATTCTTGGTCTGGTGGTCCTGGGTTCTATAGGAAAGCAGGCTGAACAAACCACGATGAGCAAGCCAGTAAGCATCACCCCTCCATGACCTTCAGGTGCATCAGCTCCTGCCTTCAGGTTCCTGAAGACATCCTTGGAGCTATCTCTACCACCTGCAGGCAGCCCCGCAGCCTTGACATCTCTTCTTTCCGCAGCTGCTCTGAATCTCTTCACCCTCCAGGAATTGTTTATTCCTTTTTTATATTGTCGAGTAGGTTATGTGACTTTTCTATTTTCCTCCTGAAGGTCATGAGCCTTCCTTTCTATCTTGAAAGGAATGTGTTAGTTTGGAGGAAGAAAATGCCATGTAATACATTGTCTTAAAGTTTTCATTGTACATGTCTTTTACTCTTTTGGTTAGATTTGTTCATATGTATGTATATATACATATATGTATACACACACACACATCCACTCTACTATGTAGGTAACATTTCCTCAAAATTATTGTGGTCCTTCAGATTCTTCTCAATAACTGTAGTCAGGTGGTCATGGTAGAACAACCAGTCAGGTACCTACCTTTCTACCTACCTAAAACTCTACAATGAGTTACAGGGTGAAAGCTAAAGTCCTAGTGATGACCCTCAGTCCCCTTCCTGGTCTGGCATCTGGTGCCCAACCTTGATTTCTTCTGCTGCTCTAATCACACTTAGTTACTCCTCCTTGATCATACAGCATGCCTCTACTTTATGAGTGTGTTTCTTTCCCTTGCTGATCTTACAACAGGAATGGTCTTTCTTGAGATATCCATAATATGAACTCCCTTTCCTACCTCAGGCCTTTGCCTAAATGCCATTGCTGCATGAGATTATCCTTAAAGCCATATTTCATTTTTCAGTCTTTCCTGCTCCTGACTCGTGTTCTTCTGACCCTTCTCTACACTTTATAGCTCCTATGACCTTTATCACCTTCCCATTGCTCATATTCTGCTTATCTATTGTGTCTGCATATGTAGCCAATCAGAAGGTAAGACCACAAGGATGACTATTTCTGTGCTTTGCTCAATGTTATTCCCTAAGCACCAAGGGAGTGTCAGCAAATGTCAACACTCAAGCCTAGGACTCTGTTCTAGGTCAACATGACATGGTAGACAAACGCAGGGAGCCCTCCATCAGTCTATCAGAAGGCAGATCAACAACTGGTAGTTGTCTATTGTCATCAGCATGCCCTTCTTCCTTGCCTATAATTTGAGAAACCATCTTATTATCTATCTAATGTAACTACTGAATAGACAAATAAACTGAGAGTTGATCATTTGTTTAGAAAAAAAAGAAGTTTCCTATAAACATATCAAAACAACAGAGAAGCAAAATGTCTCAGTGTTATGTTATTAGGGGTATGTTTTCCTTGACTACTCAGCCAGACTGTGTGTGTTTGTGTAGTTTATTTTTATTTTATTTTAATATTTTTAGTAGTGCTGATGACCTGTTTACATGTTTGAATTGCTGTGTTTGATAATTTAGAAGAACAGAATCTTAACTAAATGATGCAAGCCTGGTCACCCACATAGGTGGAGGCAAGTGCTCACTGCGATGTCAATCAATAATTGGGTTATTGGTTAAATGTGCTTAGGTACTATGAACATGCTCCCCTGAACAGAGGAACTACATGAATGAACACATCTAACTACCCCAGTGCTTTATAATTTCAAATTTTGTTGTATTTTGATAGTTTAGGGCAGCATTCCTCAACCTGTGAATCAAGACTCCTTTGCAGAGGGTCTGAATGGCCTTTTCATACAGGTCGCCCAAGGCGATTGGGAAATACAGATATTTACATTATGATTCATAACAGTAGCAGAATTACAGTTATGAAGTAGTGATGAAATAATTTTATGGTTGGGGGTCACCACAGCATGAGGAACTGTACTAAAGGGTCACAGCATCAGGAAGGTCTAGGAGATCTTGGTTCCAAATCCTTTAACTGCATGACTGGAGAATGTGTGGGTTGCCTTTTCCTGTTTGTAAAAGAACCTTAGTAAATCCAGAAGCCTGTGTTAAAGCTGATATAGAAACTTTTCATTTCTATCATTTTTTTCAGGTCCTTCCCACTTTTCTTTCCTCAATGTAAATTAATTACCACAGCAAGTATTGCTCTTCAGTGACAAGATTGAAGCAGTACTGTGTATATATATATATATATATATATATATATATATATATATATATATTAGAAATTTTAAATGGGCACCTTTTGAATTTAATTTATTTTTTAATACATTATTTCATTTATTTACATTCCAAATGTTGCCCCGCTTCCTGGTACCCCCTCCTGAAGTTCTTTATCCCATCCTTCCTCTCCTTTGCCCCTGAAAGTGTGTTCCCCACTCCCCACCCCCACCATCACCTTGCCACCCCTCCCCCAAGCCTCTTCCCTCCCTGGGGCATCAAATCTCTACAGGATTAGGCACATCTTTTCCCACTGATTTTTAAAAAAAATATATTTATTTATTATATGCATATAAGTACACTGTAGCTGTCCTCAGACACACCAGAAGAGAGCATTGGAATCCATTACAGATGGTTGTGAGCCACCATGTGGTTGCTGGGAATTGAACTCAGGACCTCGGTAAGGGCAGTAAGAGCTCTTTTTTTTTTTTTTTT
>NC_034591.1:143674456-143717616 GCF_900095145.1 Mus pahari
GTTTCTCTGTATAGCCCTGACTGTCCTGGAACTCACTTGGTAGACCAGGCTGGCCTCGAACTCAGAAATCCGCCTGCCTCTGCCTCCCGAGTGCTGTGATTAAAGGCCTGCGCCAAGAGCTCTTAACCCCTGAGTCATTTCTCCAGTTCTCCCAACTGATTTTTAAAATGACCAAAAGCTCTGAAGTCACCCTCTCAACCCTGTGCTCAGTACATCTATCCCTTAACTCAGAGCTCTTTTGTGCTTCCCACCTGCTGTGATGTCTGACTGTTCCCTGAGAGATACTGTGTTTCACTGTGTGTATTTCTGTTGAGCTGAAACAGAGTTCTTTCCTACTTTAATCTAATCTCCTCCATCTCCACTTCTATTTCTCTCTGTTTTGGGGATTCTGGTTCTGTAGAGTTCAGGTGCTCAAACTTGAGTTTAAACTTGACAGAAATGAAGCAAATCATTCAGTTGCACTCCAAACCCTGAGATTTCTATAATGGAAACTACAAAGAATAGAAAACAGTGACCTCAGACTTAAAATGATGCCATTTAATGGAAGGAAGGAATGAAGTGAAGCTGACAGGAAGTCATTGTGATGGGATAGTCTTCAGGACGGGGGTGGGGGGTACTTGGTCAGGCTCTCAGGAGGATGGTGACCAGGAGAACAGTTTATTCAAAGAAATAGTCTCATACCTGCAATTTAAAGCATGGTTTAAACAGCAAATACACATGTATCTCTCTCTCTCTCTCTCTCTCTCTCTCTCTCTCTCTCTCTCTCTCTCTTTTTCCACACACACACATGCACACATACATAGAGCTCTATAAACATAGCATGCATGCTGATATATAAGTACATATATATTTTTAACCTGCCAAGGTATTAAGAAAAACATGAGAGGCTTTAAGAGGCGTATGCATGGCTTCCATACAATGTCCTTACTTTTTTTTTTTTTTTTTCTGTGCACTTCCTTGTCTTACTGGGAATCCGAAATGCTATTGATGTTGTAAGAATCAAAAGCATATTCATCTGGAAAATAAAAAGAGCGTTTGTCTTTACCAGGTCTCCAACTGTGTGTGAGACACTAAATCTTATCTTTCCAATAATTTTTCAAGAAGCGTAGTCACTCATCCATTTTATGAAGCCTTAAATATTCTACTAAAGGAAGCCATCTGATGGAGTGCGTTATGTTAGTAAAGGACAGACCATGCTCATCTCCTAGATAAACTTTGTATGGCATCCAACAAGAAACTAACCAAGCTCATTTCCCAGAGGACGTATCATGGTCTCCACAAGTCACTGCTTCAAAGCATAATTTATAACATTTTTTTTTCCTATAATGCTTTCACTTCCATTCTTAAGCTGAAATACAAGCACCATGCAATACTAAGTCTTTGACTCAGTAGCAATGGTCATGAAAAAGGCTTGGAAGGTTAGCATCATTTATATTCAAGTTAAGGAGGAATCTTTTCACAATACAGCAAAGAGATTCTAAGTGTTTGGATACCTTGGAAACTGGCACAGTCAGAATACACATCATGGAATAAAAAAAAAAAAATCATCCCAAACATGAAACCATCACTTGTTCACTTTTTGAGGATGGATTGTGATGGTTTGGGGTATTCCATGGGTCAGAGAGTGTGAGCTACAGACTCGTTCAGTGGCTGTGATGTGTTTGTTACCGTTTTCATAGCTGTGGACCATGACTGGGGCTGGCTGGATATTGACCACAAGGTTGGTTTGTTCAATAGAGAAGGTGAGGCTGGTTGCTTCCTTGGGAACCTAGGAAGACATGAATGATAAGCAAGTCCTAGTAGGTCAGAAAAGAGAAAGCCACTGAGACATTCACTCCATGGGCTCGTAATTTAGACACCAAGCCCACCACTAGCTTATATGATAGCAAAGCAACGAATTAGCTGACATTAAATCTTACAAACATTTAAGCTGCACTGCTCATATTAAGGTGTGTAGATGCTTATATTAAGGATTGTACTCAAACAAGTTAGAGAGTGTAGGTTGGTGTGAGTGAGTGGGAATGATGTATGTATGGAAAGAGTGCTTTGAAAGTCACACCACAGTTTGGAGTTTCTTATGCCCAAAATAAAAATAGAATTACGATACGATTCAGAAAGCCTACTTGAGAGAGTTCATCCAAGAGGAATTAGATTATTGTCTTGAAAAGGCACTGCCATGCTCACTTCAACATTGGTCACAATTGCCAAGGTACCGAAATAATCCATGCCCATTTACTAACAGACTGATGGATACTGAAACGGTGGCATGTGCGTGATAGGAAATTATTTGGCATTTTTGAAGACGGACACATTTCACTATTGACAATGGATGTCTGCTAGGCAGTTTTCTTCAGAGGTGTGGTTTGTGGTAGGTTGAACATGTCACAATGGATGGTTCCATATTCATTTGTATATGGGCAGTACTAATTAGACTTGGTGGGTTACTTAAAAGAGGACATGATGATGGGAGGGTGTGTGTGTGTGTGTGTGTGTTCCTGGGATGAGGTGCAGGGGATCAAGAGTGAATATAATCAAAATACCCTGTGTATGTGTTTGAAGTCAAGTAAGAATAAATTTAAAAATATTATGCTAAAAAGGTAATTTTATGAAGAGAGGATTGTTAATCGGCTTGTTTGTAATAATCAACTCATAATAATCAACTCACATTTGCATGTCAAAATGTCACAGTATATACATTAACTATATACAGTTTAAGCAATAAAAAAATCATGTTTTCTTCATTGGAGGTCAAACTGTAGAAGAATTTTCATCTCTGTAACTGACTACATTACCTTCTGTAAGGATTAAAGATGTTTCTAAACACGAGTCAGGCAACTATAACTTACACAAAATAAGTTGTCAATACAAAGGACATGATTAGTGAGACAGAACACAGCCGATATTCCATATCTCATTAAAACAATAAGGTCTTTCACACATGTCCATACTAAATAGAAGCTTTCAAACACCCTTCAGAAGACAAAGCCACAAAACAAAATTCAGAAACAAAGTCATGAAGGAAAAAAAATCTATTGTTGAACTTACATTTTTCAAGTAGAACAGAACGTGGCCATTCTTTATGTCCGTCTTCGTTACTTGACTATTGAATTTAAGCTTTGAAGAGATTGACAAGAGGGTTGATGATCAGAATACCAGAGTCGCCTTCTAGAAATGAGCTCTGTACCCAGATGTCCCTCAATAGAGGAATGGATACAGAAACTGTGGTACATTTACACAATGGAGTACTACTCAGCTATTAAAAACAATGAATTTATGAAATTCTTGGGCATATCATCCTTAGTGAGGTAACCCAATCACAAAAGAAGTCACTAGATATGCACTCACTGATAAGCGGATATTAGCACAGAAACTTAGAATACCCAAGATACATTATGCAAAACACAAGAAAACCAAGAAGGATGACCACTGGGTGGATACTTCATTCCTCCTTAGAATAAGGAACAAAATACCCATGAAAGGATATAGGTATAGAGACAAAATTTAGAGCTAAGATGAAAGGATGGACTATCCAGAGACTACCCCATTCGGGAGTCCATCCCATCATCAGCCACCAAACCTAGATACTAATGCTCATGCCAACAAGATTCTGCTGAAGGGACCCTGATATTGCGGCCTCTTGTGAGGCTATGCCAGTGCCTGGCAAACACAGAAGTGGATGCTCACAGCCAGCTATTGGATGGAACACAGGGTCGCCAATGGAGGAGCTAGAGAAAGTACCCAAGGACCTTAAGGGGGCTGCAACCCTGTAGGTGGAACAACAATATGAACTAACCAGTAAAAAAAAAAAAAAAAAAAAAAAACTGTTATAGGCTCCATCACCTAAATAAAAAATCTTTGTCTTGTTTATATCAATGAAAAAAAAAATAAAAAAAAATAAAAAAAAAAAGAAATGAGCTCTGTGCTGTCTGTTCAGGGAAAGTTCTCTTTGTACCTCAGTGTTTCAGAGAGTATACAAGGGAACTGGGCAAAGAAACACATGATGAACAGTGGACATAATGACTCTGCACTTCTGCAGAATAAAAGTATCATCCCTCCTATTCCAGTAGAGACTAAATACAAACGTGAACTCTGAAGAAACGTGCTTAGATGAAGAATCCCATTATTCAGTTTAACTTTTATGCACTTTCACTCTCTCTGTGCGGGGGAACAGGGCTACCCTTATTTACCTCCTCGATGGATGAGAAGACAGGAGTAAAGCCAGAGAGCATCTTCACGTCCAGAAGGACTGTACCAGAGCTTTCATGGGCTCCAGTGTACCTGAAGTGAGAAAGCAAACAGCTCTCGGGGAGGTTGGTGGGTGAGCATGCGCACTAATAAGCTTGAAGTCTGGAGAGCTGCCATAGGCTAGAAAGGGAGGAGCTGAGAAACCTCATCCTCAACTGTTTGAGCGCAGTCACAGCCGAGTGACAGTGGTCGAGATGCTGGGTGGGTAGAGTTGACATCAGTTGGTTCTGATCATGACCTCTGTGAATGCAAAGCCTCCCCAAATCTCACAAAGTCAGAACCTACAGATAGAACTCCCTTGTTTACATCGCGTGCGTTCCTGTCAGCTTTAGTTCTGCTCAACACCCGAGGAGAGCTTCCATCCTCTTAATGGGCCAGCAAGGTAACAGCTCTCAGGTTATACATATGTGCGTAGATATTGCAGAAGGTCTTTCTAAGAAGCCAATATCTAAAAAGGGCAGTGAAGTGGCTGTGTGGTAGATCACCCGTGGGACTCACCGTGGTCACTGTCATTCAGATTTGGTTGACTTCAGTCCTATTTGAAACAACTCTTTGATAGAATTCTCTAACCTAGGAGCGGATGTCAAAATATTACACTTACGTGAGGGTCACCGTGAGGTTGAACTTGGTCTGGAATTCATCTGAAGAGTTGCTCTTTCCAGTTTTTACGGAAAGGGAAAATCCTGAGGCTTCCTTAGGAAGTGGCACGTTGTACCTGAGGGTGGCCTGGGAAGAAGGACGACATCTTGAAAATCATCCTGCAGTAAACACTGAAAAACCTGTTATCTCTTTAACTCCATTTTTAATGTGCTTTATAGCATTATCACCAGGGAACCAGTATCAATGAAATGTTTATGGGGACAGTGTGATGTAACTGGATGAGGGCAGAATACTTTCTATCAGAAGGACCAATTTAATTACTAAAAGTGTTTAATTTATATATGTGTGTGTGTGTTGGGGGAGACAGTGGGAGGAACTAGAAAGAGCATTATGAAATGGAAAGAAGAGCTCTTATTTGGGGAGATAATGGGGTGCATATGACATGAAAGCAGAAGGGGGATATTGATGGGGTGGTCCTGCAACAAAAGGGGGTGAAGAGGGTGATGGGAGTAGGGAAGGAAAACAAATAACAAATCGTGCATGAAAATGCTATCAGGAAGCTTATTACTCCGTATGCCAACTTTACTATTTTTTTAAAAAGATTTGTTTATTTTACTCTATGTGTGTGGGTGTTTTGCCCGAATCTATGCACCACATAGTGGTGTTCAGTGCTTTACAGAGGCCAGAGGAAGGCATCAGATTTCCTGGAACTGGAGTTGTGGCCACCACGTGGCTGCTCAGAATTGAACCCTGATTGTCTAGAAGAACGGCCAATGTTCTTAACTACAGAATCATCTCTCCAGTCCCTAAATGTTAACTTTAAAAATAATAAAAATGCGAGTAACTTCTCTATCATGTATGTTTTCTGCCATTGATTAGAAAAATATGAGAGAAGCAGGAAACAGGAAGGGTCAAAATGACAAAACACATCACACATAGCGGAACAGTGGTCCGGATTCTTACAGACAGGCTCAGTTCTCCTGTGAGGAAGGCTTCCATTACCTGGATAAATGAACATCCATCTCCTTCTACATCCACCGTGTATTGTCGGTGGCCGTTGGATACTTTTGAGTGCTGGACCAGAAGGCGTTTATTTCTGTTAACATAGAAAACCTCCTCAGACTCCTCTGAGCTCAGGGTGATGGTGTTTTGAGGGTTAGAGCCGGTTAACTTCATGTATTGGGTTAGAGCGAGAAGGCACACTGTGGTGTCCTGAACAGAACAGTGGTATAGGTCAGCCATTGTTGACCATGAACTTTCCATCAATAGTCACAAACATTTCCAAAGCTTCCAATAGGACACACATTGATGCCACGAACACCAGAGAGCGCTTAGTTCTGTGAGTTGCTGCCAGTTCATTGCCTTTAGCAAATTAACTGAATTTTAGTTTTCTGAATTTTTTTAAATTAAATCACCATCTCCACTACTGACGTCATGTCAGATCTAGTCAGAAAATGAAGGTGCCACACAGTGTGATGACTACACTTCTGTCTCCTTATTCTCAAAGAGGGACAAAAATCAGAAAGGGGCCTTTGGAAATTCATCACCCTGCCCTCTCATGGGGACTCAGCCTTAAAGGAGGAGAGAAAAGGAGATTGTCCTCATTAAATGACATTCTATTTCCCCCGACTTTCAGTTCTCCCTGTTAGGGAAGGGATCACCCATGGCTTCATGGTCATTCGTTTTCTTGTTTTCTGTTCCCACTTTTGCTTTCTCTGATGTAGAGACCACAGAAGCATAGAGGAAGCTCTATTCTGAACTGACAAGTGCTTTGACCATTGTACTGACAGATATCTACAGTACATAGACTCTGTTCTTATGAGGAAAATCTCTTCTGGACTTCTATTCTGCTTTCCACTCTGCAATGGAGACATAACCGGCCTAAATTCCTTAAAAGGAAACTCTCATTTATCACCTAAAATAGAGTCTCCTTGCAAGAGCATCTGAAACACAAGGATGAGCCCATGGATATTCATCAGCTAAAAAACTCTGAATATGATTCAGAGGGCTGGAGACACGGCTCAATGGTTAGTAGCACTGTTGCTCTTACAGAGGACCTAGGTTCGATTCCCAGCAACCCCAGGGTGGCTAACAAGCATCTCTAATTCCAGATCAAGGTGATCCAATATATGTGGTGCACACACATGCAAAACATTCATATACATAAAGCAAAATGCATAAATATTTATAAAGGATATCTAATGCTCTTCACTTCAGACTCTCTGTTATCGTGACGATTATGATCATCGTCTTGAGTGTCATCCTCCACATTAAAAACATTCACCCTGTCTCAGCCAATCACCTGCATGGCAGAGAAGCCTCCATGGGAGTTCATCCGCTGGGCAAGCCATTGCACAATCTTGCTGGCATAATCGAGGTCCTGAGTGTCCTGGGAAAGGACAGCCAGCAGCACATAGCACGTCTTCTCTGTCTCACCAGAAAGTGCCGAAGGAATGAATGACGGAGAGTTGTCGGTCTCGGGTTTCTCATCTCTCTCCCAGTATATCATATTATCTGAGAAAGTGAGGTTAAAAACCAACTTCTAATCAAAGAGTTTCCACAAGTCCTTAAAACAAGCTCCTATAAGTTACCCACTCTGAGGGGACAGGTTCTATTCTTTGGATTCCTGTTGTGGCCTGAATCTTAAATGCATGCACTGAAGCTTTGACCTCAGCTTTCAGGATAGGACCTTTAAGGTGATAAGGTTAAAATGAGTTTTCTAAGATGGCACATGATCCAATTTGATGGTGATTATGAGAAGATGAAATATGGACAAATAAAAGGGAGCCAAGAGTGTCCACACACAGAGGACAGACATGAAGGCAGAGGAAGAAGCCATCCACTTCAGGTAAAGAGCCCATACTTCCTGCTATCAGCATCGTACACTTCTACCCTCTAGAGAGAAAATACATTCTGAGTTCCAAGTCAACCAGCCTGTGGTATTTTCTTATGACCGACCCTAGGCAATAAATATGGCATCTCCTTAGGGTGTTAAGTAGTCTCAGAAGTAGTTATTGTCTGCAGCGTGCTTAATTTCCTTTCCTTCATGCACTGAGAAAAATTGGTGGAAAACAGAAAGAGGGAAATTAAGTCATCTGGTAATCTTTGACGACATAGATATGCTGACATGTTCTGGAGACGCCAAAGCGCTTGGTGGAGGGTTCCATCCGATCTCTCAGTAGGCTCTGAGACAAATCGGCAGTAAGACTTACTTGTTTTTGCAGCGGATTTGTCCAGGGTTGAGAGTAGGGATTTTGCTTGCTGTTCTTTTCCAGCTAATGCAAATACATAAGCCAGAATAGCTTGCGTGTAGCCATTGGTGACACCATTCGAAAACGCCTCTTCCAGGCAATAGAGACCATTGCGGAGGGCAGGAAACTAGTTGGGGGTGGGGGAAAGATATGCTTGTAAGTAACACCCCAACATTTCAGGAGTTTGCCAAATACTTAAGCTAACTTCTGCTTATAACGTATATACTATATCCCTGAAACACATTTTACATCCAAATCTATCATATATATTCACGCTTTATTTTTACAAATAAACCTATCATATAGATTTACACATAATTTTAAAACAACATAAATTTGGACTACTATTTTAAGAGGGGAAAGCAAAATTTAAGGAGCAAAGTGCTTTACCATCAAATCAGCAATCTTTTAGCTATAATATAAAATTCTTTCATGTCACAAACATATAATTATATTTGTATGTGTGTGCATAGCCATGTGTGTGTGCATGTGCCATGGTGGCCAGAGGACAGATTTGGGTGGCAACCTGAAGACCACTGATTACCTCATTTGAGATGTCTCGCTTTAGCTGGGCCTCAACAATTTTATTAGCCTTGCTGGCCAGCAAGTCCCAAAATCCTCTTTTCTCTGTTTCCTCAGTAATAGGATGATAGGTACGTGCCTCCACATTCCATTTGAGGCAAGGACTTTAGAAGCTGACCTAACTCCCCAGATCACATATAGTTATTATTGTTTTAAGACCTAAAATGTTTCACTTTTTTTTGTTTTTGTTTTTTTTGAGACAGGGTTTTTCTGTATAGCCCTGGCTGTCCTGGGACTCACTTTGTAGACCAGGCTGGCCTTCAACTCAGAAATCTGCCTGCCTCTGCCTCCCAAGTGCTGGAATTAAAGGCGTGCGCCATCACGTCCAGCTTTAAAATGTTTCACGTTTTCATGCTTTAAATAGAGGTTTGCATTTGAAGATGTACTAACGTCTCCGGAAACACGTAATTTCTCTTTTAGGAACAGATTTGATAAATGGATAGGCCATGGGTTGAAACCATATTGAAAATGCTTTCGTGACTTGAAAACAAACTTCTAGACTATGGTTTTGCTGAGAGCAGACATTCTTCTTCAGTGACAGTTGCTTTTGTTTTTGAGTCTGGGTCAGGCTACAATAGGCAAGAGTGGCCTCAAATATCAGGAGCCTTTTGCCATGGTGTCCTGAACACCAGAATTACCACTAACACTGGTTGTGTGCCATCATGCCCGCTAGAGCAGAGGTTCATAATCTGAAGTTCCTGGCTGCATTTCAGGGAACATACAAATACCCTAGATCATATGAAAAACTGAGTTTTCTCAAGAGTGTATCCAACCTGGTGGGGACCTCAATTCTATCCATCAAAAGTGTCAGTGAATCAGAAGAATTGTGAACATCATCAGTTTAAAGGATGGTAATGAATTAAATGTTGTCCTGGTATCTTATCCTGTCTAAGGATTTCATCCTGATTCTAGGATCTCTCTAAGGTGCATCCAGCAGAGGGAGGCCAGAGATGATGAGAATCCATACGCTGGCATTGAGTCCAACTTCAAGGAACACTCCAACGACGTACGCAGTGAGCGCGATATCTTCCTGGTCACCCTCACTGCCCTGAAAACAAAGGGACAGGGAGCCGGTCAGGAGAGCAGACCATGGAACGACAGCCATGTGTCTGGATTGAGACTAACTAGGGAAAAGTGCTTGAGCAAACCACCTTAGTCACAAAAACCACTTTAACATATACTGTTCAAAGTAGGTGAATAGTAGTCATGCTATCTGGTGAGACTCATTAACATTCAATTTTAAGTATACATATGTTGTGCATAGCATTCTGTGGCCTGGTGTTTGGCTTGCATTCTAAGGAGTCCACGTAGCTGTTTTGGCATTAATTTGAACAAAGCAAAGAAACACTTTGCTGATGGGTGAGACAGAAGGGAGATGAAAGACCTAGGGGTTTGTTGAGGGGGTTGGAATGTTGCAGGTCCAGAGGTAGTTCAACTATCTTTAACCTCTTAAGTAGCCATTCCTGGTTCACCTCTGTGTCTGACCCAACATCCTGTGACTAACAGACAAAAACCTTTGGGAATGTATTAATTTAACAAATCCCTAGTTTCCACCGATAAAAGGCTAAGAGTATCATGAGATAACTTCTGAGTCTCCTGCTTTGCTGTGACAGCCTACTTAGTGGTAATTAATGTATTTGAAAAGTTCACAGTTAAGAATTGTTCTGGTACTTTAAAAAAAAAAAAAAAAACCTTAACCAAACAAAATTGCAACATGGAATTTGGAGTGACCTAAATCTGTGTTCCTGGACCATGGTCCCTCATGCTTGGCTTCAGAATAAATTATCTATTATTTTCTACCTGAGACCTTGATTTAAACCTCAGGACTAAGGCGTGGAAAGAAATTCCTGATACTCAACTCTGCCTCCCTTCAGTGTGCTGTCTGCCTCTGAACTCCCAGGAGCTTTCTTTCTCTACTTTTTTCTTTCTTTCTTTTTCCCTTTCCCTTCCTCCTCCCAGTTTAATGATTGCAGAAGCCAGACCCAACAAAAGACGTGTGCAGGCTTCTGCCCAGGCTCTGGTTAAACATTCACAAAGCAGGACAGATGTTCATGGAGAGGACACACGTGACACACACAAGAGAGACCCGTGACTACAGCGGACTCAGAAGGCGCCGCGGCATCCCCAAGGACGCTTTCCAGAGGAGGGAAGGCAGCAGAGGCAGATCAGAGAACCTGGGGAAGAAAGCCTCCTTGCGAGTCCCGTACCTCCTGAGCCGTGCCGACATGCTTCTCGTCCCTTCTAAAGCATCCATTTGATTTCTGTTTCTTTACAAGCCAGATTAACGTCTGTTTGGGGACTGTCTCTTCGATGAAAATATATTCTTTCATTTTCTCAAATGTCTTGAAAGAAAGGGCACTGAGCCTGTAACGGGGACCATCAAAGCAAACGTTAGAGTGATGATGCTGTCACCTCGCCCCAGGTTCACCAGCGCCGTTCCCTTTGGTAAAGCATTCATACTTTTGGGGTCAGTAAAATACGGTGAACGGCAAATCTGTAGAAAATAGAGCAGGTGGATTTTGGCCACTCAAAGGTCTGTCTGTATAGTCCATTTGATTACACATGCCCAGAAACAGGACTGGTATGGTCTAGAACTAGGACACTATGGGGCCTTCTAGTTCCCCTTTCCAGAATCTAAACGAGACTGAGAAGTGCAGAGTAAGATGTGACACTTGCCGTGGAACTAATAAGCTGTGTCACCACAGAAAACTGCCACTAAGTGACCAGACAGCCAAGCAAGTCGCATGAGACCATGGGGTATGCCTGCATCAGGCTCTTGGTAGTGAGTGTTTGCAGAGGGTTTTATTGAAACCACTTGGCTGGGAAACCCCTCCCTGAGCCCTGGCTTCTCTCAGTTTCTTGCTAGTCCTGTTTATAAAATAACTTACATTATTGAAAACAAAGGGTGTTTTCCCCGATTTCTTTTCTTAAATTCACGTGACAGCTCCCCTCCCTCCTGTCTTCCCAGTCTCATCCTTACAAACCCCTCCCCCCATTGCTCCCTCTCCTTCTCCTCAGAGAGCCCCCTCCCCTTGGGGGAAACAAAAGTTTTAATCGCTCACCATGTGCTCCCTTCCTGGTTGCTCTGGCAGAACACATCGTAGGACCCATCGTAGTTTTTGAAAGACAAGTGATTCTGGTAACCTAAAACACAACAGAGCAGGAAGCCGTCTGTGTCTTAGCCTGGGAGAGAAGGAGAAGCCTGAAACACACTGGGTAAATACAAGGCCTGGGCGGGGCTACTGAGACCACTTCAATGTTGGTCCCCGAAACTCCAGGTTGTGTAGCTCTGTGTAGAGAGAATGCCTTACTTAAAAGCTGGCTCCGCCCTGCACTTAGCAATCAGTACCTTCCCTTAAGGTTATGTCTCTGTCCTGCACTTAGCAANCAGTACCTTCCCTTAAGATTATATCTCTGTCCTGCACTTTGCAATCAATACCTAAAGCTGGCTCTGAACTATACTTAGCAATCAGTACCTTCCCTTAAGGTTATGGCTCTGCACTGTACTTAGCAATCAGTACCTAAAGCTGGCTCAAACTGTACTTAGCAATCAGAACCTTCCCCTAAGGTTATTTTACTTCACTCAGTTTTACCTTCCTATGAAGAAAACCCAAAATGCATTTCCTCCTGGACTTGTCCTCAATATTCCATTTTAATGTCACTTGTATGCATCTTTCAACATTCAGATTCAATCCCATCACTGCATTGGAACTCAGCCAAGCAGGTAGGTCTACAGGCTGATGAACGACTCATTTTCAGACACTGTTCCCAGCAACAACAAACAGGATAGTATGGTAACTATGACACATTTACAAATTCATTGATACTAACTCTGTGATTGTTAAGGTCCAGGGGACATCTCAGAGGAGGAGACAGAAAGAATGCAAGAGCCCGATGATGGGAGAGGGGTGTGTGCTATGGAATGCTGTCTCCAGAGTGTGACATGGCCTTTACAACTGTGAGCTCATATGAGTTGTGGTTGCCTGTACAAGGCCTACAGAAGATCAAGCCAGTCAAAACCCTGGCATAGATAGGGTAGAGGATTTCCAGGCTCAGTTCTGTATTAAGGGGCTATTGGTAGTAAGTGTTTGCAGCAGGTGGGAGACACATTGTTTATTGAGGGTGTGGCCACTGGGAGCTCTCTCCTATTCCAGGAGAGGACCCTATACCATGCACATATGGACTGTGCTATCTGGACTGGGTGGGTTATAAAAATAAAAACTACAAAACTTGGAGGGGGCATGTTGGGGAGGGTAAGGTGGAAGCTGAAGGAGAGATGTAGGGGTGGGTATGACCACATTGTGTTGTCTGCATGTATGAATAAAGAAAATTTAAAGATAAAGATGAGTTCAAAGTTTGAAACTACAGTTCTACGACAGGAGGCTAAATAATGAGCAGAGATTTTAAAGACAAAAGAACACACAGCTAGGATTCAGAGGACCTAAACGTCCACTCTTCTCTCTCCAGGGGACCACAGAGTAAGGCCGATCATGTTTTGATATTGGTTGCAATTGATTTCACCTTTATGGGCAGAAACTACTTAACCCTCTCACCATTGGATAAGAGGC
This sequence comes from Mus pahari, assembly GCF_900095145.1. Classification (NCBI taxonomy): domain Eukaryota; kingdom Metazoa; phylum Chordata; class Mammalia; order Rodentia; family Muridae; genus Mus; species Mus pahari. Next base: position 143,687,703 of record NC_034591.1, read on the forward strand.
GCTGAGCCTTAGATTTGACTTCTTCTGTCAGCTGATTGGTAGCTTTCAGGTAGTCAAGTATGTAAACATCAGATGCTAGCTGGGCAATGTTCTGTTCGCCACACCCATAGGGCATTTGGAGAAGGCTCTCTAGATTCTGCATTGCGACTCCCAGAAGGTCTCCTAAAGGCGGAAAGGGAGAGTCAGGCACTTACGCGAATGCTAGGTCACTGCCTCAGCACTGATAGCCGCAGGGCATGGTGGGAATAGGAAATCATTTAAAGTTCATTCTAAAAGATGCTAACAGGAGGCTGGAGAGGTGGCTCTGTGGTTAAGAGCCCTTGCTGCTCCTGAGGCAGACCCAAATTCAGATTCTAGCATCCGTATTGGGTGGCTCCTGTTTGCCTCTAACTCCACTTCTAGAGGGAATCGGTGTCTCGGGCCTTTGTGGACACTACACTTATGTGCATATACTGCTCCCTATATACATAACTTAAAATAAAATAAAATAAATAAAACACATAAACAAACCAAGTTTCCTAGAGGGACTCTAGAAGGAGGTGGTTCTGAAGTGTGGAATTAGAGGGGCTTTGGGGATGAAAACATTTTGAAAAATTTCATTTCCAGAGCAAAGAGGAAGTGTTGGAAGTGGGCTCATTTACTACTGGCTTGCTTCTAATTTGTGTTTTGAGATACTGGCCTGATGAAATATAAACTATAACCCATTCATCTTCTACAGGGTTGAATGCTGACGATAGACAAATTACTTTTAGGGAACATCTCTCTCTTTTTAATGAGAAAATTCCCAGTATCACAACATCTCATAATCTCCAAGAGGCATTCATATGTGCAGGTTAGAACAGGGTCTCCTGTTTCCTGAGCATCTGTCATTACCCACATAGAGATGCAGGTCTGAAAGCTACATGCCTTTAGATCCCACATGGAAACAGGCAGAAAGGACGGTCTATACACAATGCCCCCCCTCGTGATAGCTTATGGAAATATCTCATTCTGTTATGTTAGGACTTTTTATAGATCACCTCAAGTAAAATTTTCAAATCACTATGACACAGAAGTTAATAAACTCACCCACAATGGCGACAAAGGATCTGGCTGATCCTTCTACCGCATGGCTTGGCAATTCCAGAAGTGTTTGCTTTGAGGCTTTGGTACCTGAAAGAACACATCCATGCAAACATTGCAAAGACTCCCTTCCTCAGGGCACAGCAGCAGATTTTTGGAGCAGCAGTATTAAAAGGAACAGGCTGTCAGTTAGTTTTACTTATTAGGCAAAATGAAATTGCGACTCTGGTCCAGTGAGATGGCTCAGAGGGTAATGGCATGTGCCACCTGATGATCAGAGTTCAATCCCTGGGACCCAGTGGTAGACGGAGGGAACAACTCCTGCAACTTGTCCTTTGAAGTCCACTTCCCCAATGGTATATACATGTACACTCTATACGTGAGCACACACAGATACACATGCACGTGCACGTGAACACACACACACACACACACACACACACACACACACACACACACACGAATCTAATGAAAATTTAAAAACTAAACTGAGAATTTGAGCTAATTTAGAATATCAATATATCCAGAAAACGATGTATACTTTGTTTTTAGACAGTGGTCTCTATTTTCTCTCAGTTCAGTACTTAAACTGTGCATGGAAAAATAGAAGCTATAAGACTCATAGCTTATAGAAGAGATGCTCAAGGGTGAATAAACATTAAGATCAGGTTACAAGCAACCAGCTCAAACAGTACTCACGATGGCCACAAATCAGGTAACTGGGGGCCAGTAGTGAGTCTACGGACTGTTTCATACCAAGAGTATAAGGGTAACCACTGTGTTAGTGTTATCTAACAAATGCCTGAGTTTTCCATTGGCCAAGATTGTGAGACAATTATATGAACAAAGAGACCAAAATGAAGAAGATGGGGAAGATAGGTCGTGGAAAACTGATCTCATTAGACAAACAAAATTTCATAAATATATGTCTTTTTTTGCTAAAAATTATACAACAAAGACAAAACAGGAAGTAAAGCTCAGAAGAGGAAGTTAAAATGCATCCGCATGGCAAGTGGGCTCGTGGCTTGTGACTTGTGCATAGGCCGAGAAAGTAGATCTGCCATGCTTACAACTTTCTCTAGGACAAGTGATCACTGGGAGAGCCCTCTTACCTTTTGGGCAGATAAGGAAACTTTGGGTTGCTTCTTTTTCGATACCTTCAGCCTGTTAGGAAATAAACAAAACAAGAACAAAATAATAAATTGGATCATTTTTTTTTCCATAAAGGAAAAGAGACCAAACATCAGTTCTCATAGGTACACCTGACTCACAGTTGTTCCTGAGAGCCATTCACGGTCCCTGTCCTGCCTAGGTAGAAATCTCTGTACACTACAAAACCCTCAGGCCTTCTGCTCCCATGGGTTGTGCAAGGATAACCCTTGTCACTGAGTGACACTTTAAACTGCTTCATTGTTTTTTGTTTTTTGTTTTTTTTTTTTTAAATTGAGGATGTCAGGAACTGCTCAAAGCATAGAGCAAGATAAGGAGGATTTGTCTCTTGGACTTGAGGTCAGTTAAAAGGGGGGGGGGCGGTTGGGGACAGCCACAGGCTGCTGCGTGCTAAGAAGATAGTCAAGAAATAAGAAAGTATGTTTCAAGGGGGTTCATCGTCCTTGATGAGGCTCTGTTTGTTGCTTGGGTTTGGAGACCCTGAGAACAGAACCTAGGTGTTTGCACAAGCTAGGCAAGTACTTAGCCACTGAGCCACAAGCCCAGTCAGGGCTGAGGCACTGATTAAAGAAAGGATGTATGCATAATAATGCAATTTGTTCAAGATGGAAGACTTGTGCCCTAAGTCAACTAAGCATTTTAAGAACAATGTGTTACTTTATCTCTTAGACACTGTTTCCTGCCAGAAAGAACTTTGTATTTCATACTTACATACCTCTACCAGCATGGTTTTGACTACAATGTCTTTCCAGTGGACATCTTGCTCCTTACTGGCATCATTTGGGCAAGCACTGCTCTGTTTGGATGTAGCCACTACAGTGACATTCACTTTACCTGGAAAATATTGCCAAGCATAATATTACCTTTTCAGTGGGAGATAAGTCAGGTAGATCAATCACATCTTGAATGGGATGAGCCAACTTTTACCATCACATGAAAGTTTAGATCAAACTACCCGCCTCTTCTCCTGCCTGGAAATAAGGCAGTACGTCTTGTTCTACTTGTTTCAGGATTCCCTGCAACAAGTTAGTCAGTTATTCCCTGAGAACTTATGAATTTTAAGAAAGATAATATCTTATGAACCTGTACCACCATCTTGACATTGTTTACAGAATGACATTGAACAGTACAACATCAGAAAGCTGCCAGTTCCGTTCCTCTTCTCCTCTCCTCCCCTTCTCTTTCCTCCTCTCCTCTCTCCTCTTTCTCCTCCTCTCCTCATCCCCTCCCCTTTCCCCTTCCTTCCCCCCTCCCTCTCCCTCCCTACTTCCCTCCCTCCCTCCCTCACCATGTAGCCCTGGCTGGCCTAGAGCTCACTATATAGACCAAGCCTAGCGTTCACAGAGCGCTGCCAGCCTCTTCCTCCTGAGGACTGGAACTAAAGGTGTGCAACAACATTCCTGGTTCCTAATGTTCCCCAGGATCAAAGAAAACCACTGCTATACCTGGTAATAATTGGGGTTTCTAATGTTTCCTACGATCAAAGAGAAGTAGTAAAATATAATACAGCACAAGGGCCACCAGATACAAACTGAGTGCTGGCAAGGAATTTGTTGATTTCAATCTCTGTGGTATCACAGTATGTAATCAAAACTGATCCCCTGTGTCCTTGTTTATAGAAATTGGAGGATTGGTAAAGCTTATTCGCAAGACTTAACATCATCCGTGTGCTGTACACACAACCGACATATTGCTCCTGTTTCTTTGTTGTGGGTTTTGCCTATTCCTTTCTTTGCTTTGCAAAGCCTTTGAGTGCCACAAAAATGCAGCAAGTGCAGTATTCTGCCTCACTTTCCAGAGTGAGATATTTGAAGATCTTACAGTGCATAAAAATGAAGAAAGTTTGAGTGTGATAGAAAAATGGTCTGAGGTGACTCACTATGACAACAAATATAGGACATGATATAAAATACTTTTAATGACATAGGTTTTAAAAGTTTCTAGTTCACTAAACTTTTTTTTAACTTATTATTTTATTTTATTTACATTTCAAATATTTTCTTTATCTACATTTCAAATGCTATCCCAAAAGTTCCCTATACCCTCCCCCTGCCCCTGCTCCCCTACCCACCCACTCCCACTTCTGGGCCCTGGCATTCCCCTGTGCTGGGTCATATAAAGTTTTCAAGACCAAGGGGCCTCTCTTCCCAATGATGGTCAACTAGGCCATCTTCTGCTACATATGCAGCTAGAGACACGAGCTCTGGGGGTACTGGTTAGTTCATATTGTTGTTGCACCTACAGGGTTGCAGCCCCCTACAACTCCTTGGGTACTTTCTCTAGCTCTGTTCACTAAACTTTTAAACTTTCTCCTTCTTTTATATCAGCAGCCAGAGACTTCTAAAGTTACTTTTATAAATGGCTAGGCACTAAAACAAAGTTCTCAGTACTTGCTCCTCACTCAACGATTGGTATTTTTGGTATCTGGTGGCCTGTTAGTACATTTAGTTAAAAAAAAATAATTCAAGTGACTCTAATAATTGATGATTGTGACTGAGGAGAAATGTTTGTAAAACTGACATTTTGTGCGAATGTCAGATGAAGCAGCAATTGTAAGAAATCAGGGTAGCATTAAGGAAACATGGTCTTCATGAACCAAGGAGTGTACAGGGAGGGACCCATGGCTCCAGATACATACATAGCAGAGGATGGTCTTGTCTGACAGCAATAGGAGGGGAGGCCCTTGGTCTTGTGAAGGTTTGATGACTCGGCATTGGGGGATTCTGGAGCCGTGAAGCAGGAGAGGGTGGGAGGGGGGGACCATCCCTCATAGAGGCAAGGTGAGATGGGAGGTTTGTGGAAGGGTAACTGGTCAGGGGGATATCATTTGAGATGTAAACAAATGGAATGATTAACAAAAACAAAACAAAACATGGTCTTCATTTGAGATGTGATGTGTGGAGTTGACAAATCACACAAATTAGCATTCATGCCACCATTTAATCTTATGATTTCTATGTGAATGAATGGAGTTCTGTTCCTCAGAGTATTGATAATAAGGAGCTGTAGTGCTGGAGAGTGGGCTCGGAGTTTAAGAGCACTTGCTGCTCTTGCAGAGGACCTGGGTTTGGTTCCCAGTACCAATGTCATGTAACTCAAAATCATCTATAATTTAGGTTCCAGGGGAACACAGTCTTCTGGATTCCCCGGGTGCTTGCATGACTGTGGAGACATTCATACATACATACATACATACATACATACAGGCACATGCATGTACATAGAAATGAAACAAAGCCTTTTTAAATAAAGAAATTGCATTATAAGAATTTTGAATATAGAGAAGTGAGTAAAGGAAGTTAAAAAATAGGATGCCAAAAAATTGTGGTTTTTTTGGAAAATCTAAGGAAAACAGAGGTTGATAAAATGTGGTCAATCCATGAGAGATGCTGCTTACCCAGTGTCTTTGGGATAATGGTCCAGACATATGTTTTCTGTTCTCCAGCCTGGAGGACTTCACTGTCAGGGTTGCTCTGGGTGTTGATGCTTGCTTCATAATTCCCAGATGCTTCCAACTGAACAGAAATCTAAAAACGGAATAATGGCCACAGGGGCAGCATTTTAAATTCTCTCTCCCCCACACTTTGATTTAAATTCTACAACTTATTGCACAATGGTTTCTTTGATGACTTCAAAGAAGAAGTTCATATTTGTCATCTTAAGAAGATTCTATTTTAATTTAGTAAAATGAAAAGATGCCCAAGGACTCATTCACAAACTTACAGAATAGCAGAATGAGCATCATCACAAAATCTTATTCTTACTAAAATTTCAAGTTATTATTGTGATTTAAAATGGTTGTTTCTGGGCTCACAGAGTTCACTCAGCAGTTAAAAGCACTGGCTGCTGTTGCAGGGGACCGGGGTTCAGTTCCCAGCACCCATGTGGCGGCTCACAACAGCCCATGACTGCAGTACAAGGGTTGTGATGTCCTTTTCTGACATCTGTGGATACCAGAAATGTACATGGTACATGTGCACACATGTAGGTAAAACAATCCTACACAGAAAATAAAATTAAAAGTTTAAATAATTATTTCTAAAGATTATAGAAAGAAATTACTTCTTTAGATTATGTGTTTTCATTTGTTAATAGTGAAGCTATGGTGATATTTGGTGAGAAAATAATAAGTAATTTAGCTTTGCTGGGTTTTTGTTTCCAGATCAAAGGAGGTGTCTTACCTCTACACATGTATTCAGGTAGTTGAAGACAGTGACAACCATGTCACTCTGTTCACTTCGAACAACAGAAAAGGCGGAGGTAACTTCCACGAAGAAGGGCTGGGAGATCTGTAGGGACACGCTGGGTGACATGCCAAACCCAGCATTGCCATTGACACAGAAGGCGCTGGCCTCCCACTGGGTGATGGTATCGGGGACAAGGAACGAGACATTTGCTGAGCCTGAGGAACTGAGAAGACAGGCTGTTGGTGACACACATCCCGTGAGTGGGAACTCAAGATTATGCAGAACACACACAACTAAAGTGATAGGAGGTTTGGAAAATTTTTAGGTAAGGCGTTAGGTACATGTCCCTCATCTGTTGTCTGTGGAGTAGAAACTTAGTAATGCCATATTTCTATGAATACCCTTTAAAAAAAAATAAATGAGGTAGCATATAGTTCCTGCATGAAATGCATAGAGGCGAAGGTCTTGGAAAAGTAACACTTTGCTGAAATAAATAAACAAACTAACCATCAAACTAACCATCAGGATGGACAAATGAACAATGTTTTGTTTTGTTTTATTAAAAAAAGAAAAACCAAATACTTCACTACTTTATTGCCCAGGAATAAAAGTTAACAAATCAAAAGAAAAAAATAGAGATAGAGCCACAAAGGGGAGAAGTCTGTTTAAGGGGGAGGGGGAAACACTAAGAAGCATGGAAAAACAAAACTCACTCTACACTGACGAGGTTCCATATCCATGTCCTGGGGAAGTTTGTCCTCACTGTCTCTTTGATGGCCATTTTTGCATGGCTGATGCTGTCCACAGTGTCATGAACTGAAATGAGAGAGGGGGGGGCAAATAAATGCTTGTGTGTGTAAGCGTGTGCATGCACATGTGCACGTGTGCACACGAGTGGCGTGTGACCACCTGTGAGGTACCAGTGGAGGCCACAGGTCGATTTCAGATGTCTTCCTTCCTTGCTTTTCCATCTTAAGTTTTGAGGCAGGGCGTCACTGAACCTGCATCTTGCGGTGTCAGCTAGACTGGCCAGCCAAGAATCCCTGGAGACCACCTGTCGCTGCTCCTGAGCATTAGGGTGACAGGTGGTGCTAGGGACAAAACTCAGGTCCTAACAGCTGCACAGCAGGCAGTGTACCCACCCAGCCATCTCCCAGTCCCTTTAGATGAGCTCTTACTGTCTCATAAATTCAAATCTCAACCGAGGTATCACTCTTCTGGTTCTCAAATTTCAATATTTGTTTAAAAGCTACAACAAACAACACATCACCTACAGACACGTCTGGATGAATTAAATGTCCTCACTGACTCTTGTCTGACATGCTGGTACTTGCTAATTCTGCTGACTAGCACTATTTTTTGCTTACATTTTTTAGTGCCATTAATACTTGTAATTCTCCAGAACATATTCCTTTATAGGAGTGGCCTATAGGCTACATACGATGCACTTAGTTAGTGTTTCTACACCAAAATAGTAACCATTGAGCTGTGCATGGTGCGATATGCTTTCAGACCCCAGTATTTGAGAGGTGGAGTCAGGACAATCAGACGTTCAAGGCCATCCTTGACTATATAAAAAATTTGAAGCCAGCCTGAGCTATGTGCATCACACCATGTCAAGTTGCTGCCAGCATTATCTTTGATAGTTGTCTTCACATCTATTTTGAGGCCAGCCTGAGCTATGGGGTAAGACGCTGTCTTAAGAAACAAACAAAAATGTAAAAAAGGAACCAAAACCTGGACTTCCTTTTATATTAGAAGCTAATCATTCTTTATCACAAAATTATTTCCAGCCTGTCTCGTTGAACTACAGAAATTCTAGTTCTTGCTTTAAATCATCCTAAATCATCTATAAGCCTTTGTTTTGCATGTTTTTTTTTTTTTTAATCTTACAAACACTCAGTCCAAAGAATCCTATTGAATACCACACCAACGGGAAGTTCTAGATTACCCACAGGCAGAAGAAGGTGGGGCGCCACCACTGTACATCATTATCTGTTCATTTGGGTGATCAAATGTCCTCAGCAGGGGCTGGTTTTTCTGGGATGAACATACTTCCGGTTTCCGGTAATGGAGATTTGTAAAGATTTTCAGACCTATGTTCTTTCAGAGACAGACACACAAAAAATATACATTGCTTTCTTGAGAGAATTATGAGAGGTCTACCGCCATAACAACCAGACAATAACTGTGCATATTTGTCTGTGTATCCGGGATTCAGGATCACAGAAATCCAGTCTCCAGTAATCACTCTTTCTATTATTATTATTAATGTGCTAATATTTCCATTTTTTCCATTTATGCTTAAGGGAATACAAGAAACCAGCACCATCTCTGTCTTAGTTAGCAGCAAACATGTATGCTCACATGCACATGCATGTCTACACAGTGCACATGCATTAATCAGCAGAACTGGGAGTTGAACTAAAGCCTGTCTAATTCAGTAGTGTCCTCTTCTTCATCCACAGTGATCCTGATCATAAAGACCCTTGTGTGGCCTCTGAGCACGTGTAGCTGGCAGCCTCCTTTTATGTGGAATACAGACTGTAAGTTATTTTCTTGGTTTAACTATTGACACATAAGATATATTTGCAAGAAATTGGATCCCATCTCATCAGAGTCCCATGATTCCAGCCATACAACTTCTTTTCAGCAAAAAGAAAAAAAAAGTCAACAGGATGAACATCTCTTTTTTAAAGAGTCCTCTGTCAGCACAGTATTGAGAGAATCTACAGTGTGAGAGAGATGGGGCCAGGACCACTAAAGCTACAAGAGGAAATGTTTTACAGCCTCATCTGTGATCTTACAATGAGAAGATTAGAGAGGTCTCCATCCCAAACGTTGCTTGTAGGTGTATAATACATTCCATTGTGGAACAAGTCCTTCTGAGGAATGCATGGCTCTGCTTGCTGATCATCCAAGTTGAGACCATTGTAGAAATAGCCATATTGATGGATATACGGGAGCATGAAGTACACCTAGGAGGAGAAGATACGGTTCTTGGTGACGTGAAGCACTCCTTGTATAACTATAAGATTGGAAAATTCGTGTCATGACCATTTACTACTGAGTCGTCTTTCCAAAAATTCAAATGAGGAGACCAATATTGTTTTGTGTAGTTAATGTTATTTGCAAACCTTTCTGGCCGATCGTGCAGGTTTGGGGATAGCAAATAAGAAAGGTCATGGAGAAGAACTCTTGATTGTTCTAAAGCCTAGCACACAGATAACTGCCTGAAGTAAAGTAATAGAGTTTCTGGAGTGCCTGGAGAATGACGTCAGCTGCCTGAAACTAAGTATTAATGAATTAAAACCTTCCAGATAAAATATTGCATCAAGCAATGGACAAGCAGCCAAAGGACTTCATATATTCCTAGGAAATCATTCTTATGACATCTAGTACTATGTGCAATGAATGTGCACCAATCAAAAAGTGAACAAGAAGTGAGATCAACCACTTATACTTTTACGATTAGAAGGGACAGTGATTACTCCTGTAATCTTTCAGTCGTCGGTAGAATTATGAGCACCATGAACGACTGCAAGAAAAGTTGAGAATATGTAAAACTGAAGGAAAGCGTAGGAAACTACATTTGTGGAAGGAGAATGACATGAAGGGATTGGGAAAAAAATCAAACCAAATTCATTCCATGTAAAAACACTCCAACAATTCATGTCAAAATAGGAACCATCTTCCCTGGACACATTAGCTCCCAGTAAGAAGGAAGGGCTCGAAATGAAGGGGCTGCTTCCATTTGTGCAAAAGCATGACTGGCGTGGGTGGGGGTTATCAGGTGAGGGAAATAGTGGTGTCAATAGAGGAGATCAACAACCCTTAGAGACATGGCACTTAAAGGAGGGAAGGATGGAACAGGATAAAACAGAGGACAGACTTTAGTTAGTGAAACACCTCAGTCCAAATAATCAACTAATGAGAGAAAAGCATTGCTCAGATATTTTGGAATAATGGGAATATTTACAAATGAATATTTGCAAGGTATTTAAAAAGATCATGAATCAGAAATTTTACAAAGGAAGTATAAAAATAGGCCAAACCAAGGAAGAAATAATTGAGAATGATCTCAGAAGATGAACACATCAGAAATGAACTCTAAAGGCTAAAAAGCCTAAGAGAAAAACGGTGGACAGAAATCAGCCATTGTTTGTTTGTTTGTTTGTTGAGGCAAGGGCTTGTCATGGCTTTGAACTCCTGATTTCCCTGTGTCTGCCTCCCAAGCAAAAAGATTACAGATGTCCATCACCACACCCAGCACACCCAGCTTCTAGAAGAGAAATAGAAAACAAAAGAGAAAGTAAGAAAGAATGGAAGAGGCCACAGGCAAACTGGAGAGTTTGAGCGCATGTGAAGTGAGCTAACGCATGTGTGAGAATTTTCAAGAAAGGGAAGAAATTAACAAACTTAATTTTTAAGTAGCAATGCAGACTAAGCTTTGGATTCCACCCCTCTGCCAATAAAGGCTAAGAGATATCTTACTAAAATTTTAGTTTAAATATATATGAGGGGGAAAAAACCCTCTAGGCCTCCAGACAAGAAGGCCAAATAACCTACCAGAGAGAATAAGTTAGTCTGACAGCACAGTGAGGTACGAGAGAGCAGGGCTTTCAAGAAACCTAAAGAAAAATGCAGGCCCCAAATTTAGTAGTCATATACCCCATCTTCCACATATCAAGGCATTGTTCTTTATTTTTAAAAGGTTTTCTTTGTTGTTAGCATTGTTTTCTTTTTAAAATATTTATTTATTTAATGTCTATGGGTACACTGTAGCTGTCTTTAGACATACCAGAAGTCATCGGATCCCATTACAGATGGTTGTGAGCCACCATGTGATTGCTTGGAGCTGAACTCAGGACCTTTGGAAGAGCAGTCAGTGCTCTTAATGGCTGAGCCATCTCACCAGCCCTGTTTTTTTTTTTTTTGTTTGTTTGTTTGTTTGAGTTTTTTGTTTTGCTTTTTGTTTTTTGTTTTTTAAACATGTCTCATGCAGCTAAGGTTGGTCCTCAACCCCTGATCCTCCTGCCTGTGCCTCTCAAGTGCTGATGTCACAGGTGTTTGCCCAGCTTCTTTGTGGAGGCTTTAGAAAAACAATTCTGAGTATGAAGATGTGATTAAATTCTTGTACCCTTTTGAGGAAGCTAGCTGAGAATACACTTTATGTACCTGAAAGGTGACCTGGAAACTGGGATAGCTCAGGGAGCAATAGAGAAACACGCCTGCAAGTAGGATGTGTTTTCCCAAGGAAGGAAGGAAGGAAGGAAGGAAGGAAGGAAGGAAGGAAGGAAGGAAGGAAGGAAGGATCAACTTTAAGGTGAGAGAGAGCTTGTCACTGGCTAGGGTCACTGGCTATTACTTAGAATGACTGGCTCGATTTCATGGTTAAACAAGAAAAAAGTGAAGCTATACTATTCTCGAGAAAATCACTATAATAAAACTTCAAAGCTGTGCGTGATGACTTAGGCTTTTAATGTCAGCACCCAGAGGCAGCAGCAGGTTAGGAGCATTGGCTGCTCTTCCAGAGAACCTAGGTTGTGCATAGATGTATATACAGAGAAAACATTCATACACATAAAATAATAAACTATTTTATCTTAGTCTCTTAAGAAATGTAGCAGAGCTGGTTATTCACAAGTCACTAGGAGCTCGTGTTTCTCTCTTTGTAAAGATAGGCCAAGGTGAGGGTGCTACTGTGCCTATAGTGTAATTCTGTGCTGGGATCAGGCAAAGAGAGAACAGAGGCATGCAGTGAAAAGGAAGGAAGCAAGTGGGGGAAGGAGGAAAGACGGAAGGAAGGAAGGAAGGAAGGAAGGAAGGAAAGAAGGAAGGAAGGGAGGAAGAAAGGAAGGAAAGAAGGAAGGAAGGGAGGAAGGAAGGAGGGGAGGAAGGGAGGAGGGGAGGAAGGGAGGAAGGGATGGAGGGAGGAAGGAAAGAAGGGAGGGAGGAAGGAATGAAGAAAAGGAGGAAGGAAGGGAGAGAGGGAGGAAGGGAGGGAGGAAGGAGGGAGAAGGGACAGGGAGGGAGGGTGAGAAAAAGAAAACTCTCTATTTGATGGCAACATTGTAATACAGGGAAACAGAGAACCAATGAAAAATATAGGTCAATAAACCAAGGAATGTAGCAAGTTAGCAAAATGTAAATCATTGCGCAAAACAGCTGAAAGACTCATAAATAACAATAGAATAAACAGTGGGAAAAAACCTTGTTTACAACAGCCACAGAGTTATTCAGACACACTTGTGAACAAATAAAAAGTTTACATAAGAAAACTGTTTAAAATGTAATTTATGAGTAACAGAAAAATTATACTTGGAAAAATAAAAAAAGCCACTTTACAGTTCTGAATTGGAATATTCCCCCATTAGGGGGCAACACTGAAGTTAATTTGTAAATCCCATGTAACCACAGTAAAAATACCAGTTAGTTTTCTGTCCTGGAGCTAGAGACATTAGAAGTAAGTTGGATATTGAGAATCAACTAGAAGAGCAAGGGGTGCCCTGGAGTTAAGATGGGCGGAGTTACCCAACCAAAGGGGTCCATTCTCACCCCAAATTAATCTCCATCATTAAAACTGTGGGACTGACATCGGAAAAGAAAAACCAATGGAATGCAAAACAGAGAAATAAACAGAATAAATAGAAATGCAGTCCAGGATAAGGACATCTCATGTCACCTGAGCAGTGATAACATGTCAACTGGAGAATATATATTAAAAAAAAAAGATGAACTAGGTAAATATCTCATACTCAAGGAACAAGGCTCCCTGAAAAACAAAATCAGTTTTCAAGGCTGGTACAAAGAAAGTAAAGTCAGGCTTGGGTCATCCTGGGCCAGGAGACTAGTTAATATTTAGAACATAATTGGATGTTGTCAAAGAACATAGAGACCAACTTAAGAACAAAACAAAACAACCCACTCTCACTACAATTTTAAAATATCACACTGTTTTAGAGTTTTTAACTTGTTATAATTATGTATAGAGTTCTGTATCGCTGTGAATGCCAGATGGAAAACTCACATAGTTATTAACCCATGCTAATAACTGAGAAAGGAGCACAGAAGTAAAGACTTGATTCTTTCAACATGTCCTGTCCTAAGCAATGGCATCCTAGGAAGGGCAGGGCTTGCAGCCACACAGCTTGGGGACACTGGGGGACAGTGCTGCTTACACTCTCAGGTGTTATTTCTTGTCCGTGGTTCAGTAGAAGGGCACTTTTGTCCACTGCTCGCAGGGCACAGAAGGAGTCAGGGGCTGCTTGAAGATGCACACTGGTGTTAGAGCCGGGTAGGTCCTTCTCCCGTGAGAACTTCATGCTAACCTGAGGTGGAGGAAGGATAGCAATGAGGGTAGAGACAATTACATGTGAAGAAAACGTGAATAAATCCTGTCTGTCCCAAACAAATCCTGACCAATTTCTGTACATACATTTTCCTGCCCATTCTCAGTTCCCTGCGGGAATATCTTTCAGTTTCCCCAACTCCCCCAACTTGCTATGATGACCAGGCGTCAGCAAGATAACTCTTCGAGACTCGTTCTTTGGTAATTTAACTGTAAGATTACTATGTAAGGATCATGAGGGGCCCAGACAGAGACAGGACTGGAGAAATGCTACAGTGGGTAAGGATGCTTGCTATCAAGGTTGACAGCTTGAGGTCTATCCAACCAGAACGGTGACAGGAGAGAATGGAGTCCTGTAAACTGTCCTCTGATCTTCACCCACTCCGTGGGCATGCGTGCGTACATGCATGTGCGCATGCGCACACCCATATATGCGCCAAATAAATTCATGTAAGAATGAGACTTTAAAAGGAGGTAGCAGGAAGCAAAATGCCCACCCTGCTGATAAGGGAAACATCACCTTGTTGTTAAAGCACTTCTCGATTTGGAGCCTGACATTATCTGCAACGATTTCCCCGCTAGGGTGGAGGGTGTAGACGAACAGGTCAGCCGCTGGCGCCAGATCAGCACTGATGCTGATTGGGAAAGAGAAGTTCCCATTCCAGGCTGTGGAAACAGGCAATTCACAGATGACAGCGTGCTGGGTGCTCGCTTGTCTCTCTGGGTTTGCTTAGATGAAGGGGAATGGCGCGTGGATAGAGAAATGACCTGGGCCTCGCTCAGATGCAAGTAAAAAGGAGACTTATACACAGATAAAGATACTATGGTAGGACTGCTTTAGACATCACTATTCTACAGTGTACATGATTAACTCACTAATGGGTGCAGCCAAGTTTTGTCAGCTTGACATAAACTAGAGTCAGCTGGGAAGAGAAAACTTCAATTAGGGAACTGCCTCTGTCTGAGTGGCCTGTGGGCCTTTTCTTGGCTAATGATGGGTATGAAGGGCCTAGCCTGTGGGTTGGACAGGCAGACTTAGGGCACGTAAGAAAGCAGGCTGGGCAAGCCATCAAGAGCAAGCCAGTCAACAGTGCTCCTCCATGGCTACTGCTCCAGTTCCTGCCTCCAGGTTCCTGCCTTGAATTCCTGCTCCAACTTCCGTCCATGATGGACTGTTACCTGAAGTCTAAGATGAAATAAACCCTTTCTCCCTGAAGCTGCTTTTGGCTAGGGTTTATCACAGCAATAGAAAACAAACTAGAGTAATGATGGAAAGGCAGCAATCGCCTTTTTCAAACTACTCAGTGCTACCTCAGGTCATGCTACCTACTGCCCTGCAACTGCTCGTGGTAATAAGTGCTCATCCTAACTTGTAGGAAGTATGGAGATAGGGTATGTAATCCAAAGCAAGGGCATAGTGCCCACCTTGAACTCTGACTTGCTTCTGTCCGCTGCGGAAGATCCCTCCTCTCACCATCACCTGTGCCAGACAGAGAAGACTCAGTGTGAGTGTTGAACTTACGTCATATCATGTCCTCACGGGCTAGTCCAGTGCCCATCCTGCCCTGTAACATGGTAGCTTTATCAAACAGATATTAAAAGGGAACTTCATACATGTTGGGCCAGAACAAGGAAGAAACTCAAAGTTCTGTGAAGCCATCAAATGCATGTGAGAGGTGGCCGCCTCACCTGCCGGTTATCTACCCATTTGCCTCTGGTCCATGCTGTGAAATGGAATGCCCATAAAGCTAACTACAGGATCCAGTAGGCGTGGAACTCTAACAGTGCCCCAGGCCTACTTCCCTTTCCAGTGTGGTGAGTCTAATTGATTCCACTAATGTTTCCAGTTAGGAATATACAGCTGAGAAGACCAGAGCTTAGAGCGTCTGAACAACATGTTCAAAGTGGACATATGTGCGTGCAGACTGGGAGAGAGTGGAGGGATGGAAGTAGGAATGGCTTAATTTCCAAGCCTGTTTTCACTCTCCCAGAAGCCTTGACGAGAGGGAATGAGAACGGATTCCTTCTCTGCTCATCCTTTTGAGCTTTCCACGCTATTTAGCCCTTCACACCTGGTCATAAACATTCCATGCGAAGTACCACGGAATGATTGAAGAAGCGAGTGTCTCAGTCTGAGGGCAACTCAGATTGCCTGCGATCATTTTGCAGGCTTGTTCCTGTGTTCTTCTCGGTGCCAGGAGTATTCTCACCAGTGAAGTGAGTAGGTGGCGCTCACTCAGATCGACAAGGCCTGACAGATGACACCTCCTAAGCTGTGCTGTGCTGATTAGACAGGGCCACCCGCTGAAACTTACCAAATAGAAGAAGGTCACATCCGAGGCCTCCTTGTAGGCCTCAGGGTTTAGGGAGTAAAGTACCGAGAGCATCCCCTCTTGATCGCACGGAAGCTGCTTGGGCTCGAGAATGATCTTCATGAAGCTGCTGGTCTGGGAGTAAAAGCGCGAGGCTGAGAAGTAAGCGTCCAAATACTCAGGGGACAACCAGCTGGAACGATGGCAGCTTCTAGGTCGGACATAGACGGCCTGGCAGGACAGACGCAAAGGAAAGGCTTTAGAACAACAGGCATCTCCAAGGCAGAGAATGCTACCGGACACAAGGGTTGTCATCTCGCCTAACCAGGAAGGAACCTCGCTCACAGTTGTTATTGTGGAGGCTGGTGGCATGTGAGGGCACTTGCCACCAAGCCTCGCCACCCAAGTTTTATTCTTTGGACCATGGTGGTGGGAAGGAGAGAACTAATTCGTACAAAGTGAGATAATAATAGCAATCTCTCTTTCTTATATATAAATAATGATCACGGTTATGTGACTGTCCCACTGGACCAACAGTGACTTGCTATGTTTTTTACTTTGCGTGGGGTGTGTGTGAGGGGGTCGATTGGCTATGCATCCCAGTGTGACCTGTAACTCAAGATCCTCCTGTCTCAGCATCTTGAGTGCTAGGATTACAGGCGTGCTTTGGATTTTTCACTTTTAATTACAGTCAGAGAATTAGATTTAAGTTCTGTATTTGCATGCAAGCCATGACAAACTGTTTAACTGCAAACTTCTGCGGAAGGTTTAGAAAAGAAATCTCATGGCATCTCCCTCTCTGTGCATAGGGTGATGTAAGGGAGAAGGCCAGATTTTCTTACACGCTACCTCTACTTCCACAGAAGACATACTGGTCACCACAGTCGCTGTGAGAGAGTGGTAGCATCTCGCCTTCTGAACTCTGCTCTCAGAGTACTGAATGGGCAAGCGAGTCCTAGAAAAAAAGGCTACTGTCTAAGCATCTTCTATGCTCCAAGTCCCTAGCATTGGGGCCTCAGTGGTATTCTTGACAGTCTCTGCCAGCTCTTGGATGTCTTACCTTCAAGCTTATCTGTGCACTGAATATCTCTGAAGTGTTAATGGAAAATCGAGCTTCCCCGTTCTCATCTGTGGTGTAATTTCCTATAGGTTTGCCGTCGAGCTCCAGTTGCAAAAGCTTGTCTACCAGTGGTGTGTTATTGGGACCAGAAAATTTAAGCTGTGCAAAAGCAGAAGCGTTAATATTCTTAGGACACAAAACTCCACATTTCTACAAGGAAATTTTCATCCATGATAGCGGTCACTTAACAGAAATCTCAGTGAGTAGAAATATCCAGTCTACTGATTGGGCATATGTGTTTACACATAAAGAAGAAGCTGCTGTTTTAATAGGTTGGTTTCTTTTAGCCCTAGAACTTTCCGAGCATAGCAGACATAGTGATATTAAAGATGGATTGTAAACCTACAATAAAAGTGTCTGGAAAATTTCAAGGGATAATCTGTGAACAGAGAAAAACCCCAAAGAAGTTCCTTGAAAAGTACCAGTCAAACCTACAGTTCCAAAATAAGTGATCCCTCTCCTGTAGAAAGAGTCCATGTTCTCGAAGCTGACAGTGCCAAGCACAGAAGTGATAAAAACGGAGTGTGTTTTACTCATCTGCACACCTGTAAGAAATGATGAAACATAGCAGCATCAGGAAGAAATTAATCATTGAACAGACACCCCCAGGGCGGGGCATGCATCCTAGTGGTATCCTAAGGATATGTGAGGATCTGGATTCAATCCTTCGCTCCCCCACAAAAGCCACCTTTAAAGATGTTTCGTTTTTACCATTGTGAAGGACAGTTAATTCATAATTAACAATTGAGGTTGCTAACTTCAGGTTTTTCCCCTCAGGGGTAGGAAGTAGTCCATAAGATACAACCGTTACCTGTTCCAGATTCTGTAACCACTACGTTAACATCCAAGGTCATGAACAACCCAGAGCGGTACATCTGGAAGACTTTTGTATCGACAATGTGAGGAGCACAGCCATCTTTCAGCTGAAAAATAAGCAGAAGTAGAATGAAGATGTTAGGGACCCAGGAGTGTCATGGAACTTTAGCACGGGTACCTTCCACCGCTGTGTACCAAGGTCTCTCTCACTGAAACGGACAAAGAGTTAAATCAGGGAGACCAGCAGCGAGTATGTCAAGAGAAGGGGGTATTTGTGCTTTAAGGGTTCAAGGACAGTCTCCTGGAGTAACATAGGTGTGAAATTGTTAGAAGATGAGAATAAAGCTAATGATAGCCCGAGAATAAGAAATTAACACTAACAACAGATGAACCAACACTCTTCAGATGGCGCATGTCCACGTCAGCAGCTGTTAATGTCTGCTACTTGAAATAGGGGAAAATGTACATTTTCACTACTTACAGCAGAACCAGAAATCTGTAAATTTAGTTATATTTTAAAATAAGAAACAGGTATTAACTTCAAATGTTAAACATTGGAAGGATACATTCTTTCATTTGACCTTCGAAGCTATCACTTGCTCTAGGCAGGACTATTACACCCATCATGTAGGCATATACATGCAAATTAATTTTTAAAAGCTCTTAAAAAAGAATTAAAAAGATAAAATTAGAACCAATGACTTACAGACATACAGAAAAACTATTCATAAAGATAAAGCCCAGCAGAATAGGCGAGGTTTTCATAACTGGGATTTAGAATGAAGGAGACCAGAAGTCTGGAACAACGAACACAGAACATTCTGGGTTGCAGTGCTTCCGAATGAACTGCCTGAGGAAGGATTCTCCAAGGAAAGACTGTGGAGTCCACCCAGATAGTACAGAGCATAGGGCAGCCAATGAACAACTTTGCAGGTCTAAAATCCTCTAGGCAGAAGCACCCAGAAGCCAAGGAACTATGTTAAACATTGTGTTATCTTCATGTTCCTCGCCTGACTTAGCTCTCACACCCCACTAGCCACACAGTGAAAGTGCTGTCAGTCCTATTTATAAGTGGCATTAAATCCCTAGGAGGAGGTCTCCCCACAACCCCCCCCCCCCGGAGGAAGCCCGTGGTCCGCACCTGCACAGTGAACTGCTCACAGATTTCATTCTCGTTGCTCTCACAATGCCCCGGGGAGAAGAGCTCTCGGCACACTTTTATCTGGACTTTTCCCTGCACAGGCTGGCCATAGGTGTACCTGGTGGGAAAAGGAGCAGCGTGGTTACAAATGGGCAGCATCATAGTGACCCTTACCGACCTCACCGGAAATCATATATGAAGCCTTGAAACCGGGTGTTTCTACCTAACTGTCTCTAGGGCTATTTTCTCCCACAGAATTCAGGTGAAATTAGACATTTAATTTATGAAGAGGATCTGGCTAGTTTAAAAAACAAACAAGTAAGTTGACAGTTTCATTCAATTTTAGATGATCTAATATATCAGTGGAGAAAAATGAGCTAAAATTTAAAATATATCTAATTTGTTACAAGTATTGGGAAATGGGCTGGTTTATTATTAAATGCATTTGAACTTTAAGAAAAAAATTGTATTGTGCTTTAGTGGGAAATAAGCTGTTAATGCAATGTTGGCTCATACCCTCTTGGTGCCAACGCATCTAATATGTTTAAATGTTAGATGGTGGTAAAATAAGAATAGTGTTTAAAATATCCAGAATCATCGAGTTTTGCCTATGTTCAAATGCATTTAATTTACTATGTTTTTGTTTGTTTATTTTTATAATTTGAGGATTATTTTGACTTTGTGTATATAAAGCTGAGTGTTTTAAGCTTGCGAATTGCTATCAATAACTGTCCAGCGCTGATGCTGGTCATACGTTTAACGAAAAATTTAACTCATTATTTTTCCCGTAGTAATTTTGGTTACAAGACTGAGAAGAAGCGACTCACTTCTCCACATTGTGTTTTGGGGAAGTGAGGGTCCAAGTCGGATCCTCTTCTGCCATGCTTGTTCCACCCATCCTGCTAATGCGCTCTGTGCTTGTGAGGTTTCAACCCAGCCTACGTCACTGAAACCATCTATGCTTTGATGAAATAGAGGCTGGATCAATGCTAGGGAACAGTGTTATTCCCAATGGCTATTCTTCTACCCTTCATTTATTCACTAGTATTCTTTACAGGTTAACATATGTCTTTGGAGCGTGTAGGTTACTGTCTTTGTTTGGGACAGAATGTCATTCTCATTGTTGTGATTTGAGTGACTTTTAGTAGATGATAATTATTATTATTGTTATTATTATTATTATTTACTTGTGAGCTAATATTCTTTCTTCACTCTTAAAAGCCTATTCATTCCTGAGCTTGCTGACATAATCTGGCTTGACAGGTTCCTAACTAAATTGTGGGCAGCTGACCTAGCATTTTTCACCTCAGTGGTTGGAACTGACAGACACACAGACTACTTCAGAACTACTGACATTACATATTTATGTATAAGTGCTCTGTCTGCATGTACACCTGAATACCAGAAGTGGGCATCAGATCCCATTGTGGATGGTCAAGGGCTATCATGTAGGTGCTGGGAATTAAACTGAGGATCCTCTGGAAGAAGCAGCCAGTGCTCTTATCCACTGAGCCATCTCTTCAGCCAGGACGCTGACTTCTTATTGTCATTCATCCCTCTAGCATGTACATTAAGGAGGTTTCAAGAAGTCAGAATAGAAGATTATAATCCCAAATAATATTAAGAAGCTGCCAACCCTGTGTTAGCATTTGGTCTGCATGTGTTTTCAGGATACCCTAAGAAAAGAGAGTGGGCTCTCCAGTGTTTGGTTGCAGGGTGTGTGTGTGTGTGTGTGTGTGTGTGTGTGTTGCATTTAACTGGGCAGATGAATAAATTGTGGGTATTAATGATAATGTAAGTTCTTGGTTTGTTAGAAGGGTTTTCTAATGAAACCAGTTTAGGATCTTGGATTTCTTCAACTTTATATTATTTATCCCAGCATTTTTAGCACAGATTATCTATGATCTCACATATATTAATCATATTCAGCTACTTTGCACTGAAACTCAGAGAAATGTCTGATCCTTCCCTGAGAGAGACAGACTGATTCCAAGATTCTCTGGGGAGATCATGAAGAGCCCCCGCTCCGGTCACATTTTGATTAGGTAGCCCTTTACAGACTGCAGCTTCAATATATTAAAAAGTATTCAAAGATTAGTGTTTTTATGTTATCTGTTAAAGCTCTCATTAGGTGTTTGTTCAAGGAACAGCACCAAACTGCCCACGTGTGTCCACTCATCAGAAGACCCGCAGCCTGATGCTATCCCAGTCCATACAGCTGACCTTTCTCTGTAAAGCTGAGATGATAACAGCTAATATCTCACGACATCGCGGGGATAATTTTTGTAGCTGTCACTTAATAAATATTATATTTTTTAATTGTTACACATTCTAGGAAAGATATCACAGAAGGATAAAGGGCATCAGAAATAATCTCCCAAATAGAAGATAAGTGATCAGATTGGATGTTTGTGTACTAAGGGACTCAAATAAATTCAAACTCAATTATAAACCTCTTTATTTCCATGAAATTTTGATAGCTCATTTTCTTTGTTTCTTTTTTTTTTTTTTAAGTGAGAACACTCAAGGATGGTAAAGGGTCAATGAAGCCAGTCCTTTCATAACAGTTTCTGGAGTTAGAAGAGCAACGTGGCATTTAAAAGACTAAAATAATATTCTATGTTTTGACTTGGTAATTCCCTTAAGGGAAATGTTTCTTAAGTAAGTAATCCAGTTCTAAATCAGGTTACTATACAGTTTTACAGAAGGTATCTGCTACAAATGTACTAATTACTAGAAACACAATGTAATAGATTACATGTTATATAGTAGAACAATAGGTAAAATTGCTATTTTTTTCCTATGAAGATACACTTTCAAGGTAAGGAATTAGAATAGATAGAAAGGCTAGAAAAATATGGAGACGTGGTTTTTTTTTTTTTTTTTTTAAAAACAATTGGAGAATAGGTAGAAAAGAATAAATAAAACCAGAGAAAATTTTCACAAAGCATGAGGGGGAAGTCAGCTATAATGTGTTAGTGATTGGTAGAATGCATTGGAGTTTCATTTCTGTGTTTGCCTTTATAGTTTTCCAACATTTAAAATTTCAAAGATAAATAAATAAAGTTTTATGGTTAAGCTCAAGGTGATTTACCCTGTGAGGATAAATAAATAAACACTTACTTTGCACATGTAACCATTTGAAATTGATTGTCCGCAATGGTTATTGTCTCTGGTGCAGTGAGCTCAACTTCAAATTTGGGCAATACTGAAAAACAAAACAAAATAAAATAAAATAAAACAAACCACACTTCAGCTGACAAAGCTGGAGAGCAATGCTATAGCAACTATAGCAAACTGTTTCCATGCAAGCTGTTTGCTTCCCAAGTCCCCAGCCAGCGATCGCCCTGGGGTCTGTGAAGGTGCCTCATTAAAGGTCAGTTTGTTCTCTTTTGTTGTTGATGGTGGTGGTGGTGGTGGTGGTGGTAGATGGCATACTTATTTATTTAACCTAAAAAAAAAATCACCCATTGTTATGTTTTAATCTCTTAGGTCCCTTCTAGGAGAGTACCTGAATTTCAGAGAAGAGAACTGTTTCTGAGGTGAGGGGAGGGGTGGGCAAGGAGCAGAGTAAGACGTGGGCCCCAGAATGAGGCACAGAGAGGACCCAGGATGGAACAGAAGAGCAAACAGCAGAGACCCAGACTGAGCTCCGTTCCTGTGCCTGTGTCTAAACTGTTGAGTTCTGATGTTTTGAACTTGTGTGTGTAGGAGAATCAGAAACAGCACTTGATTACCGTCTCGGTTAACAGTGAAATGATCCATCACTGGCATTCCTGATTGTGTTTTTATGACGATTATGTAATCCCCCAATATTGGTTCCGGCGTCAGTTGGAACGAGAGCTGGGTAATGTTTCTGAAAGTGGTCACGTTTATCCACTGAAAAATCACATTTCTTTGGGGATCCTTGAAACAGTAAATGAAGAAGGACAGTCAGAAGTTGTGGATGAAAATTCTCCTTTCTTTTTTATTCTGGGTGCTCTCCATAGTTACTGGAAGTAAAGAGTGAACCACTCTAATGCTTAACTAATGACCTCAATCACTGAAACAATGTAACTACTGCAACATACTCAAATTCAATCGATATTTTTCTTGAAACTAATATTCATATGAAAAATAATTTATAACTGATACCTTCGGTTTTTATCTTTCCAGAGCAGAGTAGCTCAAAGAACTAAAATTCAACATAATTAATTCAGAATAGTGCTCCCCAAAGCAGAGTGGACTCATACCAGTGAGTATATAAGAGAACACTCATTCTAACAAACAATTAAAATAATTGTCACCGTGGGGCTGGAGAGATGGGTAGATGGTTAAGACCACTTGTTGATCTTCTAGAAGATGTAGGTTCTATTCTCTGCACCTTGTTGTGGCTCACAACCATACATAACTCCAGTTCTAAGGGATCTGATGCTCTCTTCTGGTCTCTGCAGGTACTGCATGCATATGGTGCAAATATACACAGGCAGGCAAAACATTCATGCACCCGTGTGTGATGTAATTAAATCAACACATTATTTAATTACTTATAAATGGTTGTCACAGATTTCCACGTGGCCCCTTTCTATGTTGGTCACGAATTCTGCAGTACTACCTAAGTGGAATTTCTATGCTTTTTAAAAAGCAGGCGTAGCTGTCAGAACACAACCTTTATTTGTTCTCAGCCAGCTGCCACACACACACACACACACACACACACACACACACACACACACACACGCACACACAAGTTCACTTTAATAAATATTTTACACTTTCCAACTCTGGTTAAAGAGATGTTTAAAATATTTGATTCAAAAGATTTTGTTTAACAGATTATGTAAGGAAACAAAATTGTTACTACCATTTCAAAAGTTTTAGTGGTTTGTTTTCCTCTCCTATAATGTTAAGAAAACTGAATATCCTGGACCTCCATTCTGTTAGGCCGCCCATGAGACCCCACACTGGCTTAGGTGCAGTGGATGTCACAGGGCAGAATAAATTCTTCCCGAAAGAGCCAGACTTTACACACACTGAAGTTAAAACACCCCACTCCGTAGCACTGGTGCTGTTCAGAGTGCCCACACAGACAAGTCGTGACTTGTGAATGCTGAACTTTTATTGTCTAAGCCAAGAGTTAAGCTTTGTGTTTCTTTCAGTAGAACACAGCGTTACCTGGGTCAGGTGAGAAAACAAATGATTGGGTAACACAGAGAAAGTGAGACTGCTCACCTGAAATCCATGACACTTTAAGTATGAGCTGTTCATTACTCAAATGAAAAGCTTAAAGCACCCACTTAGTAGACTGGACAATGGGAAGTTTATGAATATCTTGTATTTGCCCATTTGCTGTGAATTATGAGCCTAGATCCTATACCCCTAGAATTAGCTAATAATGGTAGCCTACACTATATACAGAGACAAAACTACAGGTGCTAGGATCTGTTGTTATTTATAAGTAATCTGTAAATACAACCAATTAAGTGGTAAGTGTAAGATGTCTAATTGAAAAATTAACAAAAGCATTTGATTTGATGCAGAATGGTATGATTTAGAATTATAACACACAGTGGGAAAACCAGACAAGTCTCTGCTTTGCGAATCTCAGCACATTCTTCTTAGGGATTCATGGACAAGAAATCAGGATTCCTAGGTATCTTCAGAGTTTTCAAAATTACATTTTAATCATACTTCTAACCATCTTCAGATGCAGATTTCTTTTCTGTTTGTTTTAATCATCTTAATTTTCAGCTATATAAAACTGATAATTGGAAACACCCCAATCCTCATCTGAATGGTTTTTAACTGGATATGGAAGTAGATATCTTACCTGAACGGTGATCAAGGGATACTGAAAAAAAAAAAAAAAGCAGATAAATACTTTATGAGACATTTTTTTGCCAAATAGTATCAGTTCCAAGATTTATTTTTTAATCGATTCTTTTAGCTAGTGTATAAAACAATGGTCTTTGTTATCATACTTTCATACATATATATCATTGTATCACAATCGGGTTCATGTCATATTACCCTCTGCTGTCCACCCCACCTGTCCTTTTGTTTGCTTGTGTGTGTGTGTGTGTGTGTGTGTGTGTTGTAATCTTGAATATGAAAGAAGACATGATGTTTATCTTTTGATTTGGCTAAGTTGATCTAATGCCTCGACCTCTAGTTCCATTCATTTTTCTGCAACTGCCATGATTTCATTCTTTATAGTCAAATAGAACTCCACATGCCTATACACCACATTTGTATTATCCATCTATCTGCCGATGGACATCTAGGCTGGTTCCACACCTTGGCTATCATGAATAGTATGGGAATAAGCCTGAATGTGCAGGTATCTGAGGTTTGCTGACTTACATTCCTGGAAGGTGCTCTGTACAGCAATGGACTTGATGAACAGGTTTCATCTCATTGTACCTTTAGCAGTTATAAACTCACCAAGTCATCAACAGGCTTCAGCCAGATGTTCAGTGTCACAACTCGAAAGTGAACTAAGGAAAAGGGGATACAGCTAGCTGTAAAGTGGGTTTCTTGTGATCCCCACCTTATGGCAATGATTGCTTTAAGATATATACAAAAAATATATATACAAAAGTAATTGCTTGTTCATCATGGGATACCACACTCCTTCCCCTCTAGCTCTGATTTCACCCTTTCAGGTTAGGAGTTCATTGGGGAAAATCTCAATTTGTACTTATTATTCCTCTTTTAATGATTCTTGTCCCCAATGCTGCCCTTAGAAGCGTTTACCCTATCAGACATAGACTGAGATATCTTGGAACAGAATTAGTGACATACTTATCCATAGAAGCATAAATGTCAGGCATTTATGGAAATGGATAAGTATAATTTTCCTTGAGAACAATGCTAGCAAAATTAAGCTATTTTTAGCAGAACTACAAAAGATGTCGGTTCATTAAAATAGACAATTTATTCTAATATTTTAGTAAGAGCAGAAAAGGGAGTATCAGGAAGTAAAAATCTTCCATTAAGAATTATCTTTGCAATATTAATGTGAAAATATCATAATGAAATGCAGTGCTTTGTGAGCTGACTTAAAATAAATTATAAAAGAAAAAGGAAAGAAGCCTACATAAGCCAGCCATTTAGAGTCCAGTACAGACTCCTTGGAGGAATTCCCCTGCCTCAGACACAGTCACATCAGTCAGAGCACAGCAGAGAATTCTTGGAGGAAACAACCCCCCGGCACTTTCATATCGGCAGTTTCTTCAGCTGCCAGAAGTAAGTGTCTATTGTTTAAGCCAAAATAAATCCTAATTTCAGTTCTTTTGTTTCCTTTTTTAAAAAAATCATAGAATATGCAATATGAATCAGGATACAATGCACAGGTGTTTTCATCTCTAGCCCTTTCATTTTACAGATGAAGAAATTATATCTCATGGACCAGAATTTACTTGGCAAAAGTCAATCGCTGGTCAACAGAGCTAAGCTTTAAAGCAAGAGACTTTGAATTATAGCTTGGTATTCTTGATGCCACATTCTGCTTGGAATAATAGTTAAGAAAGCAGAAGGCTCCGGCTGACTTTCTCATGCTATACCAATTGACATAAAAATGGAACAGTAGAATTCATAAATGTTGCTGGTGAGGTCTTTGCAATGACTCTCCAAGTCCAAAGAAACTTTCATTATCTCTACCTTAAGAATGAAATAATTGGCTTGAAAAGGAGAATTAATGAGCTTGTCCAATGGTTACGTAATGGATCATTGGTTTAGATCAAACAGTTATAACTTCGCATTCTGGTAACCACTGTACCATGAAGCCTTGTCAGTAGGATTTGTGTGCAATCAAAGAACACACAGAGTCTTATGAAGCCACAAGCTCCTGGCTCTAACGGCACTGTCTCATAGCTATAGGAATTATGGGAATGCAGCAGTCAGTGATGTTAAAGACAAGTTTTACTCAATTTTACACATTAACTTGGAGAAAGTGTTTTTTTAAAAGTAACTTACCTGTGTCTCCAGGTTTATGGACCGGTGTGTCTGTCTGCACAAAAGTGACGTTCTCCTCAGCAGCGATGGCCACAGATCTTCTCTCAGAGATTTTAAGAGTGTTTCCCTGAACAAGTAGTGTCACAAAGGCCAACTGCTCTGAGGACATCTGAGACACCTGTTTGTGAAGAAGAGCAGAGACGGGAAGGCTGTGTGTCTTCATTAGATGGGAGACCGACAAAGCCTTGCGAACCCATCACTTCCCAGCAGACTCCCTGACTCCCTGATCGCCTGTTGCAATTGCTTAGCTAAGTAGAAGCGTCTTTTCTAATAGACTCAGGTTCATATCTTCCTGATGTCTATTTTTTTCATGTCTTCCTGAGCCAAAGCCCTCTACCCTTTAGCCCTCCTTTCCCTTTTGGGCTCTGTGAAACATGTTCACTCTGTAAAATAGCAATTGCCTCATTTCTTATAATAGAAAATTGCCAACAACAGCGGTAAGATATGCTGCACATTAAAATTTTTTTCTTTGTTTCTTGATCCTCTTGAAACTTTCATATACCACCCCCTAGTGATTTTAGCAAATCACTCAAAATTAAGATTTATTATTGAAAAGAAACTTTAAGAAAGCAGGTTCATATCCCGCAGCTTTGAATTTGGTGCCTCACTTTGAAATTTGCACAAGCATAGAAGTTCCCCTCTTCCACATGCTGGTCAAAAATAGTAGTATTGGATCCATCGTATTCTAGGGTGACGCTCAAGGACACGGATTCGTTGAGGTTTAAAAGGTGAAGACAGGCTTTTTCTGAGGAAAATCGCTGCACCACGGAAGAAACCCACAGGATGTATCGCCTGCACAAAGAGAACAGCCAACACTTGGCAAACAAGTCTAGAGACTTGTTTACATCCACACACAGCAACTTGAGCTATTGAAGGATTCCCCAAAGTGTGCATTTTTTTTTTACAGGCAGCGTAACGATAAACCGGATGCACACAGTGGTGTCTTAAAAATATAGTATCCATTCTGGCATTTGCTCAACCCTTAGAGGGCAGACCAGCACTCACTGGCTGTAGTTGAAATAGAATAATGAACCAGCTAGATTTTAACATGGAATCCATTTAACAAAATGATATTGTCAGTACTTGGATACAGAGAGATTAGAATTCCCTTACGGTTCTGAAGCCACAACATCAGTGAAATGAAGCAGGAGGGCACTGAGCAAGATGGTAGGCACCATGTTGTCCCAGCGCCTGGAGGGTGACTTTAAAGCTGTCTTTTGCCTCCTCTCACTCGCCAGCTTCCTAGGTGTTCCACTTTCTTTCTCTCCTTCTGCTCTAAGTCTCTCGTTGCTTTTATAGTCTCACAGAATGGAAGATCAATTACCTTTTGGAGCAAGGATCCTGAGAGTGATCACTTCTGATCACCTCTCGGGTTACCTCGCCAGGGGGTATCGGTTTATGTGCAACTTCCTGCTAACGTTCGCTGGATGCTGGCCTGGCTGGAGTCGGCAGTGCAAGTCGGACAGGAAGAAGAGAAAAACAAAGAAAGTAGTTGGGTGACACGTGGGAGTGCCCATGATTTCGATTCTCCACACAGGGCTGACGGCAGCAGCAGTGCAGCCCACTGAGGGAGTAACCCTTGAAAGAGACTAGCTCTGTAAAACCGTCTCTCGATACCGATTCTCAAAAGAAAACTGTGTGCAGGGAATCACACCTTGCAACACAGACTCATTGCCTGGATAGTTGAATGTGTTGTTATTCTTTTATAATTTTATGATATAGAATTCAGTGTTGAATGTTGGTTTGTAGTCAATATTTAGCATGACTTTTGTAAGGCTTATATGCCACATTTACTCTATCTTCCAATATCATGAAAAATTTAGAGAAAATGTAAAAACACAAGCACACACTGACAAAAACTATCAACCGAAAGTACTACAATCTAATTGTAAGTTCATGCTAAGAAATGCTGAAATCAGTTTCCTTTCTATTTTTGTTGCTGTTATCATCATCATCACCATCATCATCATCATCATCATTATTATCATCATCACTATTATTATTGACAGGTTCTCACTCTGCAGCACATGCTGATAGCCTGGAACTCCCTGTGAAGCACAGGCTAGCCTTGAACTCATAGCGATCCTCTCAGTGCTGAATTACTGACATGAACCACCACACCCAGTTGAATCTGGGAAACGTCCATTGAGTCTCCGGTGTGCTAAGTCTCCCATTTTCAATAACTTTCCTTTGTTTTTTGTTTTTTTTTGTCTTTGTTTTGTTTTGTCTTGTCTTTTAAACATTCTTTTTACTTCAGGTGGTGAAAAAGTGAGTTTGTGGGCACTGAGGAATGCTAGATGGGTAAAACTGGCTTTAATCTGTAGAAAATTCTTACCTGATGGGGAGTTAATATTGAAAACAAACAGGGAACCTTATTGAGTAGTAAAAATGACAATTGGATTTTAAAATGGGCAAGTTATCTGAACAGCATTTCCCAAGGGTACATGTATAAATTGTGAATAAGTCTATAGAAATGCTCAAAACACTAAAAGTATGAAAACAGAAGCTCTTCCAGAGAACCAGCACCCACATGGAGTCTGACAACCATCAGAAGATCCAATGACTTCTTCCTACCTCTGAAGGCATCAGGGATTCACGTAGTGCGCAAACATGTATGCAGAAAAAAACACCTATACACATACTAATAAAATAAAATAAAATAAAACCATGATGAGATATCTATCTGCTCCAGCCACAGCAGCTATCAAAACACACACACACACACACACACACACACACACACACACACACACACACACA
>NC_034591.1:143717621-143731019 GCF_900095145.1 Mus pahari
ACACAGAGAGAGAGAGAGAGAGAGAGAGAGAGAGAGAGAGAGAGAGAGAATAATAAATACTAGCTAACGATGTGGAGAAAGGGAGAACCCCTGCCATTATTAGAGATAAATGCAAAATGACATCATCATTATGAAAAACATCCTTACATTTCCTTGGAAATATGAAAATATAATTGTCACATAACCTAACAACTCTAATACTGGGCATATATTTAAAGGGAATGAAGAGGTTATGTCAAAGAGATACTTATATCTCATATTTATTGCAACCCTTTTCTCCGAAGTCAAGATGTAATCAGCCAAAGAATTCATTGATGCTTGATTAGATTGAAAAACGTAACATTGGTCTGTCTACCTATTTATATATTGACATATAATGTGCTATTATTCAGCCACAGAGATGATAATGTTAATCATCTTGATTGAATAATATGTAATATACATATGTATCAAAATATAATATTAAATAAGTATTAGAACTATGTTAATTAAATATAATACTTTAATGGAAATAAGTTCTAAAGCCATAACCATCACACATTGTGGAAGCAGCCATTATAAAAGAAAGTCACTCATAAATAGGGTTCAATTTTCTGTACTGAAGGGCATAATAAATACAATGCTAAGAAAGAAATAAAAATAGAAAGGAGGAAAGAGTAGAGAAAGGAAGAGAGCGGAAGGATTGCCCTCCGGACATCGCACGCCCTAAGACAGCTTCCTGAAGAACTGTCTCCTGCCTTCCATTTTCTCACCAAGGATGGCCATAAAAACTAAGGGTTCCTGTCTCTTGAGGGGAGTCATAGAAATAAGAGCCTGACTTCCCCAAAGGCCACCCTACAGCCTGAGACATTCCACCAGAGCTGGCTTGAAAGAGAGCAGAGTTCCCCCCACCCCCAAGGGTCCGTTGTAATGAGTGCTTGGTCCATAAGAGGGTGCTGTTGGGAGATGGAGGACCCTTTGCGGTTTTTTTTTTTTTTGAAGCTGCCCCTCGGGATTATGAAATACCAATTTCTCTCTTCGATTTCCTGTTTGGAGATCTAAGATTTTCCACATACAAGCACTTGAGCCTTTGTGTACTGAATATCTAGTGCCATCACCAAAGGTCAAACCAATGGACTTTGAGACTCTTTAAGTTCAGAACTAAATAAACCCTTTCTCTTTACAAAATTAGCTGCTCCAGATATTTTGGAAGTAATGAAAAGCTGACTAATCATTGATTATATATATAAAAAAAGTTTCCTGATCCTCAGCTGATAGTAGACCTACTGATCTCATTCTAGGAGTCCTGCTTCGTCCTCAGGAGCCAGGAACACCACACAAAGAGACAAAGAAGAACCACAACAGACAGGCTTTGCTGGCATCCTCTCCCCTGTCATCACAAGGTCACATACATTTGGACCAATCACATTTCTGAGTTTAGTGTTCATCATATCTAAGCACTAAAATGGATAGTTCAGGACCTCTGTGTCCCCATTTCTGAGATCTTTCGTGCCATCTAAAACTTCTATTCAGTAACTCTGTTATGTGTGCCTCTTCCCAGCCTATCTTTGTTTGTTTGTTTGTTTAGAAGTATTGACTGTGAGTCTATAGTCAGTGAGGACAGTAACACAAATTTCTGTTCCCTGACAGATTCAATACCATTCAGGTCATTGGTGTTCACCAATATATTTACTCCGGGTGCTTTTAATCGAATGCATACTAATCTACTAGTGTTATGGTATGTGGTAGACAGGAAGAGGTAAATCTAAGTGGCTGAAGCAAGGAAGACCAAGATTTAGTGGCCAATCAGACGGATTACTATTGCGACCAGCATAAGCGATGCAGCAGAGAAATGAGTACAGGGTGAGGAGAATGCATGTGGTAAGAGTCTCGGGGCTGTGCTGTGGTATGGTGACAACCCAATGAATAGTATCAGCTGCTTCCTAAGAGCAGCTCACAGTTACTCAGGGGAAGATGCCAATACAGATGCCGATGCCAGTGGGCACGATGAGCAGTTTATTTTGGAGCCGAGATCAGTGTTCTGTGGAATCACGTTAGCACTGTGAGCGAGAATACAAAGGAGCCCAATGAGGAGGTGCTTAGGGGGTTGGAAATGATAACAGGATCGGGGATTCTGTAGGTAGGAAAGAAAATCAAGGCCACTTCTGGATACACGTTGAGGCCTTGTCACAAAGAGAAGGAAAGGAAAGGAAAGGAAAGAAAGCCATAGGTATAACATTACATTCCACACAGACCAGGAAGGTGGACTTAGCATGGTGGGGGAGGGGGAACCCCAAACCCACAGAAACTGTTCAACAACAGTTACAAGGAGAAGGGCCTGGGCGGTGACTCTGGTTCTTATCCTGGATCTTAGACTTGAAGCTGTCCTGATGCGGATTTGAAGAGGGAAGAAAGCGTGACTGATTCTGAGGTGGGTACTGCTTTGACTAGTGAAGCAAGACAGTCACCGAAACAGACAGGCAGGATTGAGGGTCCGGATAGAGGAAGTAGGAGGTGGCATTCTTGCCAGTAGGCCTCTTGAACAACAAGACATGTGCTGTGAGAACAGTTAGACAAAGGTTCAGGACTTGCTATAACATGTGGGTGATACTAGCATTGTGGGCATCAATATAATTGCACGGTGCAGCCATTCAGAAACTGAATGGGGAAGTCTGTGCTGCCAGCTGGCTGGTGAGAGCGCTTGCCTGGGGCAGCCTGTGCTTGTTTCCCTGGCCACTGTGAACTGAACAGGGCACCACAGGTGGTCCTGGCATGACCTGCTTTAAGGCCATAATTAATCACGGTCCATTTTAAGAGGGAGAATAAATGTGAAGTTTATTCTGGCATTCCTGAGCACATCTTGAACTTCAAGTTCAACTTTAGGAAATGGCAAAGTCAATAGAACTCAAGGATTACTGAAGACCAGAAACCTATATTCAGCTAATTATGCTTCAAACTAAACGAAATTACACGGTTCCCGATATGGCAACCCTTTGAAAGGGAGCTTGTCGTTTCTGCCTTGAACAATAAGTCGTTTTACAAGTCGAGGTGCTCCTCCGTTCTCAAATACTTAATCCTTGCATCACTTCATCTTTCTTGGCCAAGAATTTTCCAGGTACAATGTGCAACTGTGGACGAGTGATTGAAAAGAGGTAACTGGGGGTGAAACAGGTGTTCCTAAGGAGGTCAAGTCAATACATCCACCTGGCTAGTCTGCAGAGCCAAGTATGTGACAGCTTCCATAAACAAAAGCTCATTTTTAATCCTTCCATTAGCCAAGGGTCCACTTATCTTAAATGTCACTCCACCCAGGCAGACAAACAAATGTGGAATGGACTCTTATTGAAGATGTCCAGCAATTCATCAGTGGAGACATTTTTTTTCTATTAACTTATTTATTTATTCACTTTACATCCTTATCACAGCCTCCCTCCCAGTTTCCCCCTCACACACAACTCCTCTCTACCCCCTTGTCCTTCTCCTCTGAGAAGGGGACCACACCCCCACACCCAACTGCCAGTGGAGACATTTTAACTTTATGCTAGAGGAAACACCAAGTGCTTGGAGCGATGGATACTCAAGCTGGAGAAATGATGTGGGTGAGTCATAAAAATGTAACGTGCAGTTTATCTCCAAAACCACCTTCTGCAAGGAGCTGTGAACTTAAACCGGAAGAAACACAGACTGAGCCCCAGCCATCCCCAGAGTGTGGACTTATTTGTCGGCTCAAAACTATTTAGAGATATGAATTCCAGCAATTGAGATTGGGTGGAAATAACAAAAATAATACAATGAAGCTGATCGGTCACAAACAAGTTGAACTCAGGGACTGTGTGTGAAATTCGAAGAAGGTATTGACTTTTCTCTTGGTCTCTGAGATAGAAGATGAAAGGGGTTCCCCTAAATTAGACTCTTTCTATGTCTACAATCAACACCCAGATTAAAAAACTAACTTAATACTTTGAAGAACAAGAGAGGTACTGAGAACTGTCCTATTTTCTGTATATCTTCTCTCTCTCTCTCTCTCTCTCTCTCTCTCTCTCTCTCTCTCTCTCTCTCTCTTTAAAAAAAAGACTTATTTATTTATTATATGTAAGTACACTGTATCTGTCTTTTAACACTCCAGAAGAGGGTGACAGATCTCATTATGGATGGTTGTGAGCCACCATGTGGTTGCTGGGATTTGAACTCAGGACCTTCAGAAGAGCAGACAGTGCTCTTACCTGCTGAGCCATCTCACCAGCCGTCTTTCCCCTTTCTTGCAACATGCAAAAAACAAAAACAAAAACAAAAACAAAAACAAAAAACAAACCCTAAAATAAATTGGAATATCCTTAGCTGGGTAGGTCTGGCTTACTCTCCTCTGGGCAATGTCAAATCAGCTAAGCAACTCCTTCGGCCCGGGTGCTGAGTTCAGTGCGATCTATCTGAAAGGTAGCATTTAACTGTGGCTTGTCCTGTACATGCTAATCGTTCCACCACGCTGTTCTATCCCTGTGCCACAGCGATGATGTGTCCACAGCGATGATGTGTTTAAAGGAGGCAAGCTTTACTGTTCGGCCCGAGATGGATTTCCAAGGTGTTTTCTTACATCAGGTTTACCTCAGGCCCATTCTAATTTCCACCTGATTCTGACATTCTTTCTGTGAAAGTAAAGATAAAGCATGCTTAGTCACACCGTCATGACAGTTGTGGTACAAGATATGACATCACTTACAGTCAGTCTCGATGGCTCTACAATCCTTCTGCTATTGATCATAAAATTCTGATGACACAAAGTCACTAATTCCTCTTATCTTTGGCTTCTTATCGATGCCTATGCCATAAGTATTGCTTTGAAAGTCCTCCAGGTAATTTACTGGGCAAGGTAAAGCCTAGCAGGATCGTTCATGTAAAATAATCTGCCGTTCAGTGTCGAAGGTAGTGAGTATTCAATCACTAATAAGACCATATCATTCCCACTCTGAGACTTGCCAGTCTAACTCAAGGTATTTGAAAAGCCAGGTGTGGATGCACATTGATACCAGCAGGGGCAGCTGCAGGGAGGAAAGATAGCAGAGGTGAATGTGTGTTCAGGCTCTCATTAGCAAATCTTGCAGGTGTAAGGAATGGCTAAAGTGGCTACCATCGACAGCAAGCAGGGGGCTGGGAGCGCCCAGAGACACAGAATGGTAGCACCACTTTGTTTTCTCTTATTATTATTATTATTTTTTTTTATTTACATTTCAAATGCTATCCTGAAAGTTCCCTATACGCCCCCCCCCTCTCCTACCCACCCACTCCCACTTCTTGGCTCTGGCCTTCCCCTGTGCTGGGTCATATAAAGTTTACAAGACCAAGGGGCCTCTCTTCCCATTGATGGCCAATTAGGCCATCTTCTGCTACATATGCAGCTAGAGACACAAGCTCAGGGGGTACTGGTTAGTTCGTATTGTTGTTCCACCTACAGGGTTGCAGTCCCCTACAGCTCCTTGGGTACTTTCTCTAGCTCCTCCATTGGGGACCCTGTGTTCCATCCAATAGCTGACTGTGAGCATCCACTTCTGTGTTTGCCAGGCACTGGCATAGCCTCACAAGAGGCCGCTGTATCAGGGTCCCTTCAGCAGAATCTTGCTGGCATGAGCATTAGTATCTAGGTTTGGTGGCTGATGATGGGATGGATTCCCNNATGGGGTAGTCTCTGGATAGTCCATCCTTTCATCTTAGCTCTAAATTTTGTCTCTGTACCTATATCCTTTCATGAGTATTTTGCTCCAACTTGACTCCACTGAAGTCATTTGAGGTATGAGAGTAAGAGCCACACCCACTCCGCTGGTTTGATTATATTCGTTTGCTTGGTTGGTGACTTATCTGAAAGAAGAGGAGGGGTAACCTCAAGATCTGCAGTGGAGAGCTGGAGTCCCAGCGGGGCTGGTACCCCATCCCAGTCTGGCCTCAGTGGCCTGAGGCGGAGCGTGGTGACTGATGATGTCATTTCCACTTCCATTCCGACAGCTCAGCTCCAAAGCTAGCAATCCAAGCGCAAGGCTGAGAAAACCTGATGTCTTAGCTCCAAAGCCAGGCAGAACTTGGCCCTTTTGCTCTCTGTGGTCTCCTGCTGACTGGATTTGGCCCATGTAGAATGGGGCAGAACTCACATTTCCTACGGCGAGGTGCCATCTTCTCTCCCCGTGTCCCGCCTGGAAGCTGTTTATCCACTCAGCCCTCTCCCTGGATTTCTTTAAAAGATGTTTTTCTTAACTTGGGAAAATTACAAGTTAGGCATCTTTTGTCGATTTCCCAGTTTTCATGTTATACTATTGTATTGAGTAATTATCTTGGAGATAATTTCACAGCTATCTCTCCAAAAGAGAAATACCCTTACATGTTCAAAGAAATTCCTGGCTAATTCTGGTGAAGTGAGACGTAGCAGTGTGGGACCTAGGATCTCATAGATTTCCATTCTCACAGAAAGAACCTTATTCTGTCATTTGTAAATTAACGCAATTGTAATGGCCAAGGTGTCAGCTATTTGATAGTTAAATGCATTTTAACATAAAATAAGTAAATATTGAAAATACTTGGAAGTCAAAATATCTAGAAGTAGGGTTTTAGGGACAGTAAACTATGGGGTTATTTCATGTCAGGAGAACAACACTGAATTACACTAACTTTCTTTTTTAAGAGAGAATTACGGAGTGATATCATTTCTGTTAAAACCTAAGAAGAAAATTTAGTACATCTGCTCAGTAAATGAATACCTTGTGGTTTTCATTCTCTCTCTCTCTCTCTCTCTCTCTCTCTCTCTCTCTCTCTTCCCCTCCCCCTCCCCTTTCCCTCCCCCTCCCCCTCCTCTCCCCTCCCCATGTAGCCCTGGCTGTTCAGGAACTCCCTCTACAGAGCAGGCTGGCCTCAGACTCATAGAGCTCTGCTTGCTCTGACTCTTGAGTGCCGAGACTGAAGGTGTGCACCTCCATGGCTGGGCTCATACTCTTCAACATTTGGTTTTTCATTTTCTATTAGAGTAGCAGCCTCTAATGGTTTCCAATATAATGTGAAACAAAGCTCACAGGACATACCAGTTCTTTAATCAGCCAGAGTGTTCCAACACACTACAGAATGTGAACAACAGGGCTCAGACACGTGATGGAGTCTGGCCAGTGTCAGCCTGCCACATATATGCTATCGTGGAACCCAGAGAAAGCATGGAAGCACTGTTCTTGGCCTGGCTGGCAGAGCCACATCTTCTGTCCCAAGTCTTCTGCTCACTCACATGCTTACTTTCTCCTTCCAGTCTTTTCACTGTACAAAGCTTGGCTTATTCCTTGGATTGACACCTTGGGAAAGCTGTTGTTTGCTCAGGGAGGACACACTCGTTCTGAGGCCTCTTGACAATTCCTCAGAGTCAAGAGTGGTTTCATTAGACAGCTTAAAAGAGGCTTCAAAAGCACAGTGGCTATTCAACACGCAAGCAAGAATAGGCTCTTTGTTCTAATAACATAGCTGAGTTGTAAATGTGACTGACTATCACAAGCCCAGGGAGCACCCTTTGGGAGGTTCCTGAAACCAAGGCTGCTGCTGATCTTGTGAAGAAAGAGTCTTTTCTTCCAGGGATTTTAATGCCTCTTCAGGGAAGCAGGGGGATAGTTGCTGGGTCTTTGAGTCATTTTATTTTATTAACTAATAAGTGCACATTTACTTTTCTCTCCTTGATATTTTAAATGCCCCCCACAGCACTGATTTTAATGTCCACATATTCTGTAACTGAAACATTGATTAAGACCAGGCATAGGTATTCGCACCTGCAATCCAGCCAAGGGCTGGGGATGGAGCCAAGTGGTGGGTGCTTACCTGGCATGTGTGAGGCCTCAAGTTCCATCCCCAGTGGAAGGCAAAGCCAGAAGGCACAGGCGTTTGAGACCAGCCTCTGTTTCATAGTGAGATACTGTTTTAACAAGCCAGAATGGAGGTATAACTCAGATTTACTAACTACTTAACCCAGGTGCAGGTTTCTACTTCAGTTGGCTTTTCTTTTCTTTTTAGATTTTTTTTTTAAAAAAGATTTATTTATTTTATGTATGTGAGTGTCCTGTTTCTCTTCAGACACACCAGAAGAGGCTTTTCTTTATGCTACTATACATCAGCACATGCTTCTCATTCTCCGGAACTGCATGTTAAAGTGATCATGGAGTTCCCTTCTCCGTGATCCGAGCGGTACTTGCAGGCATTATTGCCTTGCTCTGCATGGCTTTAGGGATTGACATGATTGGGTCATAAGGGAATGAAGAAAGGATAGGCAGACAGACAGACAGAGACACAGACTTACATACAAACACACACAAAGACAAACACACACACAGATACATAGGCACACAAACACACAGACAGAAATACACAAGACACATACACACACAGACATTCACACATATACGCAGACATATACACATAGACACAGTCACAGACACACAGATATACACACACACAAACACATAGACACACATACAGATACACACAGAGACATACACACATATACACAGACATACACACATATACACAGAGACAATATAGATATACACATACAAACACACAGACACACAGACATACACACATAGGCACAGACACACAGACACACAGATACAGACATATACACATAGACACAGACACAGACACACAGAAACACACAAACACACAGACACACGTACAGAGACACATGCAGACACACACACACAGACATACACACAGACACACAGATACACACACAGACACACAGACACACACAGACACACACACACACGCACACATGCACACACACACACACACACTAAAAGACTGAGATCAGGTAGTCCATGTGATCTGATGGAGATGCAATAGCAGCAGCCTGGAAACTGTTTGTGCATTTGAGTGGAGAAGGAAGTGGACTTACTGTCTACAGATGAAGGAGGAGTAGGTTTAACTAACCTTTGTAGGAGGCCTCTGTAGGGGAGCAGACTCAGACTGTAAAAGTTCTGGAAAAGAGAGCAGTTGGCCACGGTTTCTGTATACACTGTCAATACTGGCTCATGGGCCAGGGGAAGTCTTTGCCATTCCCACGTGTCTGAGGCATTGTGGTCCTGGTCATGGCTGTGCCCATGTCAACCATACACATTCCCGGAGGGTTTCATCATCTCTCCACGCAGTACATTTGGATCTGCAAGTAAGAAGAACACTTGGCCCAGGGTATGGCAGGGACTTTGAGCTTGGATCCATCTTGTATAGCTCCTATCAGTATCTTATCATCAATGTGTATATTACAAGATGCATAATTTGTTTTAGAAAACACTAGATTTCTATACTGGAATACATTCATTCAGTAATCACTCACTGTGTTTTAACAATTCATCACCAGGACTTTGTGCCAGGCAAGAATACAGAACTTCAAACACAGTAAGACTGGGATTATTGTACGTTAGTTGAAGTAATAAGTAAATGTAAGTTTTAAGGCTTGAGAGGGTTTCTCAAAGGATGCAGGCCCCTCAGTCGGGGATATTTTTCATTCAAGTCCCGATGTTTATGCTTTCCTCATTGTGAACTTAAAAAGATGATGTGTATTGGCATTTTGTCGGTATGTCTGTGTGTCTGAGACTAGAAGAGGATGGAAGTACAGATCCTTGTGAGCTGTTGTGTGGATCCTCTGGAAGAGCAGCCAGCGTTGTGTTCTTCACCACCGAGGCAGCCCTCCAGCTCAGCGTATGGTGTCATTAGATGACAGTAATTGGGAGATAGGTTTGGGGTGAATTATGTTATTATGATTAATGGAGTACCGTTTGGTTTGGGCCACTAGATGACTCACTAGTGAGAGCAAGGAGGAAAGGAAAAGACAAAAGAAAGAGGGAAAGAAACAAAGAAAGAGTGGGAGGTGGGGAAAGGAAACGCTGATGCGAGTGGTGGCTCACACCAGACATCTTAGCGCTCGCTGGAAAGGTTTGGGCAGGAGGATTGCCATGAGAATGAAGTCAGCCTGGAATCCCTGGTGAGTTCTAGGCCAGCCTGTCTCTAAAAATAGAGGATAACAAGACAAGGTAAGCAAAACATACCTGGCTGGGTCTCCAATCCACACTGATTCTATTAGATTCTAATCCAGTGCTTTAGGATTAGTCTGAACTTCTGACTTGACATGTTTACAAGCACATTTGTCCATTACAGTGAAACTTGGCGCTAATTACCAACAATGCCTTTATTTATTTACTCAACCAATTTAATTATTCGCGAGTTGATACATCTTCAAACTTCCTCAACACATCTCTCCATCTGCAAATCCCCCTCCTCCCTTGACAGTGCTCCTTCCTTCCTGGCTGTCCTTCCCTGCCTCAGCCCCTTACCTACTCCCAACACGACTCCCTGGGTCCCGTCTGTACAGATGGACTCTGATGCCTCTCATACGAGAAGAGAAAGAAAGACAGGGAAACAGGAAGAGATAAAAAGGAAATGTGAGAAGGGAAGAAAACAAAAGTCCATGGACCTTAAAACTATGAGTAATCGGATTTTTATCCTTCACACAAGCTCATGAGTTCACCTGCCTGGTCCATGAGTTCTAGCACAGAAGACATGGACTCCAGAGGACAGTGACAAGGGGCAGAGGGATTGCACTTTGCTTTGGTTCTACTTGTCCACCCAAGTTCTGAACGTTTTACTGCTATGCCTGTGTAGAAGCATTTGAAAGTATTTTGACCAACAAGCCACTGAAAGAGTCAGGTGCAGATACTTATACCCAACCAATGGACAGAAGATGGGAACCCCTGTGGTTGAATTAGGGAAAAGCTGGAAGAAGCTGAGGAGGAGGGTGACCCCATAGGAAGACCAGCAGTCTCAACTAACTTGAACCCCTGAGATCTCTCAGACACTGAGCCACCAACCAGGCAGCATACACCAGCTGATATGAGGCTCCCGATGCATACGCAGCAGAGGGTATGACCACTGAGGCTGGTCTGGCCTCAGTGAGAGAAGATACACTTAACCCTTGAGAGACTTGAGGCCCCAGGGAGTCCAGGTCTGGTGGGATGGTGGTTGTGTGGGTGGAGACATCCTCTTAGAGATGGGGGGAGGAGGTATGGGATGAGAAATAGTCAGAGGGCGGACTGGGAGGGAGATAAAGACTCGACTGTAAAAAAGATTAAAGAATAAATAAAAAATAAGAAAAAGAAAAAGAAGACACCGAGCCATTATTGAATTAGCAGTGCTAATTTTTAACTCTGGTAGGAGAGACTGGGAAGGGAGACAACATTTGGAATGTAAATAAATCAAATAATGTAATAAAAATTATGTAAGAAAAAAAAAGAAAGTATTTTGAGTTTTCCAGGGATATAATGTTATACCTGTATCTTAAATAGCAACCGT
Organism: Mus pahari; assembly: GCF_900095145.1. Classification (NCBI taxonomy): domain Eukaryota; kingdom Metazoa; phylum Chordata; class Mammalia; order Rodentia; family Muridae; genus Mus; species Mus pahari. Next base: position 143,728,953 of record NC_034591.1, read on the forward strand.
TTCTGATATATAGTTTCCGTTTCTCTTGGAGGAATTACATTTCCAGATTATAACCTCACAAGAGGCAACTCTGACTCAGAAAACTGCGTGGATCTTCCTTTCCCGTGGATTCATTCGTTCTCCATAGACTGAGTGCCTCCTGTGCCAGCATGGAGGAGGTCATCTGAAAGTTTCAAATAAGGCCAGGGGCCGGTGACACAGTCTTTAATCTCAGCACTCAGGAGGCAGAGGCAGGTGGGCCTCTGAGTTCAAAGCCAGCCTGGTCTGCAGAGTTAATTTCAGGACAGCCAGGGCTACACAGAGAAACCCTGACTTGAGAAATGAAAACAAAACCAAAACCAAAGAAACAAAAAAAATTCAAATAAGACAGAAGCTGGAGTTTTATAACTGTCTCAAAGGGGGGAGGGCATTAATGATTACAAATTAAGATTTTTTTTTTTGCTTTCTATTTATTCACTAGAAAAGATGATATAGTGTTACAGCATGAAATTTGTAAAGAAATCTTTGTTCATTTGGGGGCAAAACTGAGTGTCATTAGGAAAGCTGAAATCTCTTGAAAAGTTTGTGTCCTTGTCTGTCACATGAGGAACGCTTCGGCATCCACGATACGGGTTTTAAATAAAGATCAGATGAATCATTAATGACAGAATATTTAGAACTTACTCAATAACTATCGAGGTCGCTCAATCAGTAGAGAATCTGGGCCTAAGCCAACCTTGGTGATGGTCTCTGTGCTGTTGTGGAACGTGGCCACCGTACTGTGTTCTGTCTCTATGGTTCCCTGCATGTTTATACAGCCTTGTCTGTGGCTAACTTAACTGATACCCCAAGCCAAAGAAAAGGTCAGCTTACTTAGGAAAGCAAGTGCTCCCTTGCAGGTCAGCTGCCAGGCCATTTGCATTGTTCCAGGAAGGAGGAGGATCATAAATATTTTGCTGTGCCTTGAACTCTGCCTAATTGATCTGTCACTGCGCAAATGATTACAACGTTCGGTTAATTCAGTTCAGCCCAGGCACAGAGCCCAGGCAAATGATTACAACGTTTGGCTAATTCAGTTCAGCCCAGGTACAGAGACATTGAATCCATGCTTCTGCCTTCTTCCAGGACCCAAAGCTTGGGAGGGGAGAGGTGGGGTGATGAAAACAAAACAAAACAAAAAAACAAAAACACCTAACTACAACAACCCCAAACAAAAATCTAAGTGTTACTCAGATCTTTTAAAGGCCGGGCATTTTCTTTTAGTATAAATAAGGAAGTTCTTATTTGGGATTAGAAAATATTTGAGAATCCACAGAACACTAATGTCTCTGTTAAGACTTTTATGATCTGAACTGTGTCCAGTTTCTCTTTGTTCACTGACCTGTGACCTGTTCACTGGCCACAGTCTTCTGTACACCTGATAAATCCATCTAACCATTTTCTATTTGAAACTAATTTTTCTTGAACTATTTTTTATGGAATAAACATCTGACTTGAAATCTGCCATCTAAGCATGTTTTAAGAGCAGAATTTAATACTGTTAAAAAGCACAGTGTCTCATAGCAGATTTCTAGAAATTACTGTCCTGTATGGTTGAAACTCTATACTCCCCTGTTGGCTCCTCCCTCTAAGCCTTGTGTTCCGCCTCTTGCAGACAGGTTGGGAGTTTCTTCCTGAAACCCTGTGTTCCTGCCTGCACGCAGACCGGCGCCTTGTCTGCATGGGCAGAACACCTTGGGGTGGGTTCGCACTTGAGCGGCAAATGTGTTGCTCTGCCTGCTGAACCCACTGTGGATCCGAACTGGAGGACGAGAACTCCTGAGAAAGAACAGGGCTGCAAAGGAAAATATGGGGCCTTGGCAAAGTGTCTGATCAAAGCCCTTTGTGTCCTAGAGGAGACAAGAGTTCACCTAGGCATACACAGGCTCCCTCCTCCTCTGCCTATAGCGGCTGACACAGAGCTACCGTGACTGGTGTCTGGCGTGTTACGTCGGAGGAGGTGATGTGAGAACAGAGAGGGTGACCACACATAGCAGAAATCCTGAGGATTTGGGTTCGGGAGCTCTATTACCACGCACACTACACGGG
>NC_034591.1:143731324-143753206 GCF_900095145.1 Mus pahari
AATGGGTAAGAAACCATCCCTAGAGATGGGGCCACTAACATGACCTTATCCCCAGGGAAACCAACGCTTTACTTTCTAAATCATTTACATATGCCAGTCCAAAAAATTTAAAATATTAAATAAGACAGGGGCACTCCCCCTTATTTCCGTTTTACTTTCTTTTCTATGAGATTCACTAGTTTGCATGCTTCTTATAAGGGGACTCAGATGACACTTGTCCTTAGGATTAAGTAGAATCTTGGGCTGGATAGATGGCTCAGTGGTTAAGAGGATGGATTGCTTTTCCAGAGGACCAGAGTTCAATTCCCCGCACCCACACGGCAGTTCACAACTGTCTGTAGCACCAACTGCAACATAAAAAAAAGAATAAACAATCCGAGCATGGTGATGTCCGCTGATCTTAGTACTTGAAAGGCAGAGGCAGGAAGGTCTCTGTGAGTTGGAACCAGGCTGGTCTACACAGTGAGTTCCAGGACAGCCAGTTACACAGAGAGAACCTGTCTCAAGAAAACCACCAACAACAATAATAAACAACAAATCTTTAATTTCAATAAGTTAAGTTGGAATCCCATAGACACACACTCCTCTGACTTACAGTATGCTGGGCTATTTGCTTTAGTACTTAAAGTGATACCGCCAGTGTCAGTATCATTGAGCATAACTGAGCAGGGCAGGGCAGGGCAGGGCAGGGCGAGGTGCTGACTCCTAGTGAGGCCTGTGGAGTTTATGGAAATCCCGCTTGGGAACAAGCAGAAGGTGGCCTCCTGGAGGCCATGAAGAGCTGGTGTTCTGCCTTACACAGACTCTGTTCACACAGCTTTAGAGTAATACCTAATTTCTTGAATCCCTGTTTCACAATCACAAAACTCAACAACTTTCTAAACAAAAGCAAATATTTAAAAACATGTTTCCTACTTCACACTCAGTAGACTTTCTCAGATACTTCTTCAAATACAAAGGTCTTCGTTATCAAGAGATTGTGCCCACACTAAGATCTGTGCATAAAATGCTTTAATTTCTCCTTTCTTAGGAAACATTCTGAGCCGATGTGTAAGACAACATTGTTGAACAAGATGCCCAAATGGGAGAATTCCTTCCCTCACCATGACTGCTTTTATTCTCCCTGGCAGCACTTACAATTTTTCATCCACATTGCTTCTGACATTTGTCTCTTCTACTTAAATAGCAGAACACAAAACCTGTCTTTCTTCTACTTTCTGTTTTGAAGCTTAGGACATTGCTCAGTATGTATTTTTACATGAATGACTACTTATATTAATATATGAAGGAACTGACCCAATATGAATTATTCAACTACTGGTTATGAACTAAGTTTATTTCTCAAATAACTACTTTAGTTCCTCAGTAAAAATAGTTTTTAGATTAATTTTAATTTTATTTTTTATGTGTGCCAATGCTTTGCCTGTGAACCACATGCATGCAATTCCCGTGTAGGTCAGAAGAGGGCATAAGATACCCTGAGATTGGACTTAACACATTAGGATTCTCTAAAGTAACAGCGTTTATAATGAATCTTTCTCTAATATGTATTGGTATGACTTTCAGGTTGCCATCCAGCTAATCAAACAAAGGCTGACTGAGAATGAAAAGTCCAAGAATTCAGTAGTTGTTCAGTCCACAAAGCTGGGTGTCTCAGCTGGTCTTCAGTAGATGCTGGAATCTCAAATATGTAGACTTTCAAGCCAGTGAAGGAATGGACATGCTAGCAAGGTGAAGGCAAACAGCTTCCTTCTTCTCTTTCCTTACATAGATGCCCAGCAAAAGGTGTGGCTCAGATTAATGGTGTGTCTTCTCACGTCAAGGTCTGGCTTAATGACACATGTCTTCCCACACCAAAGGTCCAGACTGGAAGTGGATTCACCTACTTCAAACCAAGCAAGAAATCTCTCATAGGTGTGTCTTGCATTTTCTGAATTGTGGTTCATTTCAAGTTGACAACTAAGAATCACCGTCACACAGGTGGTTCTGAGCTGATACAAGGATGCTGGGAATTGAACCCAGGTCCTCTGGAAGAAAGGTCAAGAGTTGGGAATTAATCTCCTGTTCTTGATCGTGGTGCTGTGTTAATGACTCATTTACTAAGAATCTTACTTTATTCGCATTGTGCATAAAATGAAGATACCCTTTAAAATACTAGATAGCAAAGTCAAGTAATCAATTGAATAGATTGGTCTGAAGTATTGTGAAGAGATGAAACCTACAGATATGGATTTTTCCAGACGTGTTGTCACATACCTGAAATCTCGGTACTGAGGAGATGGGGAAGAAGGACTAGGAGTTCAAGGTCATTTTAGCTACATAGTGAGTTTGTGGCAGTACTGTTCGCCACAGGCCTCTGTATGAATAATAAATAAGCAGACAAAACCAAAACCTACCAACTTAGGCTGCAGGCAGCAGTCTAGAAAACACTCTTTCACTCAATACATTTTTTTGTTTGTTTAAAAAAATCGAGTTTGAGGTATTTGAGTATTATCATATAGTGTTTGCCTAACCAGAGCCAGTCAGAGTCTGGTGGGATAGTAAATCAACAGCCACAGATGTATTTATCTTTCAAAAAAAAAAAACCACATAAAATCAGGGTTTATATACTTTAGGGAAAAGCAGATTTTCTGGAAATTTCTCAAATATTTTTGATGCATGATCAAATATAACTTTAACTAGAAGTCTAATCATCCGACTTTGTTCTTCCTTTGTTCATTTCAGATTAAATTAAATTTAAAAATATGGAGTATGAAATGTGTACTGGCTGGTTCTGTGTGTCAACTTGACACAAGCTTCCTGACCTTCTTGAGTTCCAGTTCTGACTTCATTTAGTGATGAACAGCAATGTGGAAATGTAAGCTGAATAAACCCTTTCCTCCCCAACTTGCTTCTTGGTCATGATGTTTGTGCAGGAATAGAAACCCTGACTAAGACAAGATGTGTTTCAAGGACCGACAAAATGCTCAAAGAATGCAGGAGTGTGGATGTTGCCAGTGCTCATTGATTTTCAAATGTTCTTTATGCTGTAGTTACAGAATCGTCTTGTGCTATGTTGTTATTCACATTCACTAACTGGAATGCAGCTCTGCAGCTGTACTGCTGGCTTAATAATCATTCTCATCAAAGGGAATGACACATTAAACATGACTTGCTAAACTTCTTCACAATACTCAATACTGTTTCTTGCTCATTCAAAACAGGATTCATCCTTCATTGTTTTGAGATACTTGGTCCAAAAGATAATTCTAATGTTAAATATTTTTGCACAATTGGCAAACCATCTTATCATTTTACTAGTACATTCCACAAGTCAACTCAGAAGGAAATAATTGTAATGTGATATTTTGGGATATTTCATTTATTTTCCTTATTCTCTGAGTGTGTTCATTCATGCATACAACCCTCCATCACCCTCCGCTATGCTTTCTTCCTCTGAACCTCATCTACTGCCTAACTAATTCCCTCCCATGAGTTTGTTAGGGTTGTTTGCAGGAGCAATGGGCAACTCACCAGTAGCTATAACACTGAAGGAAATGACGCCCTCTCTGCTGGAAACCACTAACTCTCACAAAGTGGTGGGCCTAGGGGCAGCTCCCCATCCATGGTGGATGTTGAAGGTATCTTGTGCTGCTGTTTGCTTATGATCAGTACAGCCCTGTCATGAGAGGAGGAGTTTACCGTAATCCTCCTCACCCTCTAGTTCCTACATTCTGCCTTTTCTTCTCTGATGCTGCCTGTGCCCTGGATGACTCACTGCCCAATACTACCTGCCCTTGGGGGTTGGAGGTGAGGTGGCATGTAATCAATGACACAGACTCTGGGAGCAGGTGAGAAATGCAAGCAAGCTCATCTGAATACTACTGCAAGTTCCTTTAATACCCTCCACCGGCACCCTATTGGCCCCCCAAAAAGCATCTCTTCTAAACAGCCGTTCCCAATTGGCTGGCACTGTCCGTGCAAGCAATCCTTGATCCCTCAGGTGGTCCTCAATTAGGTCCTCCTACAGGAGATGCTTTTGTTGTCGTGCAGCCCCTGGAGTTTACATAGAGCTGGCCCCTCTGTTCCGGCTACACTCTGATGTCCCATTTACGGCTGAGCATGCAACTGTCACTTAGCCTTAATACTTCAGCCAGATAGTAAGTCTCTGCGTGAATCATTGCCTGCTGCAAAAAGGAGATTCCCTGGCCAAGGCTGAAAGGTGCTCTGGTCTATGAGTACAGTAGAAAGCAGTTTGACAGCATATCCAATTACCATTTGATAAAGCCTGTAGAATCATGCATGCACGTCATCCTGTGTAGAGGCCTCAAACCCAATTGCAGAGCAGTTGGTTACCCCAAACACTCATGTCATTATTGCCTTGGTGGCATACCTTGCCCGGCAGGTCAAAAATGTGTCACGCTGGCTCTACGGCTGGGTATGAGCACTGGTGAGTCTGCTTTTCCAGCAGAAACCTGTGTAGTACCTTCAGACACAATGTATGGTCACCAGGAGGGAATGGGCTTCTAGCTTTGTCCCAGGTTGATTTCTCTGTATCCTGTAACCAAGATATGTGATATCTTCAGGAGTGGGGAGTTACCATCTATTTCTGGGGGGGGGGCAACCAAAAGTAATGACAGATCGCATTATTTGAGAATCCTCTGAGGCCTCTCTGGCCAACCATCCATCTTGCATATGGCACTGTGGTCTTAATTCTAAAACCCGTGATCTGTAGCAGCACTACCCACCCATGCAGGGTACCTCCATTTTAAGCTCTTTTTTAATACATATTTTTAAGTAGTTCATAAAATAGTAGATTTTCACATGACTTTTTCATAAAAGGTTCACTTCTAGGATTTTAGACGTTATTCTTCAGGAGTGACTTAACAACCCTACAGCTGTATTCCCATGCCTTATCTTTCTTCACTCATCACTACCTATTACTGCCGCCTACCAAGTGCTTAACTCTGCTTGAGAAAAGCTCCCAGTGTTTGACCTTTATTAGAAGATTATTAACCTTTACACAGGTCACTTGTACATCCCTTCAAACACTACTAATTTCATTTTATTTGTTAACGGTTTAGGTTTGAAAACAAAACATGGATTAAATGATATCCTCATCTATGTCTCCAGACTGAAAGGGAGAGGCCATCCTCCGTACACATTTCCCTGTGGAAAACGTCAAAGAACTTGGGAGCTAAATTTTAACACTGGAACTGAAATGAGGATAAAAGATTCCATCACACACACCCAGAACGCCCGTCCTGGACTCTTCAATGGATGCCGGTGGGAGAGGAAAGGATGGATCACTCTAAAGTGTGAACTGTAAACTCTAAACTGGGACTGGACTCTGGATTGAGAAGGGGGTGTCTAAAATATATTAATGATAGTTTAGTAAAACTTAGAAAATTCAGATATAGGACCAATCTTAGAATGTTAGGTTGGTTTTTTTATTTCTTAGTTTTTTTTCCTGCAACTTTCAAGTTATTCAGAAAAGAGGAGTCAAGAGAGGGATGAAGTACATTTGGGAAAACAAAAACAAAAACAAAAAACCTCCTTTGGGTAAATGTGCAACGTTCCCCTGCTATACTTTCAACATTGCAGTTGTATATTATGGACACAAGGTGGCGATAGACTCACTTTTGAAATTCCATGAAAACACTTGTAATAGCATGCAGAAGCAAATGCTTTCTAATGTAACATCTACCCTGGTTTGCCTGATCTGGGAAGGGAACCAAGCAAAGGCGCCTCAGAAGGCAGTGGGCCCTGAGGAAGTTCTCAAATGACCAGTTAATTTGCAAATTGTCTGGAAGTCTAAGAAGCAACAGTTGGTAGCCTTCAAGAAACCTGGGTTCGATTTCAGCTCTCCTGCTGATTAATTTTGTGACTTCACCAAGACACAAGCTTTGAGAGGCAAAAATGAAGGATCTGGTTTTGAAGATTTGGGACTGCTTTTCTTCTGGTTGGAAGAATTATCATTTCCCTTTTGGTTACAGAGTGAGAGTGAGAGCAAGTTAAATCAAAGATTAAAAATTTGTACTGGCTGGCTGGCTGGTGGTGGTGCACACCTTTAATCCCAGCACTTGGGAGGCAAAAGCAGGCAGATTTCTGTAAGAGACCAGCCTGTCTACAGAGAAAATTCCTGGACAGCAAGGACTAACACACAAAAACCCTATTTTAAAAAACAAAAAAAAAAAAAAAAAAAAAAAAAACCAAAAAAGAAAAGGAAAAATTAGACATATATGCAATTATAGATACTATGAAAAATTTTTTGTGCAGTGTCTCTGTTTGCAGAATAGAAGCTGTTTATAAAGAAAAGAAGTGGATTGGTGAGAACTAAGTTACCATTGGCCACGAGTATAAAGTTCCCCTGTGCTATTGCACAGTAGGGTAACTATAGATAATGATAAAGTACTTAAAAGGGGGGAGGGAAGCTAAAAGAATGATTTAATGCTTTTATCATAAAGAAATGATAAAGGTTCGAGAAGTTAGCTTTCTGTACCAGTTTCAGACATTATTCAATGTGTATATACACATAGTATATGTATACATATAGTATATTATATGTAAACATAGTACCCTAGAAATACATACACTTTTGTGTCTTTTGTAAAGATTTGGTATGTGTGTGTATGTGTGTGTAAGTGTGGGTGTGTGTATGTGTGTGTAAGTGTGGGTGTGAGTGTGTATGTATGTATAAGTGTGTGTGACTATGTATAAGAGTGTGTGTGTATGTATGTGTGTGAGTGTGTATGTGTGTGTGAGTGTATATGTATGTATAAGTCTGTGTTAGTGTGTGTGTATGTGAGTGTGTATGTATGTGTGTGAGTGTGTATATGAATGTGAGTGTGTGTGTATGTGAATGTGTATAAGTATGTGTGAATGTGTATGTATGTGTAAGTGTGTGTGAGTGTGTATGTGTGGTGCTCACAGAGGCCAGGAGAGCGTGTCAGACCCATTGAAGTAGAGTTACAGGAAACTGAGAGACTCTGCATGGATGCTGACATCCAAATTTAGATTCTCTGGAGGAGCAGCTAGCACTGTTTACCCCTGAGCCAACTTCCCAGGCCTGAGTTTATATTTTTATAAATCAGATCAAAATTTTAATGAAAATATCAAATGCCTGGATCTCCTATTTTTACCAGAGAAACTGTCGCGTCCCCTCTCGACCCGCAAGGAAGACACAACCACCAGTTCTTCTCTCAGCAGTTTATTCAGGAACCTTGAACAATCTTCTCCCCCAAGCCCCAGGCTACAAGCCCTTTTATATCATTCATGCCAACCAATCGCGGCAGGCCACGTCACTTCACCAGGTGCGTGATCTCAGCTAACCAGAAGAGCGGGAACATCACCACCAAATGTGGACCTGTTTACCACAAGCTNCATAGCCAACAGGTGCCATCTATAAGGTGCGGCTTCGGGTAGCTCAGGGGAGGGGCCGTGGCCTCCTACAAGAAACCAGCTGTTTGGGGCTGCTTCTGAGTCTCCTGCCTTGGTCAGCAATGACAGCTCCTACCAGGGAGGCTGGTTAAAGTAACAGGTTAAGAATGAAGAGACCACAATGGTGGGGGAGAACTTGAACTGGCAAGACTGAAATGTTGCATATTTCTTTTTGGAAGGGGAAATAGACTGGCCCTCTGAGGAAAATTACACTGTGTACCATGCCACAATCGCCTCGCTCAGGGCTCCTTCTGGGAGCCTGCTGCCTTCTGCTACCCTTTCAAAGTTGTAGCTGCGAATTTAGCATTCAGAAACTTAGAAGACACCCAGACATTCTTTTTTAGTCCTGACTGAACCTGCTATTGTTATTTTTCTAAGTGGCCATGCTGTCAAATGGCCTCCTAAATATGTATGTTTATACCCCAAGACCTGGGCTGCTCTCGGCCTTGGTCAGAGAGGCATCTTTGTGCAGTGAACAGCCCTCAACAGAGAGATGCACAACTGACCAAGATGCTACCGATGCTGTGGATAAGGGACTGGGTACCAGGCCTAAACGGGACACCTGTATCAGCCCCACTTCAGAGGCTCGGAGAACACTGCGGATGAGGAGGTAGGAAGAATCTGAAAGCAGGCAGATGGGAGAAGTGCTGTCTTCCAGCTATCACATAGCCATTGCATTTACTGGCACCCAGCAGCTGGGGTTGTTTACACAAGACCAGCCAAAACCCAGCACAGTAGGGAGATGATCCCCACCCCTTACAGAGGAGCTAGCAACAGTGGGCAGATGCCCAGGGAGAGAGAATCATTCTTTTTCTGTGTGTGTGAATGTGGCCATGGCTCTCATGGTTTCTCAGGCTCCAGGGACACATGCTTATTTTAAAGTGACTTTGAACCACCTTCCCTAAAGACAAGACAGCAGGTTCTCGAGTAGAGGAAGGATTGTGGGAGCCAGAGGCATGGAAGACACCAGGAGAACATGGCCCACAGAATCAACTAAGCAGGGCTCACAGGGACTCACAGAGCCTGAAGCAGCAATCATGAAGCCTGCATGGGTCCGCACTAGGCCCTCTGCATGTATGTTATGGCTGTTAGCTTGGTGTACTTCTGGAATTACTAACAGTTCTCGAGCCTGGGGTGCTTTTGTGACTTGATTTACCTAAGAGAATGTGAAGGGGGTGAGTTCTGAGTTGGCATCTATCCAGTGACCACATAAACAACCCAACTGAGAGTGTAGACCCATGAGTGTGTCGCATGGTCCCTGAGCTCAGCCTGTACCATCCAGGTCTCAGACATCCGGTCGGGGTTCCATAGATGTGTGGATCTGCTGAGACTTGATGAGCAAAAGCACCCAGCTAATCTCATCTTAAGAACAAAGCCACTGGATGCTGAGATGACTGTTATGCAGTAGCAGAAGTTAAGGGACGTAAGCATCATTGGACAGCTGCGCTTGTATTTAATGCCATTACTATTTTATAGTTTAGATAACTTTCTTAACTACATTTGCAATGATCTTGAATCATTTGCTACGGACTCCTTTGCTCTGTGTTTTGACTGTTTTTTGTTTGTTTTTAATTTGGGCTCTTTTTGTCTGTGTTTAACTGGTAACTGCCACAGATCCTAATTTAGGAAGACATAACTAGTTCAAGGCAGTCTGGTCATGGGCTAACCAGGCGCCGAGAAGTGTAAACAAACCCACATATACCATCTGTCCCCGTCAGCACTGTCCTGTGTGTGATAACACACTGTAGCTGATGGAATGCCCACAAATGTTTAGGTGTGGTGTTGGATAGTTTTGTGTCAAGTTGACAGAGGCTAAAATCATTTGAGAGGAGAGACCCTCAATTAAGAAATTCCATTAAATCTGGCAGTAGGGCATTTTCTTAATTAGTGATTGCTGAGGGGAGGGCCCAGCTGTTGTGGGTGGTGCTATGCCTGGCCTGGTGGTCGTGGGTTTTATAAGAAAGAAGACTGAGCAACCCATGAGAAGCAAGCCAGTAAGCAGCATCCCGCCATAGCCTCTGTATTGCCTTCTACCTCCAGGTTCCTGCTCTGTTTGAGTTCCTGTCCTGACTTCCTTCGATGTGACACATAGTGATATGGAAGTGTAAGCCAAATAAACCCCTTCCTCCCCAACGTGCTTGTTGTCTGTTGTTGCAGCAATCAAACCCTTACTAAGACAGTTGTTACTGGTTATCTGCTTTCCAAAGCGATATGCTGGGAATTTAGGAGGAAGTACAAGGACACATGCACAGCATGCTCTGATTCCCCAGTGTCCCCAATGTATGAGAAAGGACCCTGATGGGGGCTGTTGGGGTAGTCAAACTTGGGCTTCAGCTCTATCAGCAGGTTACCCCCAAATGCCGACCATTTATGTAAATGAATCATGTTGGCAATGGTGAGGCAGGATGGGGTGTTTCCGGTTTCCTAGTGCCTCTTTCAAGGAGTAGCAAAGTGTCTGGGAAAGCTTATCTAGCTCGAGGCTATGATACAAACTGGAATGCACCCTAAAGAGAACATGTAGCCATGGGAGTGAGTACAGTAGGGCCTGATGGCTGCTTGGGGCTTCCCTTTAAGAGGTTTGGTTACTAGGAGCTTAATTTGGGAGGTTCTCTATTTTGGCTGACAAGCTTAGGTTACCCAAACCCTTCTCACAGCGCATGCTCATTTGTGCTCATGAGATGGTAAATAGGAGGTTGGTTTACAAAGTGAGTTCCAGGACAGCCAGAGCTATACAGAGAAGCCCTGTCTTGAAAAAACAAAACAAAACAAAACAAAACAGGTTTGCTTTGGGACACAGTTTGCCTTATTGAGCATAGACTCCAAACCAGTCTATACCCAGAAGACTTCTTCCATGGTTTAAGGTAGGCTTAAGTGCAGCTCTATGGATCTGGTGGTCTTGGGGTGTATGTGCTGGTCTTGGGGTATGTGTGGTGGTCTTGGGGTGCTAACAGATCTCTGACTCATTCTCTAGAGAGGGTGTGTGTGCCTAGCATGTACAGGAAAGGAACCTAGGCTGCCAAAGGCATTACCAAAGGAGACGTGTGTGCACAACTCAAATGAAGTAGAGTCCCAGGTCACTAAGTTGTGCCCTGTGCTTGACTGCCTCGGTTGCAGACTTGTTCACTCCAGCTAACTGCCAAGAGCAATGCTGTTGTTGTTTCTGACTAACTTACCATGTGGCCTAATTTATTACTTACTTTTCTGTTGTTATGATAAATCACAATGACCAAGGTGACCTGTGGAAGAAAGAGGTTAATTTGGCTTTTTGTTCCAGAGGGTCATAGTCTATAATGGCAGGAAGAAGACAGAAGGTATGGCACCTGGAGCCGAGAGCCAAGCGCTCACATCTTTGGACCAAAAGCATGAAGCAGAGCAAACTACAAGTCGGTGAGGCTTTTACTCCCAAAGGCTCCCTCCAGCGACCTTCTTCCAGCAAGGCTGCACCGCCTAAACCTTACCAAACAGCGCCACCAACTGGGGGCCAATCCACCACACCCAGGCTGGCCTTGAACTCTTGCTTCTCCTGGCTCAGCCTTCCCAATGCCATTAACACAGCATGAGCGAGGCACCGGTCCCTGTATTAAGAGCATTTTAATGATTTTTGTAAGTGGTTTTCTTATGGCCGTTTTGCAGATGAGCTCAGACACAGACAGTGGGGGGTCACAGACTCCAGGATTAGAATTCAGTGCCCCTCAGGTGCCAGGGCTTCTTTTTGTAGAACCTCTCACATAGAATGGCACATCAACATCTCTGTCTCCTTTACAGAATAGAGAAACTGCACCTGGGCATATCTGTAAGAGTCCCAGTGTTTTCAGAGTCCATGTGCTGTGCCACTAACTGCACTGGGAGGCAGACAGCAGAGACAGGTTAGGGGCAGAGATCTGGTGCAGATGGTAAAGTAATCGGGATGGTGCCGCATGCCCCTGACCTCTGTCTTGAAGAAGTGGGGCAAGAACGACACTTAGGCCAAGGCAGGGTTTGAGCAGCTTCCACAGCTTCCCGCTGCAGCTTCCTTTATTCTCTCTACAGCTCACCCCAGCTCTCTACAGCAGTTCAGCTTCTCCCCTCTCTGCTTCTCAGCTTTTCTTCAGCTTCTCCTCAGCTTCTCCTACTTTATTCTGGGATCGCCCAATTTATCCCCTTCCACCCTCTGCACTCGGCTCTCATCACTCATCATTCAATCAGCATTCAGCACGAGCTGAATGGGTGGGTGTTGATAGGCCAGTGACTCAATATCATGCTGTATGACGCTTTACGTCAGGTGGGCAGCGTGTAATCACTCAGGTGCGCATAATCGGGTTTTTGGTAATCAAGCAGGGAATCACGGGGCTTGGCAGTGAACCAGGGTGCCAAGGCCGCAGCCACAGCCACACCCACTTCCCACAGGATGGGATTTGCAGTCAGGAGTCATTACACGTGGTTTCACGGTTTCACATGGTTTCACAGTTTAGTTCCTTTTGGCAGATCCAGTGGTTGTCTGAAGCACAGCTCTCGGAAATCGCTTTGTATGGTATGATGGCGGCACAGTTGCCATTTTCAGTGTCACCAGAGATTTTTAATCTGTGAAGGAAGAGAATAGCTGCCCTTAGTGTTTAGGATTCTCTATAATTATCCTGTCTGTCATTGGTTTCCTTTGGACTTTAAAGGGGAGAGGAGAATGCACAATTATTAAGTACAGTAAACACAAACATCCTGTTGTGAACATTGAAGGCAGAGCTGATAGAAACCTCTAGAACTGCTGTTTAGTCATTGGCAAAGAATCCTTCCAACAAGAATCTTGTACAAAAAGAAGGCTCAGGAAGAGATAATTATTCTCCCCATTCTACTGCATCGATTCACACTCTAACACATCATGTGAAAAGCTTCATGTTGTTACACTTCAGCTTTGTTTATTATACAGGGTCAGGGGCTGGAGAGACAGCTCGGTGACTGAGGACACTGACTGCTCTTGGACAGGATCTGAGTTCAGTTTCCAGAACTCACATGGTTGCTCACAATGTCTGGAACTCCAGTCCCAAGGGATCTGATACCCTCTTCTTGTTTCCATGGACAACAGGACATGCATATACATAACACAGAATGAATAAATCTCTAAGGTTAGATTAATAGTAGAGAAGCATAATACAAACATATAAGTATGTGGCTTAATTAGCTAATATTTAGGGAAGTATTAAGATAACCATGAATGCATGACAATAGTTATACACAGTAGGTGCACAATGAATGTATTCAATATACAGAGTGAGCTCACAGTGTCTAGATCACAGAACTGGATGCAGAGAGGGAAACAGGCTCAGCTCACATGATATATATAGTCACAATTCCTTTCATGCTCTTTCCTTAGGTTAACAAGTATTTAATTAACGTAAGTTTCAAATGTGCATGGCTTCCATTGCTCTGTGCTGGTGGGAACATGATTAGAATACAAGCTCTGGTGCAGACTGTCTCAGGGTTGATTGTAAGGGAGAGATGAGTTCTAAATGCACTGATGGATCTTAAAAGAAGGTGGCAGGGCTTCCTCACAGGTGTCCTTCCTTTATTTAGTTCCTTGTGGAGCCCTTGACTGTGAGAGACAATCTGAGGTCATCCTGGCAGTCCGCATGCTAGTCCAGCCATGTTTTCCCCTCTTTTATCGCTTCCACCCTTCAGGATCTTTCTTCAGCTCTCAGGATAATTTCCTTTGTGCTGATCTGTTTAAGTCAATGACTTCCTTTCAAAATTCCTTTGAGGCTTCCCAGGCTTCTCCTACCAGACTGCTGAGGAGTTCTCTAATATTCCTCATTAATTCCCAAAATAATCCTGTCAGGTTCTCCCTTTTCCTTACCTGAAAGCCAGGGACAGAGAGTTAAACCAAGAGTGGACTTGCTTGACTGACACTCTTCAGTCTGAGCATGGCAGCCTTCAGACTTACCAATGGCTTCTGTCTAGTCTCAGTGTCACTTTGTCCTCAGAGTAAAGTGACAGATTTGCTGAGTTTACTCTGTACACTTCACTTCTCTACTGCATGCCAACTTGGTATGCTTAACAATTTCTATACTTCATATATTGTCATTACATGTGAAGTAATCCTAAATGTGTTTCAGCATTTTACATTCCAATCTCACGTGTTCTGAATAACAAGAAATACATTTCCCATATCGATTTGTGTGATTTACTTAAGTGTATCCAAGCAAGATTATTAAACCAATCTCCATACCACTCCTGAAAACCCCGCTGAAAGCACTGTATAGAAATTTGAATCCTACATGCTTTGCTTATGAAATGAGTGAATCGTCTGCTCTTGCTATACAATCACAAACACCGCTAAAATGTATATCTTAACTCTGAAGTTAAGCTCTCTCATTACATTCACGGTTACCATGACAACTCACACAGGAAGAAAATGAGGTCCCTTGAACTGTGAATCAAGAGGATTTTCCTCTCTTGCTTATCTGTGAGATTTTGTTACAGCAATGAAAACTGATTAATGCCTGTTTCCATCACAGCCCCTACTTGTTTCTTTCATAACTCTGGTTCAGCAGTAATGCAACCTGTGAATTTGTGGTCATTTCTCCCAGCTGTCAAAGCTCCAAACTAACTCCTGCTTCTTCTCCTTCCACACTCACTCTTCCTCTGCTGGTTGGGACTGAGAAAGAGCCCTCATGACGCCATATGGATAATTTGAAACACAGCATGAACAGTACCATTTAAGAAATGGGACTTTGAGGGGGCTGGAGAGATGGCTCAGTGGTTAAGAGCTCTTCCACAGTATCTGAGTTCAATTTCCAGCAACCACATGGTGGCTCACAAACATCTGTAATGGGATCCAGTGCCCTCTTCTGGTGTGTCTGAAAACAGCTACTGTGCATTCATATATAAAGTAAATAAATAAATCTTTGAAAGAAAAAAAATTCTTTGAAACACATATATAGTGTAAGGAAGGAAACAGAAAAAAAGTTCCATGTGCCTAGAGCAGGTAGGAATTTTTAAAATGCACATTTGGGGAATATCCAAGGGGATCCCACCTCCTCAGAGAAGGAAGAGGGGGAAAGGATTGTGGGAGGGGGTGACCTGGAGGTTGGCAGTGAGCGAGATGTAAAGGGAGTAAGTTATCAATAAAAAAACAAACAAGCAAACAAACAAAAAACAAAGCACATCTTTTCCAAAGTTCTTTTTTGTCTAGTCCCCGGGCCTTAGAACATCATTGTAGACATACATGCATACATGCATACATACATACATACATACATATGACCTCATAAAATGCTGGTATCTTTCCATACATGGAAATTTTCACCTTTGGAATCATATTTTCAGACTGTTCATACGCTATCAGTGTTAGAGTTCTAAACTGTTCTGACATGAAATGAATATTCAGATTAGCTCCTCTAGTACACATCAGAATTTAAAGTCGAGTCGTTTATCCACTTCCAGTTCTTGTCTGGCAATATGTACCTTAGTCCAATCCAAAATGAATAGTGTTTTTCCTTTATTGAGTCCTGTAGGAATCTCTGAAATCAAAACAGAGCAGAGGACTTAACCCTGAGTCTGTGTATTGGTGACTCATATTCTACCAGCCTCCTGAAACCTAGTTCAAGGGCCACCTGTAACCATTCTGAGTCCCTAACACAGATAATTCTTCCTCCTTTGTGAAATCTGTGCCCCATATTTATGATCCAAATGACACTCACCTTATACATGTAGTTTTTGACTCACATGTCCAATTAGTCTCTCAGACTATGAGCTTTCATAATGTAAAGTCTCCACATCCTTTGAAGAATGTGCTATTGTCTCTATATAATTGAACAACTTACCAGTTGTTCTTGGTCTTGAATGAGCAGCAAAGTGGCTCCTTTCCCATCACAGTCAGCTAGACCTTCCTTCCAAGTGCTGGAAACTTGAGAAACGTGAAAGCACTTATCTCGGGGTGACAGCCAGTCTTGGGGGCACTCTAACTTAGCTGGACTGTCTGAAGCGAGAGGAAGACATGGTGTATGTCTACTCTGTTCTTGCTGTACCACAGCTGGTTACACACAGTAGTTGCTTTACTAACACACACTTTTATTAACATGTGGAGGAACAAGATTACTGTTATGACATATCAAAGAAATATAAATAACAAGGAATATACTTTTTCTATTAATATACTTTGGACATAGTTAACTGTTTGATACAGCATTTTCTGAAGTTAATGATCAAGTGTGCTAGCATCCCTAGGCAGTATTGCCAAGTGGTTGAGATTGCAGGTTGCAAGGTCACACAGTTTCAAAGATGTTACCAACCTTATGAACTACCAATCATGAGAACCTCAACAAGTTTCTATGCAGCAATTTCCTCTAACATAAGATATGGTGTTATACCATTTTCAGAGATGGCGGTTGTAGGCCGAGACTGACAGTAACCCCAGGTAAATAGCAAACATCAGCTATTATTCTTGCAAAATACAAGGCACAAAAATTACCTGTTGTTTTACTCAGGTTCTCTTGATTAAACACACAGCATTTTTCTCTTGATGGTTTTTGTATTAAGACTCGCACTGGTAAATGAGAAAACACACAGAGAAGATTAACCCTGAAATGAATGATGGAACAGGTGTGTTCCATTTCTCACTCCAGGAAATCAAGTTATTTCAACAAACCTGAACTTCTGGACTGAGAATAAAATATTAGCAAACTGGGCTGAGGGAAGAATATGGAGACAGAATATATAAATAAAGAAGAAAAGCACAGAACACGTGGATTCCCATCTCTGTTTAGTCACATATTATCCAATGGCGTCACAGAGACTCTTAACATACCCACCCTCACCCCTGAATCCTCATCTTCAGAATGAGTATTAGCACCCCCCCCCTCACGGAATTAATAGACACTGGAGTTTAATAGACACTTAATAAAACACTTTAGTGAGCCTTTTAGTTTGCCGTTTTATGTTTTGGTCACAATTATGATTTATATTTTTAGGCTCTGTGTACATGTATGTTGTGTGTGTTAGGGTCTGCGGGCTTGGAATCAGCTTAGAACACACTCAGACACCAAGTTCAAGTTCTCTGCACAAAGGACATTTATTACCCTGGAGGGTTTGCAAGTGTGGTTGCCTCTGGATCAGGGAAAGACAGCAGCAGGTGTTTTTGCAAGAGTGGGTTTGTAAGGAAAAAAAGGGGAAGTCTGTGCCAGGGTGAGTTGGGAAGTCCTGATTGGCATGTTAGTCAGGGTAGCCAAATAATGGATTTTGATAACTGGACCTAGACACTTTGATAGCTGGATCTCAGCGATCAGCCTCAGGAATGAATCAGGCAGAAGGGAGTGGCTAACTAAGGGAGTAGACCTTGGGGGCTTTAGCAAGGGAGAGGGATGGGGGAAGGGGGGCAAAACATGCTGGTGCCATCTTTGCCATGCTCGGGTCTGGTAGAGGTCCCTTTGTGTGTAACAGCCCCTAATAAATCTCAAAGGAACTTGGAAGCATGAAAGCAATGGGAAATGTCTCACTAGGCATGGGATACTGTCCTGTTCCTACTCATGTCATTGACCCTCCTCCAGGTCCAAGGGGCCCAATCATGTGAAGAGGCACCGATATTTATGATGGAAGCAGAGGAAGGATTGTGAAGCACAAGCCTTGGCCTCACTTACCTAAGACACTCATCCCAATCAGGGCCAGGACAAGGATGATGAGCCCAGCACAGCTGAGCTTCAGAGCCAACCTGTGTGAACGTGGGCACCGACAGGCATCTGTGAAGTTAAGAACCTTGTAACTCATTTAAGCCAGCAGAGGACATCTGAAATAACAGTTAAAGGTGGTTTTGACTAACAAGGATAATTGGATTCAAGCAGAGGGTTGGCTGCAGATATGAGCCTTCCTCCACCATCTTAAAGCAGAATTCCACGAGATGAACTCTCCCTTAGGTTCAGCTGTTTGCTTTGATAAAGCAGGACTGAAAGAATAATACTTATGTATGTATTACGCACAAAGGAGTATTGGCGTAATCACATCGATAGATGTGATTGAGTGCTGTCCAAAAGTAAACGGTATGTTCTGTTTCAGGAAGGGAGTCAAAGCATCTCTAAGGAGGATTTTCTTTTAATCAAGAGATGTTTTCGATGTTCAGTTTTGTGGTAATGATGACTTTCAGTGCTAATGACATATGATTCTATTCCTGAACACTGAGTCTGCTTCACTGCTATCTGTGATGATCTCCATTTAGGATCAAAGGTGTGGTGGCATCCAAGGGGAAGCATCTCGTGATTTCAGACGGTATTTCAATATTTCGGTTGTGTTAGTCCTTCTTTATTGGCTGAGTTACAAACATCCTAATGGTTAGATGAACTGAAACAGTGGTTAGCACCAGACTCTATATACACTGCTACACACACATACACACACACACACACACACACACACACACACACACACTAAGCATACACTAAGTTCATTATAGCTGTAGCTTTCACAGTGTTCCTTCCTTAAATAGAGTACTTTCAAAATTTCTTTTTGTTGTGCTCTGTTCTGTTTCTAAGGTAGGGTTACCCCTTAGTCCAGGCTGACTGCTATCCCTCTGTGTGACCGAAGATGACTTTGAGCTCTTGATTCTCCTGCCTCCACCTCCCACGTGATGGGATTATAGGTGTGCACCACTCAAAACATCTAGAAAATAAGAGACTATAAAGTACTCAGCCCTAAGTGGCACATCTGCATCCCATCCCATCCCTAACCAAGGCTCTGCCATCATCACAGAAGAGGGGACAGAATGACCGCACAGCCAGAGATGGTGGACAACTGCAATGAAACCCTGTCTTTCAGACACAGCAGGGCAGTTGCACATACGAACTCACGCCATTTGTGATAGCCTGCACAAGACCTTCGGAAGCTCAAGTCAGGCAAAGGCCTAGCATGGTGGGAGGAGTTGGGCATGGAATTCCAACATCATCTGGGGAGTCATTGACAGCTGATAGCTGCTAGGAGTGGGAGAGTCAGTTTTATTCAAGGAGACAGTCCCTAAGAGGCCACCTGTGCTCCAGGTCATGATCTGAAAACCATGCACACGCTGGCAGAGCTGACTAGACTCAGTAGGAAAACAAAACCCCAAATTTTAGCTTTGTAAGTCCCTTCTTCCATGTTTGCAGTCTTAAACAGGGAAAGCAAACACTTGCCTGCACCTACCACACATAACTGGCTCCCTCAAATCCCCCTCTGGTCAACAAAACCCTCCACTTTCCCAGACCCTATGTAAAGTTTATAATGCGGTTTTGGTGACTTTTTCCTTCATACCTTTTTCCTGTTTTTTTTTTTTTTTTTTTTGAACATTTTTTTTAAATAGTTTCTGACAAAGAACATTAGAGTTGTGAGTTTATGTTCTTGACACAGTATAGAAAGCTTAGATTTTAAGCACTGCAGTTTTAGTTAAGGAATCTCAGTTATGTTGCAGAACCTCATACCATACCATGACCACTGTAGACATGTTTTCTGCCTCTGTGTGTCTTTTTTCATCCATACCTAAGTCATGTTACGCTTCATGGTACCTCCCACCTGTGTTCCACATTTCTGGCAGACCAGGTGCCACATCCCTCAACTCCTCCAGTGCTCAGTGCTAGAATGGCGTGTAGAGGAGTTGTGGTGTTTGTGTTCTGTAGAGAAGTTTGGACCAGGCAAGATGCTTTATAGTGAGTCTGCCTGCTAGAAGCATCTCTTTCCTTGTAGATGTAAAATATCCTTTCTTCAGGGCCTGTAACTAAAGCCAAAAGGAATGCCTGCCCAAGTTTCACACTGACTGACTGACTAAAGATGGAACTGATGAGCTTTTTATTAATCCAAAGTTGTAGCCATCTACACTCTTCAGCACTGACAGACGGTTGCTCACTTTCAAAGCAATAACTTAAAATGCAAGAAAATCATAACTCGGAAGATATTCTAATGCTACAAGGAAAAATAAAGTGACTGACCTGGGGTAAGAGATGGGGGTGACTCATGCTGGGACCCCGGTATCCTGGATGGCTTTAAACAGAGGTAGATCCTTGCTGTGTCCATTGCGCATAGGAGATGCAACACTGAACTGGTGAGCAGGGACCAACTCCAAGGTCTTTGAGGTGAAATGAACAAAAGGAAGTCCTCTGTGCCCATACCCACCGACTCCTGTCTCTGAGGGTTTCTCCATGGTTACTGACTGACCTTCCTGTCTGTCCTGCCCACACAGCTTACGCACTACTGTCTTTTCATTCTTTTTCTGTATCCTTCTCTCATACAAGACACCCCGACCACAGCCTTTCCTCCTTCCTTTCCTCCCAACTCCCCCTCCTCTCTGCTCCCCCAGATCCACTGCTCTTTTATCTCCCTTCAGAAAGGAACAGGCCTCCCAGTGATATTAACTGAATACAGGATATCAAGATACAATAAGACTGGGCACAAACCCTCTTATCAAGCCCAGCAGGAGGAAAGGGTCCCATGAGCAGGAAGAAGAGTCAGAGACACCCCAACTCCAACTGTTAGTAATTCCAGAAGAACACCAAGCTAACAGCCATAACATATATGCAGAGGGCCTAGTGTGGACCCATGCAGGCTTCATGATTGCTGCTTCAGGCTCTGTGAGTCCCTTTGAGCCCTGCTTAGTTGATTCTGTGGGCCATGTTCTCCTGGTGTCTTCCATGCCTCTGGCTCCCACAATCCTTCCTCTACTGCTTTCATGGGGTTCCTGAGCTCTGCCTAATGGTTGGCTGTGGGTCTCTGCAACTGCTCCCATTACATGTTATTGCCTTATGAAAAGAAGGTGTGACACGTGGTCTTCTTTTGTTCTGATTCTGGTAACCATTTGTTTTGAGTTATTCTCTTAAGGTGAATGAAGCTTAGAGTCAGTGAAATGCAGCATTCTTCCTCAATTCAAATTTAAGTGACTGCTTTTTACCAATTTACCAGCAATTAAGATACAATATACTATTCTATGTTGTAAAAATAAATAGTAATATGTGCAAGTGCACAGTTATACGTGACATGAACTGAAGCTCTAAGATCCTCCAGAAACCACCATGCTGTGAAGGAATCTCTAGCTCTGCCCTGTCCTGAAGGTCCAGGTGGATGTAACTTCATTCCCCTGAGTGAAAGGACTTCATCTGTCAGAGCTCAGGGAGTGGAGGACTTGGGTCTATGGGATGTGCTAACTCCTTCATGGGTTTCCAGGCCTAGAGCCTTCGAGCAAGGACTACTAATGCCAAGTAAGACACTCACACATTACAAGTGAAGAAGAAAAGCAAGGATTTCCTTAAAGTCTCCTTCTGTTGTCAGAGTGAAATTATCCCAAGTGCTCACAATTACAGGGCTTTGCAGCTGTCAGTTGGCTGTGAGTTCCAGGAGACAGAGGGTGCACACTCATTGCATAGGACTCAGACTCCTCCCCCCAAGACCACTGAAGAAGGAAGCAAGGGCAAGTGTATATGAGGGTCTCACAGCTCACTTAAGACTCAGTGGAACCTCCTCAGCTGTCTCTGAGACATTTTACTCAACACCAGGTTGAGCATGGGGTTCTGCACCATGCTCCATCTATTTATTTTTTTGCAGTGCTGGGAGTTGAACTTCGAGCCTCACGAATTTGAGGCAAGCACCCCTTCGCCTATGTTGCTGACCTTTCATACTTTGCCTAGACTAAAGATTTTAGCGACTAAATATAAATAAAACAGAATTTCCCATCTTGGGTCATGATATTTTACAATTAAATGTAGAGAAGTCATGAAAATAGTCTCAACTTTCAGTACACAAAATTTTCAGTATATATAAGGGCCTCAAGCTAAGGTATATAAACACTCACAAATGCTTATTAGTGATGCTTGTTTCTGCCTATAATCCCTTTCCATTGTCAAGATAACAGGCGCCTTAGGTTAGGGGTGTGTGAATAAACTCTGCAAATATTTAGGTGGCTTATAACTTCCTAATAACCTGGAAACCAATGAAAACTGTGGAGATGTGTTAGAAATGTCAGTAAGGAGGCCAGTGCTCTTAGCAGAAGAATCAAATGGTGCTTTGGGGACACAGAGGTTTTACTGAGTTCTGAGGGTGTCTATGGCTTCTAGGAATCCACAGTGGCCCTGTGAAAAGTAACAGTTCTGAGGTGTGGTGTTCTCTCTAACAGGCACTGGCTAAGGTGTGAAGTGACCAGAATTGCCAAGAGTCTCATGTGTCCGTGGGCAGCAGCCAGCGGAGATCATCGTGCTTGATACGGGATCTAGAGCACAGTATCAAGTACCTACGTAACTGGTGCACAGGGAAAAGCCCATAAAACCCTCTGAGAGTTCATACTTGGGGAATTCATCTAGCCATCTTACTTAGATTGTGGATGGAAGGGAGTGTCACCACTGCCATTTCAGTCCGTAGCCCAAGAAGGCAGCTTCAGCCAGCCATATTATTATTAATATTATTATTATTATTATTATTATTATTATTATTATTATTATTTTCTTTATTTACATTTCAAATGCTATCCCAAAAGTTCCCTATACCCCCACCCTG
>NC_034591.1:143755751-143776028 GCF_900095145.1 Mus pahari
ATCTGTGAAGACAGTGGCAGACTACAGAGATGGCTCTATGGGAAGAGGCTCCTCCCACCACCCCTGATGACCTGAGTTCACTGGTCAGGACCCACATGATGGAGAGGGACGGCTTCCACAGCTGTCCTCTGTGCTCTGACCTCCACAAGCACACTAAGGGACTCATGTGTGTCATGCCTGCACACACAAAGGCAACTAGTCAGCCAATCACTCAATCAATGTGTTAAAACATTTTTAAATCTAAAAGCCGGAGACTAACATCATACTCCATGATGTAAGACTGAAAACATTTTCTCTAAAACTTGAGGCTCTGCCCTCCCCACTTCTGTTCATGACGACATGGGTAAATATCGACGTGAACGCATGACGTATTTGCTGTGTTTATACTGTGATTCCTATTTGCACTGCAGAGCAAATGTGGAGCACTTACTGTATTGGATTTTCTAGAATTTGCATAAAGACTACCACAGTCTGGGCAACTGAAACAACAGGAATTTATATTCTCAGAGCTCTGGAAGCCAACATCTACAATCAGAGTGTTCTCAAAGTTGATTTCATCTGAGGCCTCCCTCATGATCTCAAAGCGATCTTCTTGTTTCTCTATTCCCACCCTCCCTCCCCTGTATCTGTGCCCAAATATTTATATTATCAGTCATAGTAGATTAGGGTATAACTCAACAGCTCCATTTTAGCTAATGAATCAAGACTCTGTCTCCAGTACTGTTCTATTCAGAGGCACCAAGACTTTTTTATTGTTAACACTCTAGAACATTTGTCTATTTAATATTTGTCTGTGGTGTGTGTGTGTGTGTGTGCACATGCTATGACATGAACACATGAGAGTTGGTTCTCTCCATCCACTGGGAGTTTTAGTGATCACATTCTGCTCATCAGGTGTGGCTGTTAGTGCTGTCACCCTCTGAGCCAGCTCTATCTGTAAATGATTCTGTCTGTGCGTGTGACTGAATATCACAGCTGAATGGATGGTTACTGATATACACAGAACAAATAGCAAAGACTCATGACTTCTAAAGACCAAGAAAACCATCAATTACCATCAGACTTTAAGGCAAACTCTTTTGAGCAGTAAGTACTCTGAATTTTCCTAAAATAATGACACCAGTACTCATAAAACTTTCAAAATCATGATGAAACAAGACACTTGCTAAAAGCCTTTAATAGTAAAGGCTCAGAATTTTCCACTGCAAACAAGAGCAGGCCAGTTGTCTTTGTGCACAGGAAATACCAACCACAAAGGTCTCCAAAGACACAGGCTATTGTAATTGTGGTCAGTAGACACAGTAACCATTTGAGTACTAACAGGACTATTAGCATCTGTCTGGAGTCTATGAACATCGATTTTGTTTATTTCTGTAACAAATGGTTCTATAATTCTGTTGTAATAAACAAAGATCGTAGATGGGGAAAGGAAGCGGACACAGCCCTGGAATTCACTCTTCTTCAAGTCCCCCTGTTAAGGCTTAGGTAAAATATTAAGGCCTACGTAGAATGTGAAGACCTAGGTAAAATATTAAGACCTGGGTAACTATTCCTGGACAGCCTGCCATTATAAGGAAAGTTTCTCATTTGTTTCTACTGTTACTAGAAAATTTTCTAATGCCAAGATTGGTTACATATTCTGTTATGTTCTGTGCCCTTGGAAACCAATCATGATAGAAGTCAATAAAACTGTTTTGTACAGTTACCTTCCTGAACCAACCACCCAACAGCACTTCCTGTACCTGTGTATAAGCTTTTACTGTATAAGCTGTCCTTGGAATAGACCCCAACATAAGAGAGACACCTGCACCAATATAAAAAAACCATTTGGAACAAGACTTCCGTTTTAAGTGGTGGTCCAGTAAAATTTAAGCCCCCAAGAACTCCCTGGGTTCTGACATCCTACTTGGTAGAAAGGGACAAGTACAGGGGTAATTGACATCTGGTTGGCAAGTTAAGACATGAATGTTACATATGTCCCATCCTGGTAGACAAGATAGGACATGAAATTTAGACAAGGCAAGACCTTTGCTACAGTTGAATACCCGAATAATAGGGCAGAATAAATGTACAACCAAGACATGTTTCATAGGAAATACCCTAAATCCTGATTGGTGAAATAACTCAGATATTTGTGGATTTGGGGCTTAAAAACCCTGTAGGATCTTAACTCAGGGTCCAGTTCAGTTCTCGAATGTGGACCATGGCCTTGGTCGACCGGCCCTGGGGCATATGCTCAATGACTCTCCCAGTCTGACCGAGATGGGTGTCCTTCTGGTTGGTGACACAATTCCCAGACCCCAACATCCCCTTTCATAGACAATATGGCCCCCTTATTAGGTGGTCAACCATTCAGTAAACAGTCACTACACATATTACAAGCTGCATTATTTGTTGGGAGGGTTGCATGTAAAAACTGAAGTATAGACTACACATCATGTAAGACAGTGTGCATATGAAGCTGGACAATTAAAAACAAAGGCAGGTAGGGGGTACTCATGTGATGTTGTGTGGATGGATGGTTGTGTTGTTAGGAATGGAGTGACAGTAGAGAATGTACCTGAAGCACAGGAAGTCCCAAACTGGTGACCAAGTGTCCTCGGTTGTGAGTATACAACCAGATAAAAAATTATATAGACAAATGTATTTTTATTTATATTTATGGTGAGTTCACATGAAGGGCAATGCAAATAATCTCTGAAACCTCATATGAGTTACCTGTTTACACAGAAAGCAAGGGATTTCATCAGCATGCATTTTTTTCTTGACTTCTCAAGTTATTTTCTGTGAAGCTTTCTCATATGAGTGTTGAACGTCTGTGCTGTTTGTTCTTCAGAAATACCAGGTGCATACATGCCAGATTTCTTAGTTATTTAACACTCACCCTTTCCGTTGCTTTATCTTGGCTGACAGGTAGCTTTAGAGCCTCTTACCTTGTTTAGTTCTCATTGTCCTACCCATCTCTGCTACCCGCGCTCATTTACTCTCTCTGTTTTCATGCTTCATTCCTTTAATTTAGGCTACTGTAGAAATCTTCTTACCAAAGTCAAAGCTGTCCATAACTTAACAGACAGACTATGACAAGATTGCCGAATGACTTTATCTAATTTATCCTAAAATATTTATTTGGATACAAATTCTTCATCAGTTTTTGGATTTGTTCCCCGCCCCCTGTAGACCCACACCCCTGCCTCCCTGATGATTCTGGTGAAGTTTTTGGTAAAGGAACGTCAGAGCCATGTCTATGCAAAGTCTACAGCAAGCCATTTTGATAATTAAGCGGGGAGTGTGGAAATGTCAGGGATCTGCTGGATGAAGGTTCTTTCCCTCCACCTGGATAGGCAAGAAGCTTTGCCATTTCTGGTCCTGGCAGCTTTTGCTTCCCTGCTATCCTCAGTGATTTCAGCAGAAGCAAGCCACAGGGACTGTCTGGGAATCAGCAGCAATTGGCGCCCTCTAGTGTTCAGTCATTGGATAGACCTCTNCTACCAGGANCCTCAGGTCTCAGGAGTACAGACCCCATGGCTCCTGACCCTCAGCTTTTGGCAGAAACCTGTGTTACAGCTCTCAGCCCCGGGTCTGAGACCCTTGTCCATGAAGACTTGGTAGCTCTCCAGGGCTCTTCTAGCAACAAGGACCGGAGATTTCTCTTCTCTCTCTCCTTACAGCCCTTTATGCTTTTTCAGCCTCAGCTCTGCCCTCTTTGTCCTCTTTCCCCTTCTCCCTTCTCCTTCCTGCCCTGACTGTTCCCAAACCTGTCAACTGCTGCTTCTTCAGTTGTCCAGCCTCAGCTGCCTTGCTGTATTCCCAGCACAACTGCCTACACTCAGCTGTCCCTGCCTCTGCTCTTCTGTGTCCTGTGCTGTGTCTCAGCTCTTGGCTCTCCCTGCTCCTACTTCCCGAGTGTTACCAGTTCAGCCTGAAACACTTTGAGAAGGCATGAAAAGATCAGTCTTCTGCTGCAGGGTGCCACAGGTTCTCCACCATCACATCCTCCATCTCCATAGGCTCAGAAACAGCTTTAACCGGGCTGAAAATTCTGAAGCTGGGCCAAAGATATTCCTTCTGCTCTAAGTTTTTCTCTCAGCTATTTTAAATAGAGATATTCCAGCTAACACACCCTGAAAAGAAGAAGAAAAACTTAGAGGAAAAGTAGGGAATATATTTCCAGATATGTGTAATATTTCCCTGAAGCATTCCGGCGTGCAGATCAATATTGTCACGACTCTAGTTGGCCGAGTGAACCTGGGTGAGTGGGGCCTAGGAAGGAGCAGGACAAAAGTCTCATGTAATAGCCTATTTTACTTGGAGAATCAGACAATGTATGTGTATTCTGAGAGTTGAGCAAGGTCATATGAGCAAGGCTCACGTGAGTTCAAGCTACGTAGAACAGGGCAAGGTGTATTCACACGTGTTCTGGCTGTCTACAGCTCCGAGGACAGCCCAGGCTTGGAAACATCATCTGAAGAGTGAGCTAATGCTAATCTGAAGTCAACCCACTCCTGTGTACTACACTTGGGAGTGGCACAAAAGCGTGTTCCAAGAACAAGCCTTTGCTTTGGAGGACTGAGGTCCCAGGGCTCTTGTCCTGTTCTCCTGGAGTCTTCATGAGCAATCTGAATTCTCACCCAGCTTCACTCATGAACTATGTACCGACAATAAACAGGGTTTTTAACCTTTAACACAACACAACCCATGTGCTTCTAATCAGGAAGCAATCAGGAGAACTGGATGTTGATCAAGTAATTTATCTTTTGAACTCAGAGCACTGGGAGGCCAGTGTCCTTCCCCTGTAGAAGGGCAGAGGTTTGTTGCTGACAGGATGGTCCACAGAGGTTATCAGGAAATAAGATGATATAAGGCGGGAAGGGGAGTGGGTCAGGAGATGTGCAAGGGAATCTCACTAAATAAATCTCAATAAAAAGGAAAAGGAAAACAAAGAATTTAGGCTACATTGGAGTAGATTTATATACAGAGATATAGAACCTGAGAAATTAATATGAAAACCACTCTAAGAATTATTTAATGCTTTGACTTCAAATAAATTATCCAACTAATCAGGAAAAAAAAGAAAAATAAGATGTGTTAAAAAGAAAGAGGACTATCTTCATTTTTTTTCAACTTATTTGAAATTCAACTTTTAAGTCTAAGCTGACCTACTTAATTTTCTTTAGAAAATTAAATTCATTTCAATCAATTAATTTAAAGTCCATCTTGAAACCAAGAACATTCCTGGGTCGGGGTGGTGGTGACAGATTTTGAAAAATATGAAGTGCCCCACTTTTGTGTCTGGTCTACACCATCCTTGCTCTATGAGGAACACGTCCTTGGTTGTTCTTTACATCAGCTTTAGGTTTCAGAGTGAGAAGGGCTACAGGAAATGTCCAGCCAAAAGGAAGCTTGCTTCCCATAGGTCACTTTGTCTACCTCCTACATGGGACCCATAACACCTATCTTACATACTCTGTAGAACCCACACCACCTGCCACACATTCTACGTACAACCCATACCGCCTGCCACATCCTACCCAGGACACATGTTTATCTTCTCCAGTATGTTGTACTCCACTTAGCAAACCCTATTGTACTCCACTTAGCATCTGGTGCATGTTGTACCTTGTACATTTCACCATCTGCTCCTCCTCCCCCCTCCTCCTTCCCCTCCTTCTTCCTTTCCACCTCATGAGCCTCTCTTTGAGTCACCAGGACACAGGTAGTCTCAAGACCTTTCATCTTGTCCCCACTATTCACTATTCCCTTAGGGATCCTACCACAAACTCCTATAGTAGTCTTAGGGGCCACATGCAGTTGGTTGGGGAAGCCTTCCTGTCATGACAGTCATTGAGCTTGTCTGCTTAAAGACCAAGTCCTCATGTGTCAGGGTTGATCTTTTGCCAGAAACATTTTACTGGAAGAGTTTGGCCTCCTGACTACTTTCCTGAGGTCAAAGGTGGTGCCGTGGTGATAGGAGACATCAACAGGAACTGGCATCTCTGCTCTCCTGCTCTGGAAGGGGGAAGTAGGAAAGGCAGCCCTGGAGTTTGAAGTTTTCTTCAGTGTGCACATATGTGTTCAAATCTAATAGGTCATTCTTGCTTTCTTTTTTTTTCCACATGAGAGAGGTTTATTGTGCAGAAGTCTCACAGGGGCAGAGAAGAGGAAAAAGAGAAAAAAGAGGAGAGAGAGAGAGAGAGAGAGAGAGAGAGAGAGAGAGAGAGAGAGAGAGGATCTAATTTATATGGAAAATGATGTCACGCAAGTGAGGGTGGGGAGCGAGCCAAGTAGGACTGAGGGCCATTGGCCTGGCAACGCAGGTCAAGGGTCACATTGTTAGGCTGGGGCTTGGAGTATCCTGGTACTAACATACCTCCCTTCTTGCTATTATAAAAAGAAGGGGAGAAAAAGAGAGGGGAAAACCAATGGTGAAGAGGGAATAAGGGTGTCATGTCTCTCATACTACTTCCTGCTGTTTAGGGGTGTCATCAATTTCAGGGTATATCTGTCTTTCACCATCAGAATCCGTTTGATAATCATCTGAATCAGGTTCTTCTATGGACAGCAGTTCCTTTGTGGACAGCAGCTGGTAATCCTGTAACAGGAGCTGATTAACAGTTTGGTTAGAAATTTTTTTGCACTTGTTGCTGAAGGAATGTAGAGACAAGATTAATAAGACAAGGAGCGAATAATAATGCCAGGAAGATGACCAAGAAAGGTGTTATGAGAGGGAGCATCCACTTCCATGTGGGGTTTTATTTTCTCTGGATGTGGATGGTACTTACTGGAGAACTGGGCGGAGTTTTTCGGTAGAGCTTACCAGCAACTCCTGTTTCCCACCTGGGATCCCATGGGTCTCGTATGTAGAAAAAGAGTGTCTTGCAGAGTTGATAGAAGAAATGATTAATCCGTGTCTCTAGCATGTGTATCTCACAAGACCAGTATGGGCAGCTTCCCTATTTGTCTGGCCATCTTCTGCAATAATCTTTTGTCTGGTCAAAGAGAAAACAGGCACAGAGGTCACAATACACAGATGGAGTAACAAATACAGGAATAATGACAGTCTGGATTGATTCCTGGCACCTGGCTATGGAACAGTTTCCAGATCCTATTTGGAAAGCCTGCTTGTTATCTGTGGGCGTTTCTCGAACTTTGAATCTCCAGACATAAGGACTACCCTTGATGGAAATGAACAGCAGGGGAAAGATGAAAAGGCCATAACTAAGCCAGTGTCTTGTGTTACAAGGATTACATTAAAAAGACCCTGCCATTTGGGAGAAAGGTGTGAGGGCTGATGACCTGGAGGAGATAAAAGGACTTGGTCTCCAATGTTAACAGGTAGTGGGCAGGAAACAGAGTGTGGTTGAGGTAGATGGTGGTCAGCAAAATTCCATAGGAGAGAACGGAGATGAGAAAGTAATGGGGTAAGCAAATGATCTGGAAGAGGAGAACGCTTGGGTGAGAAGCCAGGAGTTAGGACTGGACGTCCGTACATGAGTTCGAAAGGTGAGATGAGGAGAGGTCACTTGGGGAGAGCTCGAAGTCTGAAAAGATCCAGGGATAGGAGCTTTACCCAGTCAAGATGAAGTTCCTGTGACAATTTAACAAGAGTAGTTTTTAGGGAGTGGTTAGTTCTTTCTACCTTGCCTGAAGACTGAAGGTGGTAAGGGATATGAAAGTGCCAAGGGATGTCTAGGGCCTTAGATAGGATCTGGGAAACTTGAGAGGTAAATTCAAGTCTGTTGTCTGATTGGAGAGACCAGGACACTGAATCGAGGGATGATCTCTCGGAGGAGGAGATCAGAGACTGTCTGAGCCCTTTTATTGGTTGTGGGAAATGCTTCTACCCACCCTGAGAAGGTGTCCACCAAAACCAAGAGGTATTTGAAACATCTGGCGGTGGGCATGTGGGTGAAATCAAGTTGCCAGTCAGTTCCAGGGAGGGAGCCTCTAGCCTGATGAGTGGGGAAAGGAAGGCCATGATACCTTGAGTTGGAGTTAGAGGTCTGACATTTTGTAAGAAGCAGTGATAGATTTTAAGAAATGTAGATCTTCAGGAGTAGGCTGTAGGTGAATTTTAACAAAGGAAGAGAATGCTTGGCTATTGGGATGAAAGAGTTTGTGAAGGTATGACAGAGTTTGGCGAATGTCAAAGGGTGATGGTGAAGATGTAGACTGTAGTGTAAGAATGTCTTGGGGAGGATAAGATGAGTCTAGGCCCCTAAGGGCCGCAGGTCTAGCTGCCTCATCAGCTCGATTGTTTCCTTTAGAGATAATAGAGTCATCTGTCCGGTGGGATCTCCAATGGATGATCCCAATAGCTGTGGGGAGGTGGGAGACCTCTAGCATAGCCATGATCTGGCTTACTTTAGTTACTGAACCTCCCTTTGTGGTAAGTAGCCCACATTCCTTCCAGATAGCAGTATGGGACAGGAGGGTGTGAAAAACATACTTGGAATTTGTGTAGATGTTGAGAGGTTGCCCCTGTGCCAGTTGAAAAGCACGGGTGAGGGTTATTAGTGCAGCTTGTTGGTTAGTGGTAGGGGCAGGAAGGGCCTGTGCCTCTACTACCTCAGTGTCTAATACTATGGCTATAGCCAGCTCTTCTGGCTCCTTTATGTAGAAAGGAGCTGCCATCTGTATACCAAGTGTATGTAGCTAGGGGCAATGTGCCCTCCTGTATGTGTGAAGGATGAGGTAATAGTTCTTCTAGAGTTTCAGTGCAGGAGTGGGATAGGGAGTGATTAGTATTTGGTTTAGGAAGAAGATTAGAAAAATTGATAGGCGGACATGATTGGAAAGTGAGTGTGTGGTCTTCTATTCGAGCTACCTGGAGAGAGAGAGAACCCTAGAGGGAGGTAGAGTCTGTAGCCTTTATACGTTAGGAGCTCTGACAGGTTATGAGAAGACAAGGCAGTTATAGGTGATCCAAAGGTTAGTTTCTTTGACTCTCGAATAAGGAGTTCAGTGGCTGCTAGAGTGCCCATCATTGAATGGTTCGGTCTAGTTTTTTTTGACAAGTATGCCACAGGTGCAAAAAAAGGTCCTATTTGGTGGCCCAAAGCTCCAAGGGCAAATCCCTCCTTTTCTGTTACATAGAGGGAAAAAGGACAGTCAGGTCAGGAAAGTGTAAGTCTGGGGCCCCGAGGAGGGCCTGTTGGAGCCTTTGAAAGGGTTTGGTAATAGGTTTTAAAAGAGGTTTGTGGGTGGGGCCTGATGCTGCTTCATACAGAGGGCGAGAAAGAAGAGAAAAGGAAGGGACTCATGAACGTAAAAAGCTGGCTATTCCTAAGAATGATAAAATTTCTTCTTTTGCAGATGGGACAGTTAGAGATTGAATCAGATTCTTTCTGTCTAATGTAATAGCCTTATGGGTTGGGATAGTTGCTAGCCCCAAATAAGTAACCTGAGGAGTGGACCATTGGCCTTTAGAAGGTGAGACCCTTTATCCTCGATTGGAGATGAAATTCAGAAGAGCAGAGGTGTCAGTTTGGCTGATTTCTAAAGAAGGGTTGCAGAGAAGGACATCATTTACATAAAGTATGATCTTAGATTTAGGGAGAGACAGAGATAGTAGGTCAGAAGCCAAGGCCTGCCCAAATAGGTGTGGGCTATCCCGGAGTCCCTGAGGTAGAACAAACCAGGTCAGTTTGGTAGAAAAGTGGGTATTGGGATGTGTCCAATTAAAGGCAAATATGTTCTGTGACTGGGCATCTAGAGGAATAGAGAAGAATGCATCCTTGAGATCTAGAACTGAGAAATGGGAAGTCTCCGAGGGGATAGTGGAAAGAAGTGTGTAAGGGTTAGCCACAACTAGGTGGAGATGTACCACTGTGGAGTTAATATGCCTGAGGTCCTGAACTAAGCGATAGGCACCATTGGGTTTCTTGACTGCCAATATAGGGGTATTAAAGGGAGAAGAAGTAGGGCAAAGGAGTTTTTCCCTCAAAAGATCAGAGATGATCAGCTTAAGTCCCCTGAGACTCTGGAGAGAGAAAGGGTATTGAGCCTGGTAGGATCCAATAATTGGATGACAACCGGCGAATGGTGTTTAGTAACAGAGGGGTTCTGGATGTTCCAGACTCGGGTATCTACCTGTGACGCTGGTAAAGGGAATGACATGGTATTGTTAGTAGGTTGGCTGGCTAAAAGGAGGAGCAGAAGAACTGCTGGTGAGCTTGAGTTCAGGCGAATGTGGGGAGCAAGAGATAGAGGCTCCCAGCCTAGATAGGAGGTCTCTTCCCAATAATGCAACAGGATATGTGGGCATTACCAAAAAGGAATGGGTGAGAGGTACACCCCTAAAAGTGCAACTAAGTGGTTGGGTTTGATATGGAAAGTAAGGTTGTCCTCCTACCCTAACAATAGGAAAATGAGAAGGAGATGTGGGCCCCCCAAACTCCATTAGGACCAAGTAAGTGGCTCTAGTGTCCAACAGGAAAAAGATGGACCGCCCACAGACCACGATGTCTACCCTAAGCTCTATGTTCCTGATGGCAGTGGTTGGGTCAGAGAAGCGTGGGCCTTGTCAGTTGGCCATGGCCAAGCCTAGGAAATCAGTTGGAGGGTTATCTGGGAGTGATGTCCCCTGTTTTGCGTAACATGGGGGCAATCAANAGCCCAATGTCCCTCTTGATGGCACCTAGGGCATGGTCCTCTTGGCTTATGGGGATTAGGGCAGGCTTTAGCTCAATGACCTTGTCGACTGCACCTGTGACAGGTGCCTGGTGGTCTCTGGGTCTTAGAAGACCATGAGCTCAGGGTAGCAGCTGGGCCTGGTCAGACAGCTTTTGCCAGCATATGGTATTTTTGTTTGCAGACCCTCTCATCTCTCCCATGGTACACTTTGAAGGCCAGCACCAAGACTTCTGCCTGTGGAGTCAGGGCCCCATCACCAACTTTTTAAGTTTAGTTCTTACATCGGGGTAGCTCTGGGGAAAGAAGTAGGTCATTAAGAGTTGTTTACCCTCTGGTTTTCAGGGTCCAGATCGGTATACTGCAATAAAGCCCCTTTAAGGCGTTCTAAAAGCTGAGATGGATTTTCCTGTTTATCTTGGACAACCTCTTGAAGTTTTTCAAAATTTACCAGCTTCAAAACTGCCTTTTTTTTAGGCCCACCAAAAGACATGTAACAAACCTGTCCCAGGCTAGAATACCATCTGCAGAATTGTAATTCCATTGAGGATCCAGGTCAGGTACTGTCTCCATTCTGATTGGATATGCTCTATCTGTTTGATGAATCTTGTCTGCATGCGCTCTCGCTTGTTCTCAAACTTGCCCGCCTTCCTCAGGAAGCAAATGGTTAGTAAGTATCATGTGTATCATGAAAAGTCAAACTGTATGACTGGGTGATATTCTGAAATTCTTTGATAAAGGCAGAGGAATTAGAAGTATAGGAGCCCAATCTCTTCTCTATCTGAGAGAGTTCACTCAGTGAGAAGGAAATGTGTACTCTGACCGGATCATCTACCTGGGCAACTTCCCTTAAGGGGAGGACAGTTGCTGGGTCAGATTCCTCCAGGGAATCTCCTCCCCAGTTTGTGTGTGTAGTTTTGTTTAGTTACTTGATTGTTGCTCTGCTTCATATTCAGAGAAACAAGGTACATGTCATCGTTCACCCCTTGACTTAGTTCTAACTCAGTTCAAGTATTTACAGAAAAAATCAGGTGAATGAAAACACAACAACTGATACTCGTGCTGACCTTGGAGCTCTGCGCCCTTGGCTAGGAGGCTGGCACCACCACTGCATGTTTGTTTCTGACTTGTTGGGTCTCGCCTGCCACCCTCTAAGCATTGTATTGTGCCCCTTACAGACACGCTAAGAGTTGCTCCCTGGAATCCCGGATCTGGACAGCGTCCTCGGACCGCCCACT
Organism: Mus pahari; assembly: GCF_900095145.1. Classification (NCBI taxonomy): domain Eukaryota; kingdom Metazoa; phylum Chordata; class Mammalia; order Rodentia; family Muridae; genus Mus; species Mus pahari. The sequence goes on from NC_034591.1 coordinate 143,767,619, forward strand.
GTCAATGCCCACTCGTCGCCCGGACCAACCACCAATGTTGTCACGCCTACTCGATTGGACCCGCCTTCTGGACACAGCTCCGCTGAGGATCGGACCGGACCGCATGCCATTGTGCCATTGGGACTGAGAGACACTCAGCAGAGACAATGGGACATGCGGGAGAGGGTTGGGTTCTCCTGCGTGTAATTAATAAATAATCTTTCTTGCAGATCATCTCTAATTTCAGGAAGCTTAGCTCTTCAGTACGAACCCACCCCAAGGTGTTTTCTGCCCACGTAGACACGGCGCCGGTGTGCGTGGAGGCAGAAACATACACTGACTGGTCTTAAATGTATCAAGTAACTGTGTTCCATATGTTTTGGTTACAGATTATTGGCTTGTAAGTTATTGGATATGGTTAAAATCCTGTAACATCTGTTACAAAAAGTTAACTTTAAAACAAGGAACTCAGGTTTGAAGCCATGCTGGGAAACAACACATGGCATGAGCTGACCAATGATGCAGATCTCCAAAGATACTTTTAAATTGTGAAGATATTTGTATATACTTCCTATCCTGTCTTCAAAAACAAAAACAGGGTTATAAATGACAGGATTTAAGACTACGCTTGTTTAGTGACATGTTAACATTGCACCTTCATGCATTTATATAGAAAAACATGTTGCTGGCAGTCAAACTTTTTAACATCAAAATAATTCACTTGGGATTGATTTTAGAGGCATTACGGTGTTTACACTGTTAAAACTTGGTTTTCTCTTCTAAAACTTACACAGGAATAAGGCTTAGTTAGCCTCCTTTTCAAGGTATACTCTAAAGCAAATAACCAAAAACATACAGATTGTTTAACTCAGATGTGCTTTGTAGATACTAGCCCTCAAACATGTCAGAAATCTACTGAATATGAAATATGACTTATAAGATGTTTGAACTTATTATGGCAGATACTCTCAGATCCTAGTAATGACCCCGAAGGTCTTCAAGAAAATAATGGATAAAGCAACAAGGGACTGCACCTGGATTGTGGCGATGCTAATCAATGTGAAGGACTGCCCCAATGCCTCCCCCACTGCTAGGACCTGGTCCAAACTATGGACAAACAGATATCCTAGGACATCTCAGATATCCTAGGTCTGCAGCTAAAGACTGATGCCTCCCGGGTACTTATACCTCCAATGAGGCCATCAACACCACAGGAGCCTGATGGGGTGGCCATCCAGGTGATCAGTAAGCCTCTGTCATTTTAATTGATACATAGGCCATTTGGATTGCATCTCTATAATTTGTCTTTATCATATCTCTGACGGCATTGATGGCTAAGCAAGCCATAGATTTGTCAGCCTGGCAGCAGCAGAAAACCTGCTTCTTCTGCCAAGGCTGCAGTCCTTGTTTACATATGTCCATTTCATATGGAAAATACATTAGTCCATTTCTTTTTTTTTCTTTTTTTCTTTTTTTTGGTTTTTCGAGACAGTGTTTTTCTGTATAGCCCTGCTTATCCTGGAACTCACTTTGTAGACCAGGCTGGCCTTGAACTCAGCAATCCACCTGCCTCTGCCTCCCGAGTGCTGGGATTAAAGGCATGTGCCACCACACCCGGCACATTAGTACATTTCTCATGGAAAAAAATAAAGCCATGGTTTTTTGGATTGTTTTGTTTTGTTTTCTTTTTCTAGATCTACTAGGTCTCTTGTTAAGCAAAAGCAGACAGGCTTGCCTTACTAACAGGCTTCATATTAAAATATAAAACGGCTTCAACTTTAAATTTTTACAGTTTATTTGAAAGAACTTGCTTTGCAATGACTGGTCTCAATAAAAGTTATGTGTGCCTCTGATAAATGATTAGATTTAAGAAAAAGTTTTAAAATCTATTCTAGTTCTAAGAGTCTAAGAAAGTGTTCTAAGATGTATAATGGTCTGAGGATGGGAAAGGTAAGTTCTGACAGTCTAAAAAATGATTTTAAATCAGAACTGAAAAGGGAGATATAACAACAGAAACCAAGGAAATTCAAAAAAATCATAAGATCCTACTACAAAAGCCTATACTCAACAAAACTGGAAAATCTGTATGAAATGGACAATTTTCTAGCCAGATACCAGGTACCAAAGTCAAATCAGGATCAGAAAAACCATCTAAGCAGTCCCTTAACTCTTAAAGAAATAGAAGCAGTCATTAAAAGTCTCCCAACCAAAAAAAGCCCAGGACCAGATGGGTTTAGTGCAGAATTCTATCAGACCTTCAAAGAAGACCTAATACCAATACTCTTCAAACTATTCCACAAAATAGAAACAGAAGGAACACTACCCAATTCATTCTATGAAGCCACAGTTACACTGAGCATTCTCCCTTGGAGATGGAACAGTTTCTGTCTAATCAGGAGCTTGTCACAATTTCCTTTCATAGAGGACTTCATAAGAGATTTTCTTCTACTTCTATCATGTTTAATATTCCAAATAGACTTTAAAAACTGGTTGAGGGTGTATTACTTTTAGCTTCATAAGATATCATGCACATTTAAAAGGCATTTAACTATTATACATTATTTTGATGACTTAAAAATGTCAATACTAAGTTGTATATTTTAAAATAAATTCTATTAGTTTAATAAAAATAAAAAAATAAAAAAATGAATAAAATGCAAACATTGAAAAAACATTGAAAAAAAACAGGCTTCCATGTAAAAACAAACTCAAGCTAGCATGCTAGTTACACTAAAATTTTACTGTTTATCATTCCTTCGTAACTTGGTTTAAAATGACTGCTCTCAGTATTCAGCCATCTATATCTCATAATAAAAATTGGATTTTTGGAACTATATCACCAATCAAAGGAAACACATGGTGGAACTTGTGACTCTAGCTATATTTGTAGCAGAGGATGGCCTAGTTGGTCATCAATGGGAGGAGAGATCCTTGGTCCTACGCCCCAGTATAGGGGAATGCCAGGGCCAGGAATGGGAGTGGGTGGGTTGGGGAGCAGGAGGGGGGAGGGGATAGGGGATTTTTGGAGGGGAAAATAGGAAAGGGGATAACATTTGAAATGTAAATAAAGTAAATATCTAATTAAAAAACTGTTTAAAAATTGAATTTTAAAATGGCTTAAATTCATTTACTTTGTAAGGGTCTAAGAAAGTGATTTAAGGTATGTGAAAGTTGTGTAGGTTGTGAAGGTCTAAGGAAGTTATTTGAGGCGTCCAAATGCAAATGATAAAGGTCTGAGGACATGACTTAAGGTTTGTTTAAAACTAGATTTAAAGGCAATACATGATGGTAAGATTCCAAAGGTTCAGAATTTAAACATTTTAATGAAGTTCTAATAAGCTACTAATATATCCTTGGTAATACACTAGCTACTATTATCATAATCACAGACTCAAGTTTTTTTTAACTTATTTTATTAGATATTTTCTTCATTTACATTTCAAATGCTATCCCGAATGTCCCCTATACCCTCCCCCCACCCTGCTCCCCTGCCCACCCACTCCCACTTCTTGGCCCTGGTGTTCCCCTGTATGGGGCATATGAGGTTTGCAAGACCAAGGGGCATCTATTCCCAATGATGGCTGACTAGGCCATCTTCTGCTATATATGCAGCTAGAGACACGAGCTCTGGGGGTACTGATTAGTTCATATTGATGTTCCACCTACAGGGTTGTAGACCCCTTCAGTTCCTTGGGTAATTTCTCTAGCTCCTCCATTGGGGTCTCTGTGTTCTATCCTATAGATGACTGTGGGCATCCACTTCTATATTTTCCAGGCATTGGCATAGCCTCACAGAGATAGCTATATCAGTGTCCTATCAGCAAGATCTTGCTGGCTTATGCAATAGTGTCTGCATTTGGTGGCTGATGATGGGATGGACCCCCAGGTGGGGCAGTCTCTGACAGTCCATCTTTCATCTTAGCTCCAAACTTTGTCTCTGCCGCTTCTTTCATGGGTATTTTATTCCCTATTTTAGGGAGGAATGAAGTATCCACGTGTTGGTCTTTCTTATTCTTGATTTTCTTGTGTTTTGGAGATTGTATCTTGGGTATTTTAAGTTTCTGGGCTAATATCCACTTATCAATGAGTGCATATCAAGTGAGTTCTTCTGTGATTGGGTTACCTCACTCAGGATGATAGCCTCCAGATACATCCATTTTCCTAAGAATTTCATAAATTCATTGTTTTTAATAGCTGAATAGTACTCCATTGTGTAAATGTGCCACGTTTTCTGTATCCATTCCTCTGTTGAGGAATCTGGGTTCATTCCAGCTTCTGGCTATTATAAATAAGGCTGCTATGAACATAGTGGAGCATGTGTCCTTATTACCAGTTGGAAGATCTTCTGGGTATATGCCCAGAAGAGGTATTGCTGGATCTTCCGGTAGTACTATGTCCAGTTTTCTGAGGAACCACCAGACTGATTTCCAGAGTGGTTGTACAAGCTTGTAATCCCACCAGCAATGGAGGAGTGTACCTCTTTCTCCACATCCTCGCCAGCATCTGCTGTTCCCTGAATTTTTGATCTTAGTCATTCTGACTGGTGTCAGACTCAAGTTTTAAAAATCTCCTTTGGTTGTTTTTTAATTAGATATAGGTAGAAAAAAGGTAGATAGATAGATAGATAGATAGATAGATAGATAGATAGATGATATGGACATTGGATAGATACCAATAGATATATATGATATAGTTTGATATTTATATATAAAATATATTTTAGATAGATAATTGATAGATAAAAAGAAACAAATAAAGATAGAGACACTGGAAAGATAAGTAAATATGCATATTTATTATACTTTTAACCTTCAATTATCCTTTTGCATCCTACAAGCTTTCACCATGGCTCTAAGGTATAAGTAGTTAGCTACTTTTCTACAGTGAGGATTTCAGTGTACATTACAATGACCTTGCTAATATATCTAAAACTTTATATTCTTTTTTGTATATGTAGAAAACAAAACAAACAAAACAGAACTATCATGTAAGCTTCAGGGAGTCCTGATTTGAATCCATCTGTCACAGATCAAAGTGAACTGTAAATAAGGACACCTGTTGATAAACAAGGATATTGTCACCCAAGAGAGGGATGCTGGGATGAGCTCTTTATGAATTTGAAGTTTTCATTGAACTACACGGAATTGGCTAGGGTCACATACTCTTGTGACTATAGGTCTAGAATTAGCCCCTAGATGAGTGAGCAGGGCAGTTATAAAGACATATAGAACAAACAAACAAAACAAAACAGGCACTTTCTGTTAGCCACTCAAACACTTACTGAGTCCCAAACCTGATGTATTTCACTAAGCTTCCCCACACTTGGAAGTGCCATTTTGAAACTGTGGAGCTTCGGCTTTGCTTTTAGACTTTCAGTGTCAATTACACTAATATGAGATTACTACAGAGGCCCGCCATAACAAACTAATACTCATGAGGTTCTTCTCCATGAAGCTCACTTCGGTCCTTTTTGTTTGATTCCGATTGTAATAAACACACATCAATTTCTCCTTCCTACAGGAGGTCTGGGGAAACGAGCTCTGTCTTCAACATGCCCATGGAAGTCTTGGCAGCCTCTGCAGCATTCATGTCTGAGCTGAGTCTCAACAACAGAAAGACTGAAATTGAAACTAGAGAGGAAGAATTACTGTTTGTAATCGGAGACAGTTCTGAACAAGCCCACTTATGACCTGATCGCATTTATTATATCCATTGTTAAATTTCACCCTTTTGAGTGGACCATCCACTCAACATGAAGTTCTTTATCTTTCAGAGAAACAGAATCACAAGATAGGAGAGGGAATTGAAACATGGACTGAAATGTATGAAGAATCATCCTGCCTCCATCTTAGGCTTAAAAGTCATCCTATAGTAAAGACAAACTAGGTTCATTCCTGTTTATTGTCAAACTTGTTTCTCAAGAATTGGACTATATCCCACCTGGAACTTAAATACAAATGGTTCTGTATGTTCCAGAAATGGCAATCATGTCTTTGTTTCAAGACGTGGTTTATAACTATCATAAAACCCTACCTTTGTTTCAAAGGTTATATACAACACCACATTTGGAATCTGTCTACTCCTGCGCTTCATAAAAACCTTGTCTTTCTCACTTCCAATGCTGTCCTCTTACACCCTGCCTTAGGGCAAAGCAGTCCATAGACAAAAGGTTAAAACCTGGTTTTAATTAATTACTTGCTTTAATAAATTTGGCCATAATGATTTCGATTAGTGATTTTTCTCCTTCCATCTTTGAGATTAACAGGTGCTAGAAATAAAATAATTAAAACTGCTAAATAAAAAGTAATTTCAATATGAGAAAGTATTTCTTTATTTTAGGAACAGAGTCACACCATTTATCTGAAATGAAATGGATTGAATAACAAGATGAAATGAAATAGAAACAGAACACTAAGAAACACATTTTCCTGAATGAGATATGCTTGTGTTTATTTAATAATAAAAACAGATTCAAAACAGGCACAGAATATTAGAACTTTTGTTGGGTTCAGGGTGGAAATCAAGAAAACTTACTCCAGAGATAGAAGATGAAAAAGAAAATCTTTATTTTCTGAAAGCTCCAGGAGACTGTCAGTTCAGGATCCGAACCACAACTCCAAAGGGAGATTATACAACATTTTTATTGAATGGGAACACAAAGTGAGGGTGAGCAGGGTGGAGTGTTGCATTGACCAATCATATTTATACACAACGGCTTAAGACAAGGAAGTTGACATTAGTGACTGGGACTTGTCAGGGGCACCTGGTTTCATGGTCCTTGACTCAGTCTTTGCAGCCAGGTCCCCCGTAAGATTTTGGCCCAGAATTTTAATATGATAGAACAATGGAGTGGGCAAGCTGCATGTAGTCAATTAAGTCAAGACAAGCAGCACATTTATGACTTGTGTGCCTTAGTAAAGTCAAGACAAACAACACATTTATGATTTGTATGCCTTAGTTAAGATAATGGGATAACAACATCTTCCTTCTTTACATCCTGTACTGGTTAACAGACAAGCATGAGACATCTGAAGAAGGAGGATAGGAGGTCTACATGATATATATGATATATGATATATATATATATATATATATATATATATATATATATATATGGTATATATGATATATATATCCATAAAAGTAGTGGATGTTTGCTAAGCATGTGTGAGAAGGTTTAATCTATATTTTCAATACAGTTAGAATGACAGATAAAAAAAGAGAAGCATGTGACCTGATATTTTCCCCTTTGGGACTTGTTAGTAGTGAATGATCAAAGAAAAAAATAAATATTTTGTTCTTACAACTCAACAATGTGTAAACTACTGCAAGGAATATAATGCTCAAGAAGACTCAGTAATACAACAATATGAAATATTCAGTAACCCCAGAGCTCGTGTCTCTAGCTGCATATATAGCAGAAGATGGCCTAGTCGGCCATCATTGAGAAGAGAGGCCCCTTGATCTTGCAAACTTTATATGCCCCATACAGGGGAACGCCAGGGCCAAGAAATGGGAGTGGGTGGGCAGGGGAGCAGGGAGGGGGGAGGGTATAGGGGACATTCGGGATAGCATTTGAAATGTAAATGAAGAAAATATCTAATAATATAATTAAAAAAGAAGACTCAGTAATTAACTATATCTTGCTAATAAATGAATATAATAAAGAATAAAATTCAAATGACATACTTTTGTTTGAAATTCTCAAAAATAAAGAAGAAAGTAAAATGACATTATTTAGGACATGTTCTTAGTTCACTTTAAAAACAAGAAAACTTAGAAGTAAATCTAAAATTATTTTGACATACATTATTTATTAATTAAATTAATAATATTAATATTGGTCTTAACCCTGTCTAGGTCTCCCTTCATGTTGGTCGTTGGATTTGAAAAATATGTTGATGATTCTAAAAATATTTGACTGCCACAGAACGATAACCAACTTTTTGTGATACTGGAATTATTTCACAGTTTTCCTTGTCCTTCATTTTTTTAAGGCCCCAGTCATTCAAAGAAAGAATTAATGGGTAAAAAAGAACTTCACATCTGGTCATAAAAGTAGAGGTTATCACCTTCAAAATTTTTGCGCCAGAATTGTTCCTGTCTAAAAGAAATGAAGGGACAAAATGGAGCAGAGATTGAAGGAAAGCCATCCAGTGACTGGCCCAGTTGTGATCCATCCCATGAGCAGGCACCAGACTCTGACACTATTACTGATCCTATGTTGTGCTTGCAGACAGGAGCCTATCATGTCTGTCCCCTTGTTGGGAGCCATTTGATGCTTCTCTGAAGCAGAGAGTGACAGACAGACAGTCAGACAGACACAGGCACAGACACAGACACAGACACAGGCACAGGCACAGGCACAGGCACAGGCACAGGCACAGGCACAGGCACAGGCACAGGCACAGGCACAGGCACAGGCACAGGC
>NC_034591.1:143776468-143805076 GCF_900095145.1 Mus pahari
CAGGACAGCCAGGGCTATACAGAAAAATCCTGTCTTGAAAAACCAAATATATATATTTGATGACCTTGGTAAAGGTCATATATATGACCTTGGTAAAGGTCAATATATATATATATATATATATATATATATATATATCATATATATATATTGATGACCTTGGTAAAAAAAATTATAACAATAATAAGATGTTTGGTGAAAACTAAGGTCTTATATGTATTACGTATTTCAACAAAATTGTCTTTGTTAGCTTGTGGTTTTGCTTCCCACAGTACTGCATTATAAGAAGGCTGTGAGAAATACACTAATGGCTGACATGGTAATGACCACGGGAACATTATCTGTCTCTTTCATCTTTTCTCTATCTTTCCTTTAATCATCCTCACTCCCCCCTCAGAGGACTGTTTGGCTTCATACCAGTCAGACTGATGCATCCTCTGAGAGGCTCTACCAGCAGCTGACTGACACAGATACAGATACAGCCAACCATTAGACTGAAGTCAGAGACACCTATGGAAGGGTTCAGGGAAGGATAAAAGGAGATGAAGGGGATAGCAACTCCATAGGAAGACCAACAGTGTCAACTAACCTGGACTCCTAGGTCCAGAGACTAAGCCACCAACCAAAGAGGATACATGGGCTGGTCCATGGCCCCCAGGACATAAGTAGCAGAGGACTGCCTTGTCTGTCCTCAATGGGAGAGGATGCACCTAATCCTGTAGAGACCAAATGCCCCAGAGAAGGGGTGGGGCAGGATGGGGATGGGTGAGGGGATGGGGGTGGGGAGAATATTCCCTCAGAAGTAAAGGGGAAGGGGTATGGAGTGAAGAACTCTGGAAAGGGGGTGGGAGACCAGAAGGAGGCAGCATTTGGAATGTAAATAAATAAAATAATTAAGAAAAGAGAAAAACAGAAAAAAGTAGATGTTACTAATACTGATGTGGTTTAGTTTATATTTTAGATATGAGTACCAGCTGAATTCATGATCTCCCAAGCATATATATGAATAGTCCTCAGAGAGAGTTGTCATGTTTGATGTCACCATGCTTTATGCACGGATTGTGATAATGATTTTAGCAGATTGTTAATGAGGCAACAACAGTAGTAAACTTGTTATGTGTTCCTCATGATTGCTATGACATACTCTCTATCCAAGTACAAAACTGCTGGCACTGTAAGGTTTAGTTGCTGGACTTGCTACAAATCCACTACTGCTGATTCCATTGTCACTCAGGAAGTCATGTTTTCATCTCCTCGGATGGAAACCCTAAAGCCAAAAAAAAAAAAAAGATGTCTGCCATTGCATTCACTCCTGCAACCATATCTCACACATCTTCACCACTTATTTATGATATGAATCAGCAAAGTCCACCAGAATCCTATGCACTAGTTTTGCACCTAGGGACTTACACATCCTCAGGATTTGATTTTGATTACCACACTTCTGTCACATATCTGTGCTAAACCCTGGAATGTGTGCACAATATTTGCTGCCATGTTCAAATGATCTGTAGCACTGGGTAGCTTCACAAGGGTGATTTTCAATGCCCTCTTGACGTATTTTTACACATGTACAAAAGTGAGAGAGAATAAACCACCTTGTAAATTGCTAGAAGGTATTTAACTATGGACATGAAAAGTTCTTTGTTTTACTGTTCTAATGAAATGGGTCTGTTCAAAATGGCTATGCTCACATTCAAGAGCTGTCCCCAGTGATCTATGATGACAAGACCTTAGGAGACACGCCCCTGGAGTCTCTACTTCTGTGAACAGGTACAACCATGCAAAGAGAAGACTGATAATTTTCAGGTTTGCAGTTCTGAAGTACTTTCCTATGGTTTTAGAGCCCTTGGCCATCAGCAGTTCTGTCTACATCATGCAAGGGCAGTTATCCCCAAGGAGAGATTTTCAAGTGGTGACAGCAGACAACATCTATCGCAGATGCCACCATCATGTTAAATATTTGGAGTGAATTAACACTATGGAAATTCATAGAAGATGGTAGTATGTAGATGGGAGCTAGTAGATGGGAGAGTATCCAAATGACTTAAATATGTCAGGATGTAGAATTTGCTAGGGATTGGCTGTTGTACAAAGCACACAATCTATGTCCACCCACACCTCCAGCCCAAGGATTTATTTCTCTTCCTTCTCAGAACAGTTGCCTTCACGTGACACTGATTTTCAACCCTCATAGCCACAACTCACACATATCACAACACATGAACACAGTAGAAGAAAAACATTCTAAAAGCATTCAATTTGTTATACTCCGTGTTGTCTGTCCATCTCCAAGCGTGCTCTGATGACTCTGTGCAGGCCGATCCAGTGACTAGAAAGCCTCTTGGGTGTCTCCAGAAAATTCTGTCATAAAACACAGAAAGTGAACACTTGTGTCTTTGTTTCAGATGATCCTGGAGTCTCTCCACTCCACAGCTTCCTCTAGAGATAACAAAAGGGTGTAACTGAGGGTCATAGATCTTGGAGCTGTACTTCCGCCCAGTTCTCAGTGGATCCTCTTGACATCTGTAATTCTAAAGTACCTCATTTGAATCAAAATACCTAATGCAACAACACATTCCTCTGTGGCCACGTTAGTTCTCAGTTAACCTCCCACTGCAGTTATTAACAGTTGTCACCTGCTGTATGCAACATGTGAAATCTTACAGGAAAATCTTACAGGAAAACACTCATGACCGCCAGGTATCTCAGCAAAATGGCATATCTGACCTTCTAGCTGACTATGAGCACTTCATGAGAGAGTGTTTCTTGAAAGTCTCAGGGCTCCAATCAGAAGTCAAGCATCAGCAAATGGCACACACTCGCATTCCCCATGTCTCCATGTGCTTGGAATGGGATCCTTCCTCAGGCCTTCTGGTCACGGAACTCAGGGTGAATAATGAGAGAGCAAAAATGCAGGAGTGGAGATCACAGTGAAATATAAACTACAAAAATCTGGATTTGGCTCCATAAAAGGTGCCCTGGCGGGAAGGAGTTATGGAAACACTAGAAAAAAATTGATGCAAATAGATGTATTAACAAAATAAGAAAAGAGGAAAAACTAAAAAGATCTTAATAAACAGCAAAATTATGTGAAAATAGAAGTGAAAGGAACTTCTTCAACCCCACAAAAGTTATCCATTAAAAACAAAACTCTAAGTCCAACTTCAATTAGCTTCATTCTCAGTGGTGCGATTATGAATGTTTTCCCAGCAATGAGGAGCAAGAGTCAGATGTTTGCTCATTATTCAGGTACTTTTCCCAGGAGGTCATGATCAGGACAAGAAAATAGGGTCAGGTGTCTGGAGAATGGCTCAGCTCTTAAGATCACTTTCAGCTCTTCCAGAGGTCTTGAATTGGAGTCCCTGGACCCACAATGTAGCTTACAACAATGCACACCTCCAGTTCCAGGGGCTCCATCACCCTCTTCTGGCTTCTGTAGGCACTGGGCATTCATATGATACACAAACCTGTAGGCAAACAGCCATGTACATAAATGAGTTTCTTAAAGAACGAAAGAAGGTTTACAATTCTCAGAAACAGGTGAAAGTGTTTCTCTTCACAGATGACAGGGCTCTGTCTACATAAAACTCCAAACAAAACTACAAAAGACTACTGGATGTAAAAAAAAAAATGTGTTTACAAAGCTGCAGGACAGGGTGGCAGCATGGTAAAATCAGTTATATTTTCCTATCAAGTGGAAATTAATATCTTAGACAGTGCTCTTTACAGTAATGCCAAGAAAACCATAAACTTACAGATCTAAAAATAGGATGTTCATAATCAGCATAACAAAAACTACATGTAAAGTTATGAAGAAATAAAGATAGGAAAGTTGGCTCAGTGGTTAAGAGCACTTATTGATTTTCAGAGGACCTGGGTTCAAATCTTGCACCAATATAACAGCTCACAAGCCTCTGTAATTACAGATTCAGGAACTCTGAGAACTTTCCTGACCTTGGTGGGCACTAGGAATGCACATGATCCATAGATATCTATGCAGGCCAAACACTCATACATGTTACATTTTTGAAATAAGAAAGAAAGAAATCAAGGCAACTCTAAACACATAATGAACTGGAACACTCCGTATTGTTCATGTTAACAATTCCTGAACACACATATATGTGCAACATATTCCAGAGGGGAGGTTGTCTTCAGAAAAAATATCAGAGCACCAAGTTGTATGAGAAGTAATATGAAAATTAAAGAGTCAAAAATTAATAGTCAAAAATTATTCTGAAAAAGAAGAGGTCAAAATCGGAAAGATCACAAGGCCTGATCTGATGCCTCAAGTCCTCATGGGAACAGGACTGAAAGCCTGGTGCTAGCAACAGAGTCGACACCGAAACAACACAGCAGAAAACAGGACTCCACAATGACATCAAACACATGTGGATGGTCAACACACACTTAACAGAGAGATGAACAATCTTTAGACAGAAAAAGAATAACATAGCTCCAGTGTGTGCTATTGAAACAACCTGCTATGTGTCTGCTAAAAAAAAAAAAAAGACACAAAGTACTACAGTCCATCTGTAGACATATAGACCCAAGCACAAAACTTAATATCATAAAGTCATTTGATTTTTAGAAAACTTAGGGAGAAAGTTTGTGAACTAGTCTTGGGCAAAAATCATCTTAGATTTAAGATCAAAATCACTGTCTGCATAACAGGATGGTTATACATTGATTTGGATGTCGATGTTGGCGTAGAACTAAGGCTAAATTGTACAGCTATTACAAAGCTTTTTGTACGTGTAAGATATGATATGCTCCCATCCACCCACATATCCCCATGCTGGAAAGGACAGCCTGCATTTAAGTTGCAAGAAATCTTTATGTGAAAATTTGCAGCAGCTTTAAGGATCCCTGTGAAAATGGCACATTTGTGACCATTGAAATATCCCCAAGCTGATGACAAGGTAAACCTTCTCTCAACACAAGAAACAACTCCTAACACAAAGCCTGGCCTTGCTCTATCTCATGCCACTTTAACAGGCCAAATGTCCCAAGGGCTTCTTACCCAAAAAGTCCCTAAACTAAGCCTGCCAGCAAGCTTGTGCAAACTTGACATCAGAGAACTACACAATGTGGCAGTTTCCTTTGAGAAAAGACCCCCAACTGCCACTACTCACTTTCTCCTCTCTCTTTTCTAGAAGTGTCCGGAGCTTTTCACAACTTCTTTGAATAGTATTTGCTGGTGAGACTCATGCAAAATTCTGAATTCAGAGCATGGTGCTGTGGATATGGTCCCTCAGCATCTTGCCAGCAGTGCTTGTTTCTGACACGCTACTGATTAGGCACTGTACTCTGAGTGATGAGCAGAAGTCATTGCTGTGACAAGCTGGAAGAACTCATGAAGGACATCTCTGCTTCATGGATCCATTTTAAGGCATCTGGAAAGGTGAGTACTTCCAGCTGTGTCAGAGGAGTGGTGAGAGTCTGCAGCAGACAACAGGGAAACGGGGAGGGGAGGGGGTCTGAATATACTTTGAAAACTATTGTTTTCGTCTTATATATTTTACATGTAAGAATGCTTTGTCAGCTTGTGTGTGTGTGTGTGTGTGTGTGTGTATGTATGTATACATGCATGTATGTGTATTCCATGCATGCCTAGTGTTAGGAGAGTGTAAAAAAAGTATGTGGGATCCCTGGAATTTAAGTTAGGGGTGGGTGTGTGAGCCACCATATGGGTTCTGGGAATGAAACCTCAGTCCGCTGCAAGAGCAATAAATGCTCCCATTGGTTAAGCCAACTCTCCAGCCACTGTACATCCTGATGAAGATCACCTGATTATATGTTTTCAAAATCCATGGAAATGTTTACCAAAAGAATTAATTTTACTAGGTACAAATTATAGTTTATACAAAGTTTCCACGGACTTTAACCACTGCATTTTGCTCATTTTCACACAACTAAAATCCCAGGAGGCTTCAATTATATTAATGACCAGGAAGAAGGACAGGTAGGATTGGAAGGACTGAACTGGGTCCTTTGGATTTTGGATCCACACAGAACTCCCAGCCTTCATTCTTTCTAGTTCTACAAAAGTATAAAATGATAGCATAATGAATTCTCCTGTGCTCATTTCCAGCCCCAGCACCTCTCAGCCATGTGTGGCTGTGAGTGATAGAGTTTCCCCTGGGAGCACTCCCCTGGGAGCACTCCTCAGACCTCCTCACACTCCCTATAGAAAGAAAGTCTTGGGAGATGTCTAACCCCCTTCATATTCTAAAGCAGTGGTTTCATTGTGATTTCTAGTTCTGCTTCGTATCCAATGCAGACTCCCACCCTCTACCCTGCCCCACTGACCTATAGAGACCCACTGTGGCAGGCTAACAGGAGAGAAGTTCAACTCCCCTGATGAAACTCCCCTCTCTCCCTTTAGTTTAGTTAGCATTTCACTAAATATGCAAGGTTTTCTTCCACTCCCAAGCAATCTGGCAAGGGAGTCTCTGCAGCACTTCTCTTCTTGCTGAAGCAATGAGCCTCGGATGAATGAAGACCCAGCTGACTTGGAAGCTGCCAGTGACTGGGTGCCTACCTAGATCTGACCGAACCCTCCAGAACTGAAAACTGGGGAGCGATCAGTGATAGAAAAACATGCTATCCTGTAAAGGAAACAAACAGAGCTGAGAAATGTTTTAGATTTAGATGGTGCAAGAGTGCTCTTTTTTCTCTTTTAATCAAAACCATTTTTATTGTGTGTGGTGCCAGGGATCAAACTCAGGGCCTTCTACATGAGAAGTGGGAAGTCTACCATTCAGCTGTGATGTTGGACGCCAATCAAATACAACTCTGTTCACGTCAGAAGGTAACCAGGCATACTCAACCTTTCTCCACCATGCCTGTCTCCTTTCTCTTTGTCTCATCAAAACTTTAATGTTGCCAACAATTTCTTTATTATTATTATTAATTATTTTATCTATTTACATTTCAAATGTTGTCCCACTTCCTCATCTCCCTTCCACAAACCCCTCACCTCACTCCCCATCCCCATTGCTTATAAGAGTTCTCCCCAACCACCTACCCACTCCTGCCTCAGACCTCTAGCATCTCCCTTCTCTGGGGCATCAAGGCTCCACAGGACCAAGTGCCTCCCCTCCCACTGACACAGGGTAAGGCAGTCAGTCCTCTACTACATATGTAGCTGGAGCCACAGACCTATCCATGTATACTCTTTGGTTGGTGATTTAGTTCCTAGCAGCTCTGGTGGAGGTCTGGTTAGTTGATACTATTGTTCTTGCTATGGGCTTACAAAACCTTTGTGTTCCTTCAGTCCTTCCCCTGACTCTTCAATTGTGGTCCCTAGGCTCAGACCAATGGTTGGCTGTGAGTCTTATTCAGGTGCTAACAGAGTCTCTCAGAGGACAGCCATACCAGGCTCCTGTCTGCAAGCATATCTTGGCATCAGCAATGGTGTAGGGGTTTGGAATATGCAGATGGGATGGATCCCAAGGTGGAGAAGTCTCTGGGTGGCCTTTCCCTTTCTGTTAGTCTCTGCTTCATTTTTTATCCCTGCATTCATTTCCTTTAGACAGGAAAAATCCTGGGATAAAATTTTTGAGATGGGGGCATATCTATCTCCTGGAGGTGGTCTCTACAGGTTCTACCTCGCCACTGTTGGGCATTTCGGCTAATGCCAGCCCCATTGGGTCCCAGGAGCCTCTTCCTTCCCTGGCTCTGGCACTTTCTAGTGGTTTCACTTCCTCCCTCCATTCCCCACCCCCACCTCCTGTGCTACATATGTCTCCTCTCCTCAGTAAACAGGCCATAATCCCTATAACCACAGAAGCTAGGTTTGAGTAAGGAACTAGAGGGGAGAAAAGAACCTTCCTAGGAAAGGAAAGTAGACTAGACACTTACAATTGGAGGGGGCTGTGGGGAATGTAAGGGAAGATCAAACAGGGAGAAGGGATAAAAAGGAGAGTGAGGAAGGGATTGTGTGGAGGGACAGCTAAACTTTGGGGATATTTGAGGGGTTGTATGGAAGCCTGTTGCAGTAGATGCTTCTTAAAATACATATCAGAAATAAGTCTAAATGGAACAATCAAATAACAGAGGGAAATAAGCCTCAGCTAGACATCTCTTGCCACTAAATGAACTTCAGTTCTGTGATGCAATAATTAAATAATTACCACAAAACTATGGGAGTATCCAACCACTATCTGATTGGACTTTTGTCCTGCTCCATGAGATGGAACCCATGTTCAGGTGGCCAGTGTCTTGAGATTAGATAGGTCATGGACATAGGGAAATGGTAAATACTACTGTTCTGCTAAAAGAACACAGCAACAAAATGAGACCTAATCAAAATCTGCAGTACTGTGCCTTGCTCAGCCATCATCAGAGAAGAGTCATCCTTCTGTAAATGGGAACAAATGTAGAGACTGACAACTGCACCATGTTCAGAGAGTGAAGAACATTGGAATTCTCATCCCTAAATGGAATGTCTCCATCAAATCTTTTCCCTCAGGGCTCAATGAACTCTGCAATAGAGGAGGAAGAAATATTTATTTTGAAATGGGGTCTCACTTGTAGTTCGGGCTAGCTCCAGTCTCACTTTGTAGATTAGGATGGACTCAAGTTCTTGGAGAACAGCTTGCCTCTGCTCATAAGTGTTAGTCTTAGAAATGCAAGTCACCATAACTCAGCCCATATATTTTAGTTTTGGAACATTTTTACTCACAGAATCTCTAGATTTGTTCCAATCATGAATAATTATGATGTAGGTTAGAAAATGAGGGCACTGCTGAAATGCAGATGAAGGGGCATACACAATTACAGAGTCATGATCTGTCCAGGAACCCGTCCCAGGAGCAGCAGCTCCATCCTAGGTGGGCGCAGCACAAAGCATGCAGACACAGGAACATTTGAGAGAGATATTTACAGAAAGTCACATCAGCTATGTCAGCAATGTGATAGATATTTTATCAAAGAACCAATAACAACAGATATGAGAGGAGTGAGCATTCATTGAATGCTATAAAAGTGTAATATATCCATGTAGCAAAGAAGTTCATTGTGTAATAGCTCCCTAATGAAATGAGAATTACAACAGTAATTGAGAGCAAAGTCTGATATATCCATGTTAGAAAGATGTATCATGTAGGACTTTTGACTCTGCACCCAATTTAACAACACCGAGAAAAAACTCAACTACCAGATGCACTATCACAGCCAGAGTCAGAGGTGTGGAGGCAACAACATCTGCCCCAACACCCAGAGTAACTGAGTTCCGCAGAATCCAGGGGCACAGGGACTCCTGCCCAGCCAGTGGCACAGATTCCTTCCATCTGAACCTGCACCTGGAGCAGACCTAGGTTGTGGCTCTGCACCTATTGTTCAAATACCCAGAGGGAGCCCCACTCCCAGGTACACTGAAATGCCCAGGATCACAGGATCACAGAGGAAGTTCAACTCCCAGATCAGACACACCAGGAGCACTGGAGTTCTGACATAGTCAAGATCACAGTCAGGGCCACAACATCTTTCCCCACACCCAGCATAACTGGGATACTAAGAATTCTCAACTGAGGAATCTTGAATGGCTGAGAAGCACCTAAAAAAATGTTCAACATCCTTAGTCATAAGGGAAATGCAAATCAAAATAACCCTGAGGTTCTACCTTACACCAGTCAGAATGGCTAAGACAAAAAACTTGGGTGACAGCAGATGCTAGCGAGGATGTGGAGAAAGAGGAACACTCCTCTATTGCTGGTGGGATTGCAAGCTGGTGCAACCATTTTGGAAATCAACCTGCCAGCTACTCAGAAAATTGGAAACAATTCTTCCTGAATAACTAGCTATTCCTGGTCATATATCTAAAAGATGTTCCATTATCCCACAAAGACACTTGTTCAACTATGTTCATAATAAACTTTTTTATAATAATCAAAAGTTGGAAACAACCCAGATGTCCCTCAAGGGAAGAATGGCTACAGAAGATGTTTTACATTTACACAGTGGAATACGACTCAGCTATTAAAAACAAGGGCTGCTGGGCAGTGGTGGAGCACGCCTTTGACCTTATCACTGGGGAATCAGAGGCAGGCAGATTACTGAGTTCGAGGATAGCCTGGTCTACAGAGTAAGTTCCAGGATAGCCAGGGCTACACAGAGAAATCCTGTCTCGAAAAACTAAAACCAACCAACCAACCAACCAACCAAAGCAAACAAACAAACAAACAAACCAAGGACTTCGTGAAATTTGCAGGCAAATGGATAGGTATAGAAAATAACATTCTGAGTGAGGTAACCCATACCCAAAAGAACATATATGGTCTGAACTCACTGATAAGTGGTTATTAGCCCCAAAGCTCAGAATACCCACAATACAACTCACAGAACATATGAAGCTCAAGAAGAAGGCCAAAGTGTGGATGATTCAGTCTCACTTAGAACGGGAAACAAAATAATCATGGGAGTCAGAGGAAGAAAGGGACCTGGTTGGGAGAGAGGAAGGGAGGGGAAAAAAGGGAGTTCTGAATAAGGTATGGGAAGAGACAGGAGAGAAGTCCAGATGAATAGGAGAGGAGAAATATGTAGCACAGGGGGTGGGGGTGTGGAATGGAGGGAGGAAGTGAATCCACTAGAAAGTGCCAGATCCAGGGATGCAAGAGGCTCCTGGGACCCAATGGGACTGGCATTAGCCGAAATGCCCAACAGTGGCGAGGTAGAACCTGTAGAGACCACCTCCAGTAGATAGATATGGCCCCCCAGTTGAGGGATGGAGCCACCCATCCATCTCAAAAATTTTATCCCGGGATTTTTCCTGTCTAAAGGAAATGCAGGGATAAAAATTGAAGCAGAGACTAACAGAAAGGGAAAGGCCACCCAGAGACTTCCCCACCTTGGGATCCATCCCATCTGCATATACCAAACTCCTACACCATTGCTGATGCCAAGATATGCTTGCAGACAGGAGCCTGGTATGGCTGTCCTCTGAGAGGCTCTGCTAGCACCTGAATAAGACTCACAGCCAACTATTGGTCTGAGCCTGGGGACCAAAATTGAAGAGCCAGGGGAAGGACAGAAAGGTTTTGCAAGCCCAGAGCAAGAACAATAGTATCAACTAACCAGACCTCCACCAGAGCTGCTAGGGACTAAACCACCAACCAGAGAGTATATGTGGATGGGTCTATGGCTCTAGCTACATGTGTAGCAAAGGACTTACCCTGTGTCAGTGGGAGGGGAGGCACTTGGTCCTATGGAGCCTTGATGCCCCAGAGAAGGGAGATGCTAGAGGTCTGAGGCAGGAGTGGGTAGGTGGGTGGGGAGAACTCTCTTATAAGCAACGGGGATGGGGAGTGAGGTGAGGGGTTTGTGGAAGGGAGATGAGGAAGTGGGACATCATTTGAAATGTAAATAGATAAAATAATTAATAATAATAATAAAGAAATTGTTGGCAACAGTAAAGTTTTGATGAGACAAAGAGAAAGGAGACAGGCATGGTGGAGAAAGGTTGAGTATGCCTGGTTACCTTCTGACGTGAACAGAGTTGTATTTGACTGGCGTCCAACAGCACAGCTGAATGGTAGACTTCACACTTCTCATGTAGAAGGCCCTGAGTTTGATCCCTGGCACCACATACAATAAAAACGTTTTTGATTAAAAAAAAAAAAAAAGAGCACTCTTGCACCATCTAAATCTAAAACATTTCTCAGCTCTGTTTGTTTCCTTTACAGGATAGCATGATTTTCCATCACTGATCCCTCCCCAGTTTTCCAGTTCTGGAGGGTTCGGTCAGATCTAGGTAGGCACCCAGTCACTGGCAACTTCCAAGTTAACTGGGTCTTCATTCATCAGAGGCTCATTGTTTCAGCAAGAAGAGACCCCATTTCAAAATAAATAGTTTCTCAATTAATAACAGCTTCTTTCATCAAAGCATTACTTTTCTTAAATAACCGGTGATAAGTAAGGGATATTTTCTAATTCTCAGGCATTTATCATTTACTGTGTTTAAAGTCGACTTAATTTCATGTCACAATCCCCTACCTGATTCTGTTTCTCCAACAAACAGAAAACTGTGTAGTGACAGGTGATGTGTTCAGGACAGAGAAGGAGTGATTAATGAATTACCAGTCTGGGCTGGGCTTGTAAAGTCAAAGTACAAACAGTATATAAGGCTCCTTCTCCTTGACAAATTCCTTTCAAATCTCCTCCTGAATGCAGTTGAGTCTCAGATCTTCCTCTCAGCTCACAGATGAGTGCTGCCATGGCTGAAGCGGCTTCCATGGTCATGCTGCAGAGGACAGAGCTCACTGCTGCAGACTGCCTGCAGGAGGGAGAAATGGGTATGTATTTTAATGCATAAGCTAAAGGGATAGAGGAAAGTTTCAACAGAGACCCTCAGAGGAGCTGAGTGTCCTGCCTGTTAGCCTGTCATGGTAAGTCTCTGTAGGAGTGGAGATGTTTGGAGGCATCTGTTATATTAGTTGCTCTATCACAGTATTTAATACTCAAGTATTTCTGGGCAAGAGAAATGAATAATGGATTAACCACAAGAGCCTGAGCCATAGGATTTGTTTGGTTTGGATTTGATTTTTGGTTGTTTGGTTGCTTTTGGGGTTAGGGTTTTGTTGTATATTGGTTTTCGTTTTTTTCTTTAGCCTGTTTTTGGTGTGTGTGTGTGTGTGTGTGTGTGTGTGTGTGTGTGTGTGTGTGTTTAGCTTGCTAGGACACTCTGGTGAATTAGAGGATGTTGCTGTAGAGCATGCTTCTTATGTTCCAGAGTGAAGGAAACTCTAATAGCACAGTTTTCAATGAGCACAGCTGTGAAGTTCCCTGTGGTACTGGAGCTTTGCACATCTGCTTCAAAAGGAAGGGGAAGGTGGGGTGTAGGGCGAGGCTGAACCCAGACCAGCAAATCTTCTGGCATGTATGGTTTGTACTAAATTATGGAAAAGAACAATCCTGTGGAACTTCTGTTTCAGTACTCAGAAAGAAAACCTTCTGTATTTGGAAACTGTTTGGTTCTTTTATTTTTTTATTTCTTTCTAAGCTCTTTCATTACTTTAAGTTTTGTTTGCTTGTTTGTTTTACTGAAAAAAAAATTGGTGTTCCTGGAAAACAGTGTTCATACTCACCAAAAAAAGCAAGATCAAAAAACTGTAGATGCTTTTCAACTGAATCAAAATTGTTCCATAATTGGAATATTTTTATTTCCTGCATAGATATACATACACACCCCATAGTTCTGTGAGAGAAGTTATCCTGAGTTGAGGATTTATCATACTGTTTTTTGTATATGATTCAAATTTTCCATAATAAACACTTGAAAACTATTTTGTCCATTCATATATTTTCTACAATATCATTAACTCATTCATGACTTTTAGAACCCCTGTAATAGATTCTTTAGAACTATATAAGTAGATAAATCCATGTAGTCTTACTATTAAAACTTTTATCTCTTTTTATGATGATTGACTGTGATTTCTTATTCTCGCCCTTTGTCCTGGACAGGACCCCCAGAGTCACACTAGAATGGTGTGCACCTTGTTCTGGGTCACTGCAGAAAAGCATTCATGCTGACTGATTTTTGTTTTTGTGTATCATAGTCTTAATTAGGGATTCTATGCTTGGAGGAAACACCATGGCCAAAGTAATTGGGAAGGAGAGTGTTTATTGGGCTTACATAGCACTGTTCATCACTAAAGAAAATCAGGCCAGGAATTCACACAGGGCAGGAACCTGGAGTCAGGAGCTGATACAGAGGCTGTTGAGGGTTACTGCTTACTAACTTGCTCCTAGCAGTTTGCTCATAATTCTTCTTATAGAAGACAGGACAACCATCCCAGGGATGACATCACCCACAATGCACTGGGTTCTTTCACACCAATCACTAATCAAGAAAATGTAGTACTGTCTTTCTTACAATCCAGTCTTATGGAGGTGTTCTATTAATTCAGGTCCCCCACTTTCAAATGACTTTAGCTTGTGTCAGGTTGACATAAACCTATCCAGTACAAACCTTTTGTGAAGTTAGGGAAGTTCCTTCAATTCTTAATGTGCTCAGAGTTGTTATTTTGGATTTACCTTGAATTTTGAACACGCTTTTGCTGATTTTATTGAAATGGTTGTTTTAATTCTTTTATTCTGATAATATATTGAATTATGTATCATTAGGTGGTTCTTTAGAGTGAGTGAGTGAATTATCTAGTTAGCTACATTCATAGATAGATAGAACAGGGTCTGATATAGTTCTCTCAGCCTCTTACTGAATATTTAGCCAAGATCGGCCTTAAAGTCCTGATTTTCTTGTACTAGTAGCCACATTCCTGAGCCACTACTCCTGGCACATTGATTTTTTTTCCTCATTATTATTATGGTTTCTTCAGCCCTAACTAGGTCTATTCATATGGAACTATATCCATAGATAACCCTGTTGATGTTTCTTCTTCATTCTGATCTTCACTCTTTCTGTTTCTTGCTCTTTCATTGGTCTTTAGTTCAATAACTGGAAGACTCTATGACAAAAAGTCTGTTTCTGTTTCCTCTAGTGTTTTGTGATCCAAGGACATCATATATGGACTGAAATCTTCTGTGAATAGGTTTGCACTAGGGGAGTACAAGCCAAATCTGCACATGATTCTGGGGTAATTTATATTTTTCTATAAAAGGTTCTCAAAATTGACATTCTCAGATTTATATTTTCAGGTAAAAAACTCCAAGGAAAATGTCTCAGAATCGTCTCCCTTGAGTCTCCTGCTAAGCTTCACTGCTGCTATGGAGTGATCATGGTCCTCACTGTAGCTGTAATTGCTCTTTCAGTTGTTTTGTCAGGTAAGTGACTTATTCTCCAACTTCTGCAGCACTCTGTCCTTATTCACATTGTCAGTTATACTTACTGACCACTGTGAGCCAGGCATTGTGGGAAGGGCTCTAGAGAAAACACACTGGAAATTCCTGTTGTCTGGGAACTTAGGTTCCATCAGGAAGATTAAGTGAAGGAACACGCCGGCCATGGTGTGCAGAAAAGTCTTGACTCAACATCCCTGGGAAGATGACATCCTGCAAGCTCAAGACAGACATGCATGGGACATAGGTCCCCTTGGGAACTGTTCAAGGCAGAGAACAAGGAGAGGAAATCTCAAAGTAGGAACCTCAAGGAGTAGGAACCCAAAGCTGCAGCTAAAGGGAAGTGAGGACAGTGAGGAGTCATATGGTTGGGAAAGGTACAGAACCCATAACCCATGGGTAGAAAGTTCTAGAATATATGATTCCTAAGGGATTAGTTGGACTGTTTTGAATAATGTGATAAAATCTTATGTAACTTTGCAGCCATAGCTGGAGTAAATATTTCATGATATTGTTTTATATTAGAGTTTTTGGAGACAGGGTTTCTCTGTGTATCCCTGGTTGCCCTGATACTCAGTATTTATACCAGGCTGGCTTTGGACTTGGAGATCAGCCTGCCTCTGATTCTCAAGTGCTAGAATTAAAGGTGTGAACCATCAACGCCAAATAATGTAATCAACTTTAACTGCACTAATGACAAATACATGAGTTTAAAGGAGTAAACATTTTTCAGTAAGTATTAGTCAGTGTAACCTAAACTACTATGTAACCCTAAAAATACTCACATAAAAGAAGTGATATCACCCTCACTGCTCACTGCATTTGTCCCTTTCACTGAACCTTCATGGTACTGGGTATGAGAACTGGGAACAACTATGGCACAGTCCCCCACACTAGAAATATTTAGGGGATCATTTCCAGCATTTAACATTTTTACTTCAAAGATCACTTGTTTCTTGAAAGTCACTAGAACTTTGAAGAACAGCATATTCATTCTGATATGGTTTTGTTGTTGTTGTTTTTTGTTTTTTGTTTTTCAAGACAGGGTTTCTCTGTGTGATCCTGGCTGTCCTGGAACTCACTCTGTAGACCAAGCTGGCCTCGAACTCACAGAGACTTGGCTGCCTCTGCCTCCCAAGTGCTGGGATTAAAGGCATGCACACCACTGCCCGGCTTCATTCTGATATGGTAAAGGAAGGAAAAGGAGATGGTAGGAAAGAAAAATGTGCGTATTGTTTCTAAGACATCCTCTGATACTTTGCTGCATTCACACACACACACACACACACACACACACACACACACACACACACACACACACACACACACACACACACATACACAAACATTCACCAACAACAGCAACAGCAACAACAGCCTACACACATATACTTGCACAATTGCACAAACACACACACACACACACACATTCACCAACAACATCAACAGTAGCAACAGCCTACACACACATACTTGAACAATTGCATACACACACACACACACACACACACACACACACTACTTTAATAGACTCACAGGTGAACACATCACACAGTTCCATGAACATAAAACTTGCCAAATCCCAAACCCTCATATCTAGCTAACTTCTACACACAATAGCCATTCTGAAGCTATGAAGCTTTGCGGATGGTTTAGACTTTCACTGTCAGTCACGTTTTTACACTTCTCTGCCACAAAAAAAGAAAGAAAGAAAGAAAGAAAAGAAAAGAAACATTATGGTAGAGTTGAAACTACAAACACAATTCTGCTTTTAAACTTTTCCCAACTGACAGCCTGTTACTTACATTCTGTCCTTCCTCATTGCTTTATGTTACTCTTCCTTCTTCTCCTATCTACATGGTATTCCATGCTCACACACACATTTGCTCACATTGTACACAATAGGCTGGGGCTGCATGTGAGGGAGTACAAAGGGCTTGTTTTCTTTGAACTTGGGTGCCCTCATTAATATTATACTTTCTAAGTCCCACCACTTTTGAACAAATTTCATTTACAGCTAAAAAAATACATTCTGGTCTGTACCTGGATGGTATTTACATTGTCTGTTATTTAGGTCCATTTACATTCTATTATAAACACTAAAGCAATAAACAAGGATGTGCAAGTATCCCTATGGTAGGATGTTGAGTTCTCTTCATATATGTCCAGGATGGCATAGTTGGGTCACATGGCAGGTCTATTTTTAAGTTTTCTGAGGACCAGCTTGTACTCCTACCAGCTGTAAATAAGTGTCCCTGTGTCTGCACATGCTTCTAAGCAAGGTGAGTTCTGCCTACCTATGCCTCCCAATTACTAGGGTTAAAGGCATATATATACCACCACTCCCCAGCATGGTTGTCAGATTTCTTAAGGATAGCCAACCTGAGTAGATATAACAAGAGCCAGTGTGTGTGTGTGTGTGTGTGTGTGTGTGTGTGATAGAATTATAGGAAGTTTATGATCAAACTTTTGGATTCAAAAACCAATTGACCCTGCCATGTTTTGTACGCTGGCATTTCCCAATAGTAAAATCCAGACAAGTGAGGAGTTTCCTTTCTTTTGTTAGAGAAAACGAGGATGTGAAGGAAGATTATGGGAAAGAAAGTCATGTGATTCTAGGAATCCAGGACAGTCCTAAGAAGCCGATGGCCTAGAAATGAGTTCCTCACAGTTATGGTCACTTTGGTCCCAACATTCAGGAAGCACATCCAAGTGGATTATTGCAGCTCCAGATAAGTTCAGTCTACACAGTGAGATAAAGGCCAGGCAGTGGGACACAGCTAGATTCTGTCTCAAAACACAAAATACAATGAAAAAAAGAAAAAGCATTTCTGTAGAGCCCCACTGGAAGGCTCAGGATTGGGGACCTTCCTGCTGTGAGGGGTCTCTTAGTGATCAGTTAGGAAAACTACAGTACAAGCCCCAACTTCACAAGTGAGATTCGGATGGCTAGACAAAGGGGCCAGACGTGGGAATGTCTCTATTACATTCTATATCACTGTCTTGATTTTAGTGAGAAATAACAAACCAGTCATGGAAAACTGTGAACCTTGCTACACCACGTGCCCAAGTGGCTGGATTGGATTTGGAAGTAAATGCTTTTATTTTTCTGAAGACATGGGGAACTGGACATTCAGCCTGTCCTCCTGCACAGCACTAAATTCCCACCTAGCACTGTTTGACAGCCTGGAGGAGCTGGTAAGAAATGTTCAATAATGGATTTGTTGTGTTTCTGTTGAATATGTACTGCCTTGATATAGAGAGCTTGTGGCTAAAGCATGAGGAAGGATCTTACTCAGGCAGATGGGGTATATGCAGAGGACAGTAGTGTGTGCAATAACTGATGTTATTGCTTCTGGCTTGAGCCCTAAGCTATTGCAGAGATTTGCTCTTGTGTAGTGCTCACAGTAAGACCTTCCAGGCCTGACATACAATCTCCTGAGATACCTTGTGGTCATGTAAGCTCTTCTCCAAGCATTCACATGTTGCATACTGAACATGGCATCTATTAAAAATGGCAAGGACATCATATATCACGGACTTACAAGCCAGAGTAGGGCAGGTGATCATTATTGTATCTTAGGTTTTGGATGTAAAATGCTTACACTGAGAACTAAGGGTTATATGGCTCCAAAGTTGATAACCCTCAATTACTAGATACTGTAATCCTGAGAGGAAGCACTAGGATGGAAACACAAGGGTCACATGAAACTGAGAGACACATGTATTTGCTTTACCTGCATTATGACAGAATTTTCTGAAGAGATACAAGGGGGCTTCTGACCACTGGATTGGCCTACACAGAGAGTCTACAGGACACCCTTGGATATGGACAGACAATACTGAGTATAACAACTTGTACGTTTTCAGAAAAATTTTCCTTCTACTGTGTTTATTTGCTGTGAAATGTGTGAGTTGTATCTGTAAGAGATGAATGACTATATCATGTGAATCCAACTTTACTGGGAAGAAAGAAAACATAAATCTTCAAAGTGCAGGTGTGGCTCAGAGCCAGAGTGTCTGCTTACACTCAGAGCCAATCCCCAGCAAATAGTACAACATCACAAACCTAAGTCCTTCGGATATGCTCCCATTTATTGACCATGATTTTCAAGGCATTTACTTAATTCAATTTCTCTCAAAACCTTTCACATGGTGATGATATCTAGGGAAGATATTGTCTATTCCATCAACAGTGGAAAACTTTACTTTGCTGGTATCAGAACTCTAGGTGGCTGTTGAATGCACTGTTGACTTGTGCAGTAATTATTGTTTGTTTTTTGATTTAGGGTTCTCACCCGAGGAAGAGGAGAATGTGGCTTCCTGAGTGACAATGGGATCAGCAGTGGCAGGAGCTACACACATAGGAAGTGGATTTGTAGCAAGTTTACCAGTAGCTGTAAATCCAGAGTAGGAAGTGTACCAAAGTGTGTGTGAGAAACAGATGCTCTTTGACCTGTTATCTACAGTTGGTGCTCAGCTCCTGATACACTAAAACCATTATCAAAATCCAGCAATAAGCACATTGACAGCCAAGATGAAAATTAGAGGATTGTTGGGCACTGGACATAGGGGAATCAAGGGAGTAAGAGAAAACCTGAGTCCCACCAGAGTTCTGGTGCTCTGGGCGGGCGTACTCAGGAGTACTGTTGCAAGTTTTCCACTCGGCCAGGGGTGGGTGTCTGGCTGTGGGAAGCCACAGAACCCCAGCCCGAGGGGGTGGAGGAGTGTGGACAAGTGTCATTCTGAGGTCTCTGAGCCTCATGGAGGCCAGAGATAACAGGTTCTCAGTCTCGGGCATCCCAGACACTGTTGGACACCGAGGAAGAGCTGAGGACAAAGTGGGAGCCCTGGGGGCAGCTTGGCCATCCCCAGGGCCAAAGGGATGAGAGGTCAGCGGGAGAGGGGGCTCCACAAGCGAGAGTCTTTCATTGGTTTTTTGAGAATTCCATATGTGTGTATGCCATTTGAATTTTACTCTTTATTATGTTCTTTTCAGATCAGGAAAAATTGGTACCGAACATCCTTCAATGGCTACATAGAGAAACCCTGTTTTTAGAAAAAAAAAAGGTTGAAAAAAAAACTTATCTGGATTTAAGATTTAAGAGACTCTGGTATTTCAAAGTAAAAAAAAAAAAAAAAGTTGAAAAAAACCAAAAACCAAAAAACAAAAAAAAACCCAGTCCAGTCCAATTGAGTCTCAGTCACCTCATCTTGTCTGGATTTAAGATTTAAGAGACTCTGCTATTTCAAAGTTAATAAAAAAAGTATTTAATCATTAATCTTTTCATCATTTACACACACATAAATTTTAAGGAAAAATATTAGCAATTTTTGGAGCATGTGCTACACTGAACTGATGAGTCCCCTAAGGACTAAATAATAGGTCATAAGCAATTCCTCAGTTAACTGTTTCTTCTTATGATTTTTTTGTTTTTGTTTTTTCGAGACAGGGTTTCTCTGTGTATCCCTGGCTGTCTTGGAACTCACTGTAGACCAGGCTGGCCTCGAACTCAGAAATCCGCCTGCCTCTGCCTCCCAAGTACTGGGCTTATAGGCGTGTGCCACCACTGCCTGGCATCTGTGTTTCTTCTTGCTTTATCTATGAATTAAGCCTTCTCGTGCGTGATAGGCCAACATTGTGCTATTGGTATTAGCACTATCCTTCTTCTGTAAAATTTATTTCATAACAAGGTCAATATGATTTCCTGAAACAAATGTATGTCAATTCCCAACTATGACTTCCATGACTCCAAAGTTGAAGACCCTCAGTTACTAGATGCTGCCATCCTGAGAGGAAGCTCTAGGGTGGAAACTCAAGGGTCATGTGAAACTGAGAGACACATGTATTTGCTTTACCTGCGTTATGACAGAATTTTCTGAAGAGATACAAGGGGGCTTCTGACCACTGGATTGGCCTGCACAGAGCGTCAACACAGCACCCTTGGATGTGGACAGACAATATTGAGTATAACAACTTGTACGTTTTCAGAAAACTTTTCCTGTGTACCACCACAGGGGACATGGCTTTGCTCTCTATTAAAGTATTAGTTCAGGGACGTGACTCTGATGGTAAAGGCACTGACTACTAAATCTGATAACCTGAGTTCAACACCTGGATCCACATGTGGAAGCATAAAACCATCTACAGCAAGTTGTCTGTGAACTTTAAACATGCACTGCACACATTCACACACACACACACACAAACACACACACTCAAACACCCAAATATATTTTGAAATAAAAATTTAAAGTTCTTTTTTTGTAGTAAACTGTGTTTATTTTGAATCTGTATCTATATTATTGTTTGTTTTTGTTTTGTTTTATTTTTTGATTCTTTGGTTTTTTTGACACAGGGTTCTCTGTGTATTTTTGGCTGTCTTGAGCCCTGCTTTCCTTTGTAGACCAGGTTGGTCTTGAACTCAGGGATCTGCTTGCCTGTCTCCCTAGTTCTGAGTTGATAGGTAAGTACCACCACCTACTTTTCTCAATGTTCTCCTCCTACTGCCTTTAGTCCTTTTTGCATTGTAGTCTATCTTATTTCTAGTAAACTAATAAGAAAGATTTTGTGTGTGATTCACTTCTGCATTCTCAGAGAACAGCACAGTGTGTCACACAGGAGTGTTTAAACCATATATGTAAGGAAGGTGTGTTTTCATGGCAGTCACTCTAGGATTCCATGTTGTATTATATAGATTATCAGTTACAAAGAATATACTCTGTGCATTCCCCTTTCACTCTCTCACACACACATTTAGACTTATTTCTGATATGTATTTTAAGAAGTATCTACTGCAACAGGCTTCCATACAACCCCTCAAATACCCCAGAAGTTTAGTTTTCCCTCCACACAATCCCTTCCTCACTCTCCTTTTTATCCCTCCTCCCTGTTTGATCTTCCCTTACATTCCCCCACAGCCCCCTCCAACTGTAAGTGTCTAGTCTACTTTCCTTTCCCAGGAAGGTTCTTTTCTCCCCTGTAGTTCCTTACTCAAACCTAGCTTCTGTGGTTATAGGGATTATGGCCTGCTTACTGAGAACAACTAATATCTACATGTGATCAAATACATATCACATTTGTCTTTTTGAGTCAGAGTTACCTCATTCAGGATAATTTATTTTTAGCTCCATCCATTTGCCTGTCAATTGCAAATGGATGGAGCTATTTTTCTTTTTCAATAGCTGAGTAATATCCCATTGTGTACATGTACCATATTTTCCTGATTCATTTTCTATTGATGGACATCTAGGCTGCTTCCAATTTCTGGCAGTTATGAATAGAGCACCAATAAAAACAGTTGAGCAAGTGTATCTGTTATAGAATGTAGAGTGTTTTACTATATGTGCAAGTGTGAGTTAGCTGGATCTTAAGGTAAATTGATTACTAGAGTTCTAAGGAGCCACCACACTTATTCTCATAGTGGCTGTACAAGTTTGCATTCAGCAATAATGAGTGCTCCCCTTGGATCCTCACCACCACAAACTGTTGGAGTTTATGATTTTGTTTTGTTTTAATCTATTTTGTCCTTACTGAGTGCTGTAAAAGGAAATCTCAATGTAGTTTTGATTTGTATTTCCCTGATAATTTTTTCCCTCAGCCTTTTGTAATTTTCCTTTAAGAACTTTTTTCAAATTCTTTATATATTTTAATTATTAACACTCTATCACATATGCAGTTGGTGAAAAACAAAACAAAACAAAACAAAACAAAACAAAACAAAACAAAACATCCCATTCCATAGTCTGCCACTTTGTCTAAATGACAGACAATGTGCAGAAGTTTCTCAGTTTCAAAGAGTGCCATTTATTAATATTGATCTTACTTCCTGTACTAAGCACGTCCTGTTGAGCAAATCTTTTGCTGTTCTTATCAAGTTTAGTGTATCTGGTTTTATGCTGATGTCTGTGGTCCATGTAGAACTAAATTTTGTGCAGAGTGACAAGTATGAATCTTGCATCTTTCTAATGAAGACAGTTTGAAGATCAGTTTCACCAGTACCATTCCTTGAAGATGATGGCTTTTTATCTGTATTTATAGATTCTTTATCAAACATCAAGTGTCCAGGGGCTGGAGAAGTGACACTGCTGTTAAGAGCATTGGCTGCTCTTCCAGAGGACCCCAGTTCAATTCCCAGCGCCCACATGATAGCTCACATCTATCTGTAACCCTAGCTCCAGGAGATTGACACTTTAACACAGACACACATACAGGTAAATTATCAATTCACAGAGCTGGAGAGATGACTCAGTGGTTAAAGCACTGACTGCTCTTCCAGAGGTCCTGAGTTCAATTCCTACCAACCACATAAAATGGGGATCCTATGTCCTCTTCTGGTGTGTCTGAAGACAGCAACAGTGTACTCACATACATTAAATAAATAACTAGATAGATAGATAGATAGATAGATAAATAAATAAATAAATGGATGGATCTTAGATGACCACAGGAGGAGGGTCACTGAACCAAGGTTATCTACTGACATAAAAAATTAAAATCAATGCACATTAAAATAAATCCTTAAAAAATGTCAGATGTCCATAAGCATGTAGACTTACATCTCTGTCATTAATTTGATTCTGATGATCAGCAGGTTTGTTTTTTTTGTTTTGTTGCAACACTATGCTGTTTGCATCACTATACCTTTGTAATTAAATTTGAGATCACAGATAGTGATACCTCCAGCAAATTCTTTTATTGTTCAAGATTGTTTAACTATCATGTGTTTGTGTGTGTGTGTGTGTGTGTCAATATGAAGCTAAAGATTATCCTTTCAAGATCTGTGAAGAATTGCATTGGACTTTTAATAGGGATTACATGCAATCTGTAGATTGATTTATGTAGGATATTCATTTTTATTATATTCATCTTACTGATCCATGAGCATGGGAGATCTCTCCATCTTCTAAGTGTTTATCATCTGTAGGACCTTCCTAAAAGAATTTTAAGACTCACTTATATATACTATCATGTCTTCTGCAAATGAAGGTACTTTCACTTCTTTCTTTCCTATTTGTATCCTTGTGATCTCCTTCTGTTGTCTTATTGCTCTAGCTGAGCCTTCAAGATATGGAGAGAGTGGAAAACCTTATCTTGTTCCTGATTTTAGTGGAAATGCTTTGAGTTTCTCTCTATTTAGGTTGAGGCTGGCAGGGTGTTAGCTGTAACTTTCCTTTCTATGTTGACTTTCCTCGTGATTGGATGTTGAATTTTTTTCCAAATGTGATTTCTTTTTCATCTAATGAGATGATCACATGGTTTTGTCCTTTTAGTCTGTTTACCTGGTGGAAACATTGATTCAATTTATATATTTTGAACCATCCCTATATCTATAATATGATACCTACTTGACCATGGTTGATGATCTTTTTTTTATTGTTCTTACAATTCAGATTGAGAATTTTTTGCATCTATATTCATAATGGAAATTTGTTGGTGAAACTCTTTGTTGTGTGTTAGGTGTATCAGGATAATTGTGGTCTTGTTTGTAAAAAAAAATTATACAATGGTTCTACTGTTTATATTTTATGGAATAATTTGAGGAGTTTTGACATCAAGTCTTTAAAAGTTTGGTGGAATTCTGTTCTAAATCAA
This sequence comes from Mus pahari, assembly GCF_900095145.1. Taxonomy (NCBI): domain Eukaryota; kingdom Metazoa; phylum Chordata; class Mammalia; order Rodentia; family Muridae; genus Mus; species Mus pahari. The sequence continues at coordinate 143,800,869 of NC_034591.1, forward strand.
TCTACCCTGGGCCATTTTTTCAATTGGTAGACATTTAATTACCACTTCTACTTCACTAGGGATTATATGTCTGTTCAAATGCCTGTCTGATATTGGTTTAACTTTGGTAAGTGGTATATGTCAACAAATTTATCCATGTCTTTTAATTTTTTCAATTAGGTAAACTACAGATTTTTAAAATATGTCCTGGATTTCTTTGTTGCCTGTTGTTATATGCACATTTTTCTCTGATTTTTTTAATTTGCATTTTCCCTCATAGTCTTTTAGTTAAGTTGGCTAAGGATTTGTGAATCCTCTTGATTTCATCAAAGAACCAACTGTTTATTTCATTGATTCTTAGAATGGTGTTTGTTTATTGAATGGTGTTTGTGTCTATTTTTCTGATTTCAGCCCTAATTTTGATTGTTTCTTGCTATCTACTTGCTCAGGTATTGTAAGCTACTCACCAGAGAAAAATACTCACTCACAGGTTTAAACCACTCTAAAGCCTTTATTAGCCACCCATGAACTAAACTGCTTCTTCAGGACCCCAGTGTAGGCCCAAGTTTATTCCAGTGTGAACTTTTGAGCACAACAAAACAAAACAAAATAAAATAAAACAAAATAAAACATACTGCCCCTTCAAGTTTTTGTCTGTACCCAGAGCTGATCCTGTGCCACAGTGCTCTGTACCCAAGTATCTCCAGGAGAGAGCTGGTCTCCCAGGAATGCTGTGAGAACAGGTAGGACAAATAGTTCTGCTCTGAGGGATCCACCCAGAGACCTCAGGACTCAGGAACAGAGGAACAGCCTGGGACAAGATCCTGCCAATTTCTGTCTGCACCCAGAGCTGATCCTGTACCACAGCACTCCATACTGAAATACCGCCAGGGAGAGAGATGGTCTCCCAGGAGTGCTGGCATACCTGTGAGCACAGGTAAGACCATCACTTCTGTTCAAATTCTTGGCCCAAGAGGAACCAGCATAGTGTCATCGAGACACAGGAACCATGCAACAGCCAGGGACAGGACCTTTCAGGTTTCTGTCTGCACCCCAGAGCTGACACTGTGCCACATCTCTCCACACCCAGTGTCCTCCTGGAGAGAACTGGTCTCCCAGGAGTACTGACAGGAAAGCTTGCAGGAGGGACAAGCCACAGTCAGAGACAGCACAACCAGCTAACACCAGAGATGTCCAGATGGCAAGAGGTAAGGGCAAGAACATAAGCAAAAAAACAAGGCTACTTGGCATTATTAGAACCCAGTTCTCTCACCTTAGCGAGTCCTGGATACTCCCAACACACCAGAATAGCAAGACTCAGATTTAAAGTCACATAGCATGATGATGATAGAGAACATTAAGAAGGATATACATAACTCCCTTAAAGAAACAAAGGAGATTTTTCTATCTGGGGTCTCTCTGAGGCTGGTCTGCACAGGAGACATGCAGGCCACAGAAGCAATAGAGCTTCTTGGACAGGGTCCCTTCTGGCCTTCATCCTCAGCCAGGAGGCAGAGCTGAACCTCAGACCTCTGTGCACCTTCCCTGCCAGAGGAGAGCTTGACTACAGGGAGTGCTCTGATCCCAGGACTCAGGAGAGAGCTGGTCTCCCAGGAGTGCTGACAAAGACTAACAGACTCACAGGAAGAAAAAGCTCCAGCCAGAGACACCTAGAACATCTAACACCAGAGATTACCAGATGGCAAAAGGCAAACATAAGAATCTTACTAACAGAAATCAAGACTGCTCAGAATTATCAGAACCCAGTTCTCCCACCACAATGAGTCCTGGATACCACAACACACCGGAAAAGCAATATTCGGATTTAAAATCATATCATGATGCTGGTAGCAGATTTTAAGAAGGACATTAATAACTCCCTTAAAGAAATACAGGATAGTGGTGCACTCCTTTAATCCCAGCACTCGGCAGGTAGAGGCAGGCAGATTTCTGAGTTCGAGGCCAGCCTGGTCTACAAAGTGAGTTCCAGGACAGCCAAGGCTATACAGAGAAACACTGTCTTGAAAAAACAACAAACAAACAAAAACAAAAAACAAAACAAAAAAAAGAGAAAAGGAATACAGGAGAACACAGCTAAACAGGTAGAACTCCTTAAAGAGGAAACAAACAAACAAAAAAATCCCTTAACGAATTACAGGAAAATGCAAATAGGTGAAGGAATTGAACAAAACCATCCAAGATCTAAAAATGGAAGTAGAAACAATAAAGATATAAGAAAGGGAGACAACTCTGGAGATAGAAATCCTAGGATAGAAATCAGGACCAATAGATCACCAACAGAATACAAGAGATGGAAGAGAGAATCTCAGGTGCAGAAGATTCCATAGAGAACATGGACACAACAATCAAAAAAAATGCAAAATGCAAAATGCAAAATGCAAAAAGAGCCTAACCCAAAACATCCAGAAAATCCAGGACTCAATGAGAAGACCAAACCTAAGGATAATAGGTATAGATGAGAATGAAGATTTTGTTGTTGTTGTTGTTATTTTATTTGATTTTATTGGGCTTTGATTTTTTTATGATTTTCTTTTTCTTTTTTTTAATTAGATATTTTCTTCATTTACATTTCAAACACTATCATAAAGTCCCCTAGACCTTCCCCTTGCCCTGCTCCCCTACCCACTCACTCCCACTTCTTGGCCCTGGCATTCCCCTGTATGAAGATGTTCAACCTAAAGGGCCAGTAAATATCTTCAACAAAATTATAAAAGAAAACTTCCTTAACCTAAAGAAAGAGATGCCCATGAACATACAAGAAGCCAGCCTACAGAACTCCAAATAGACTGGACCCGAAAAGAAATTCCTCCCGACACATAATAATCAGAGCAATAAATGCATTAAATAAGGATAGAATATTAAAAGCAGTAAGGGAAAAAGGTCAAGTAACATATAAAGGCAGGCCTATTAGAATTACACCAGACTTCTCAACAGAGATTAGGAAAGCCAGAAGATCCTAGACAGATGTTATACAGACCCTAAGAGAATACAAATGCCAGCCCAGGCTACTATACCCAGCAAAAGTCTCAATTACCATAGATGGAGAAACCAAAGGATTCCATGAAAAAACCAAATACACACAATATCTTTCCATGAATTCAGCCCTTCAAAGGATAATAAAAGGAAAACACCAACAGAAGGAGGGAAACTATGCTCTAGAAAATGCAAGGAAATAATCTTTCAACAAACCTAAAAGAAGATAGCCACAGAACAGAATTCCAAATCTAACAGCAAAAATAACAGGAAGCAACAATGACTTTTCCTTAATATCTCTTAATATCAATGGACTCAATTCCCAAATAAAAAGACATAGACTAACAGACTGGTTACATAAACAGGACCCAACATTTTGCTGCATACAGGAAACCTATCTCAGGGACAAAGACAGATGCTACCTCCGAGTAAAAGGCTGGAAAACAATTTTCCAAACAAATGGTCCCAAGAAACAAGCTGGAATAGTGATTCTAATATGGAATACATTCAACTTTCAACCCAAAGTTATCAAAAAAGACAAGAAGAGGCACTTCATACTCATTAAAGGTAAAATCTACCAAGATGAACTTTCAATTCTGAACATCTATGCTCCAAATGCTTGGGCATCTACATTCATTAAAGAAACTTTACTAAAGCTCAAAGCACATATTGCACCACACACAATAGTGGGAGACTTCAACACCCCACTCTTGTCAATGGACAGATCCTGGAAACAGAAACTAAACAAAGACCCATTGAAACTAACAGAAGTTATGAAAGAAATAGATTTAACAGATATCTAGAGAACATTTTATCCTAAAACAAAAGGATATAACTTCTCTACAGCACCTCATGGCACCTTCTCCAAAATTAACCATATAATTGGTCACAAAACAGGCCTCAACAGATACAAAAATATTGAAATAATACCATGCATCCTATCAGATCACCACCGACTAAGGCTGATCTTCAATAACAGCATAAATAATAGAAAGTCCACATATACATGATAGCTGAAGAACACTCTACTCAATGTTAACTTGGTCAAGGAAGAAATAATGAAAGAAATGAAAGACTTTTTAGAGTTTAATGAAAATTAAGCCACAACATACCCAAACTTATGGGACATAATGAAAGCATTCCTAAGAGGAAAACTCATAGCTCTGAGTGCCTCCAAAAAGAAACTTGAGAGAGCATACACAAGCTGCTTGACAGCACACCTAAAAGCTCTAGAA
>NC_034591.1:143807376-143808814 GCF_900095145.1 Mus pahari
ACTAAGGAAATGAAAGATTTGTATGATAAGAACTTCAAGTCTCTGAAGAAAGAAATCAAAAAAGACCTCAGAAGATAGAAAGATATCCCATGCTCATGGATTGGCAGGATTAATATAGTAAAAAAGGCTATCTTGATGAAAGCAATCTACAGATTCAATGCAATCCCCATCAAAATTCCAACTCAATTTTTCACAGAGTTAGAAAAAGAAATTTTCAAATTCATCTGGAATAACTAAAACCTAGGATAGCAAAAACATTCACAACAATAAAAGAACCTCTGCTGGAATCACCATGACTGACCTTAAGCTGTACTACAGAGTAATTGTGATAAAAACTGCATGGCACTGGTACAGCGACAGATAAGAAGATCAATGGAATAGAATTGAAGACCCAGAAATGAACCCTTACGGTCACTTAATCTTTGACAAGGGAGCTGAAACCATCCAGTGGAAAAAAGACAGCCTTTTCAACAAATGGTGCTGGTACAACTGGAGTTTATCATGTAGAAGAATGCGATTGATCCATTCTTATCTCCTTGTACAAAGCTCAAGTCTAAGTGGATCAAGGTGCTCCACATAAAACAAGAGATACTGAAACATATAGAGAAGAAAGTGGGGGAAAGCCTCGAAGAAATGGGCACAGGGGAAAAAATTCCTGAACAGAACAGCAATGACTTGTGCTGCAAGACAAAGGGCCTCTCTTCCCAATGATGGCCAACTAGGCCATCTTCTGCTACACATGCAGCTAGAGACACGAGCCCTGGCAGTACTGGTTAGTTCATATTGTTGTTCCACCTATAGGGTTGCAGACCCCTTCAGCTCCTTGGGTACTTTCTCTAATTCCTCCATTGGGGGCCCTGTGTTCCATCTAATAGATGACTATAAGCATTCACTCTGTATTTGCCAGGCACTGGTATAGCCTCACCAGAGACAGCTATATCAGGGTCCTTTCAGCAAAATCTTGCTGGCATATGCTATACTGTCTGCATTTGGTGGCTGATTATGGTATGGATCCCTAGGTGGAGCAGTCTCTGGATGGTCCATCCATTCATCTCAGCTCCAAACTTTGTCTGTATAACTCCTCTCATGGGTATTTTGTTCCCTATTCTAAGGAGGAATGAAATATCCATGCATTGGTCTTCCTTCTTGATTTGCTTGTGTTTTATAAACTGTATCTTGAGTATTCTAAGTTTCTGGGATAATATCCACTTACCAGTGAGTGAATATAAAGTGACTTCTTTTGTGATTGGGTTACCTCACTCAGGATGATAACCTCCAGATCCATCCCTTTACATAAGAATTTCATAAATTCATTGTTTTTAATAGCTAAGTACTCCATTATGTAAATGTACCACATTTTCTGTATCCATTCCTCTGTTGAGGGACATCTGGGTTCTTTCCAGCTTCTGGCTATTATAAATAAGGCTGCTATGAACAT
>NC_034591.1:143821310-143853312 GCF_900095145.1 Mus pahari
TCTGGTGTAATTCTAATAGGCCTGCCTTTATATGTTACTTGGCCCTTTTCCCTTGCTTCTTTTAATATTCTATCTTTATGTAGTAAATTTATTGCAAAGAGATATCAATTTTGATGCCTTTAAAGGAGGTGTGAACTTTAAGGACTCAAGGTTTTTTAGGAGATACCCCAGAGGTGTATCTGGGGGTACATCTGAGAGCACGTGGTTGCCCATGCTCTGGAGGTTCCTGGTATGTTCTACTCACATCCCGAGAACAACTCAAGAAACCCAAAAGGAAATCAGCCAGACTAGAGTGCCCAAGTCATCATGAGGACCTCTAGTGGCTACCCAGTAAGTCCAGGACTTACTGTGGGAAGTGCTCCACCCTGGCCAGGGATTTCAACCGACCCGCTGGGAGCCCGACCCACTGGGGACCTGTACAGAAAGAGCAGCTTCTGAGAGGAAGATCATGGGCGGTATCTCTGCTATGTTGGCTGGGGTCTAGCCTCTTAGTCCTTGGGCAGAACTCGCCAGGCTCTGTTCCATGAACTGGAGGCTACTTCCCACTGACAGGCCCTGCTGATAGTATGCCAGTATCTACATGAGAGTTTTTAGCGAACCAGTAAAATGGGAGTGTGGAAGCCTAGCCTATGAGGCGCCTGGAAATGGCACAGCTGACTTGGTTTAAAATTTCTGTGCCCCAGGACAGTGGCCGGTCACGTGGTGGAAATGGTGGACAGTTGCTCTCCTTTCCCCCTGGCCTTTGCATGAGCCCTGGTCAGGTTTTTTCTCAAGCAACCTGCTTAGGTGCTAGAGTGGGGACAAAAGCTTAATAGTGGTTGATCCCTTCCACTGGGATGTAAAAAACTCAGCAGGAGGTAGAGTCACCAAGAATTCTGGTTCAGAGAGGAAAAAGGGAAGTTTCAAGCCAAGCCACTGTGCAGGAGAGAACACGAGGCTTCGAAGCCATGGGAATCTTACCGTGGATGTCGTGTTTGGTACCTGCTGCTGCGTCCACTGAGTGCCCCTCGGGCACACCAGGCAATGGTGTGGCTGCTAGTTTTTTCTGTTTAATCAATCATTCCCGGGTTTCGGCATCAAATTTTATATTTTGAGCAGATAAACCAAGCAGCAGACAAGGCCAAGGTGTTCCATGTGGGAGAGGATTATTATGCGGGGATGGGGGGTCAGTAGAAGGGTAGAGAAGGGAATCCCATTGAAACAGGGAAGATCCTGCCCTTAGGCACAGGCAATGTGCAGGAAAGCTAAGTCTGTGATTTGGCAGGAATACTTAACTAGAGTCTATTTGAGAGTTCTTGAGAGAGGCAGGAAAATTTAGATTGGCTATATAAGCTTAATTGGGAAACAAATGTTATTTGAAAGCAAGGTCTGGATATGTCAGGGAGAACTGAATTTGAGTGACTTTAGTTACATCAGAGTAATTTTTCCTGGGGTATTCAGATTGGTTTTGGAATTAAAATATTTTAGGAACATGGGTGATTGGGGAAGCTCTTGGAAAGTGTTGAGAGAGGTGGTTGATAACAGGTTTTAGGGGTTGGTGTGAAAAAGTTGAGAGAACTTGGCATTAATTCTTAATTAATTTAATTTAGTTTAAAGAACTTTTAATTCTTTAAAGTTGAGGGTCTTGGATGATCAAGGAGACAAGTGGTGAGTAGTTGGGGTTTGGAATTGGCAACTAAGGTATTGGTAGACAGGGACTGTGACTACTAGAGGACTTTGTAGAAAGATGCAAAGGAAGAAATGGGAGGCACTGAAGGAGGGATCAGTGAAGCTTAGGAGAAAGTTTGTTGAATGACATTGACCTAAGTGAGGTTTAGACTACGAGAGAATGTGTGTCAGAGAGGAGATGGCTTGGTCTTAGTTATATCTTGTTGGGTTCATTCAGAGTGTTTGATATCTGGACAGCTAGTGAATTTGGATGAGTCACTTGGCAGTGGATGTTTGGCAATCACTTGGCAAGAGAAAAAGTAGGAGAATGAGAAGACAGATGAGATTTGTAGGTAATAGGAAGAACAGTCTGAGGGTGAGAATGAATACTGATAATGGAGGGGTCAGTCTGATGTGGCCATCTGAAAGGAAGGACCTATCATCTGTATTCGAAATGTAGACATAATTGCTAAAGAACCCTTTTGTTCATGAGAAGGATGTGGTAGGAGGCCTGTCAGAGTTTTTAGACAGGAGTTTAAAGGAACAGGGAACATTGAGGTAAAGTGATAAGTGTGGAAGAGATGGGAGGGGCAGACAGGTAAGAAACATGAGTGGTAAGTTTTCAGTAAGAGAAGTTTGGAGAAATGGAATACAAGATAGTAAATGAGATTTAAGAGATTTTGGTGGGAAGAGATTGTGAGATGAAATCAATAGATTTTGAGAGGGATCAAAAGATTGTGAGAGGGAATCTGAGAGTTTCATTTCTGTTTGTTTTTAGATTTAGAGGTGAGCTGAGGGGCAGTGGTAAGAGCACAGAGAAGGGCAGGTCAGCCATGGATGATGCTGTCATAAGTTTTGGAGAGGGGGTAAGGAAAAAAAGAGTTTTGGAGAGGTAGCCGACAGGAGCAAAGGTCAGGCTTAGGAAGTATTTGTGTGTTTTCGAGGTATAAGAATGGAAAGATGGGCATAGATCTGGGAGATGGAGGGGTAGAAATAAAAAAGACACCATTTTAAGTTTAAGGAACTGTTTGTGGTTGGGAGGATAGAAGAGGTCCACTAGTGGGTTGGCAAATAGGATGTACCTGGGACCCATGAGTGGAGGAAATTGGTCATGAGGTCACAGATAAGGAACAGAGATGAACAAGGTAGTTTAAAATGAGGTGTTTCTGGGTTGGTATGAGAGAGAATATCAGGTAACTTAGGAGAGGAGAATTTAAAATTTGGAAGGTGAGAGCCAGAATCTTTAGGATCTGAGAAAACTGAACAAAGTAGTGTCAGATTGGCTGTCTGAGATGAAAGGGCTGCAAAAGAGGAGTTTATTTATATACTGAAGCAGGTAGGAAAAAAGATGAGGGAAGGTAGGAGAGAAAAGAAGGAGCCTGAGAGACCAGACCAACTCTGTCTTGGGTTCAGGGTTCATCTTAGAGAACCTGACCTAAAGGAGACCTCCAGTTAACCAACAAGTCTGCACCTAGAACCAGTTTCTAAGTTATACTCCAAACAAGCAGCCCTGGCACTTCACTTCCTAACAACTACCTATCAGGAAGAAGTGAAATTTAAGGTTTGGCTCTCAGCACCAACCAATTATTTTAAAGGGCAACAAAATTCCATAATAGCTCCCCAATCAGATGTGGGCCCGGCTAGAAACTCCCTGGCTTGTACATGCTTGCCTTTATAAATGCTTGTTTCAAACTGGGCTCAGGGCTTCACTCTCCCATCTGCTACATCAGGGTAGAAGGTAAACCCAAGCTCGAGCTAGAATAAAAAAACCCTAGTGGAATTGCATCAGAATCGGCACTTGGTGGTCTTTTGGGGCTCAAGAATGAGTATAACAAGACAGGTCCAGGATGATCTCTGAAATTCTGGAGAAAGACATTCCAAGTCAGTTGTAGGGATTCTTGAGTTACAGGATCCATTGATGTGTAGACAAAACTGTTTGAGAGTGAATGTCCAAGAGTATTACCCACATTACAGCTTGCAACCATCTATAACTCCAGATAGGGGACCCAATTCTGCTTCTTGCTTCCAAGAGCACCTGCCCCTACATAGTACACAGACACACATCCAAGGAGAACATCCATATACCCAAGATAATAATTTTAATTTAGATTTCTTTTCAATTGAGATTTTACTTGGATCATAGTATATGCTTCAATTTAATTAAATTTCACATTGAGTGATGAGGGTCTGTGGGTGTCTATTTTAATAGAAATTTCATTATGCCTCTTTATACAGTAAATTCAGTTTTTTTCTTTTGATTACAATGGAAAATTTGGCAAGTTTTTGTTGTTGTTTTAGGGCTTTGTTTTTGGTTTGTTGTTTTGAGATTTTTATTTGATTGTTTGGTTGGTTTGGTTTGGTTTTTAGAGATGACCAATTCCAAAAGATTTTTCAGAACAAATACTTATTTTTGAAGATTTCTCTAACTGAAGAATTGAAGAATTCTTTTAAAAATGTCATTTATTCTCTACTATACCAAATATTTAGCTGCATACTTTCTACAGTTTGTATATAGCCATAAGCTATAGAGAGGTATGGAAGAAAGAAGTGATGAGAAAATTAAAATGGGATGCCTGTGGACAGTAGGAAGAGGCAAGTCTGTCAGTATTTATTTTTAATTATTTTTATTTTTTTTCTATAACAGAAACCTGGACAAGAAGAGATCCCACTTTCATATAGCTAAGGAGACTGAGAAACTCAGCACTAATGACCCAGCATCTGCTCAGGGTGGGAGCCATCATAGGGACAGAGTTCAGTTTACATACAGTCATACTCATTGTCAAAGCATTAGTCCATTATTAATTGACTAATTTGCAGGTGTCAATCAAAGCAAACTCTTCCCATCCCAAGCTCCTTAACTCTGAACCTCTGCTGTCAGTCAAGAACAATACTTTATTCAAAGTTCTACAGTTCAGATGTTAGATGGTTTGAGGAAGGGGTGGGGTAGAGATATAGACTTTATAACATCTTTTCTGCAGCTGTCTGCAGATGACCTCAGGCACAGAGATCAGCAAAACCTACACAGATTCCAGTGTCCCCTGATGACCTGAGTTTCCCTCTGTGGAACTCCTCTCTTGGAATGGCACACCTGTGTCAGTGTACATTTGCATTTACACAATAAAGAAACTGGACATGAGCATCTGTGAGATGTCACTGTGGTTTTGGAATTCATGCTTTGTGCCACCAACTGTGCACTGGACTGGCCAACAGCAAAGACTGTTCAATTCATAGATCTGGTGTGAATGGTGAATAGAGATGAGATTCATAATCAGGAATGAGGACACAGGCTCTCAGACGTGTTTCAGTGTCTTTTGGCAGATCCAATGGTTGTCTGAAGAACAGGAATCTGAAAACACTTCTGTGTGTGAGATGAGGGCACAGCTGTTTTCTTCGTCCTTGCCAGTGATTTGTAATCTGGAGAGTAAAGCATAGACCCACCTAGTGTCAAAGATTTCATTACAATTATTTCATCAGCCATTATTTTTCTTTAGACTTTTAAGGACGCTCTAGAATACATGGTGTTTAAACATAGTAAATACACAGCGACAAACATTATTAAGACATAAACAATAATGATATAGCGGATGGAAACTTCTATAATTTCCAGTTGTACCTTTACTAGAGAATAATTCTTCCAGCAAGAATCTTTATTATGGTATACAAAAAGTAGACTGTTTAGGAATTGGGGATGGAACTCCTCATTCTACTATGAACATGTTTTATGATCATGTGAAAAGCACCATCATTTTGCTGTCCCCTTAAATACATAGTATAACCAACCAGCTAATGCTAGAGAAGGCATTTGGATATATACGAATGTGCGATAAAAGTTACACACAGTAGGCTCTCAGTAAATGTACTAAATATATAGAGTGAACACAATGGGTCTACAGAATTGGGTGAAGAGAGATAAAAAGGGCTCCAATTCGTGTGGAACAGGATCAGGATTCTTCCTGTCTCATCCCAGAGGCTGTTGGATCTTGGCTTCATAGCAGCATTAGACCTATACCTGGAGTTCCTGTAGATTCCTACAGGTGGAAATGAGACCAGAAGCCAAGCACTAACACAGGCTTCTTCTGGGTGATTACAAGAAGGGTGAGTTCAAGACCAGCCTGTCTCTAGCTGAGGAGGTCACACATCCAGCATTAGGCAAGGCTCCCTCACTGCTCTGCCTTTGTTTCTGTTCATTTCTTCATGGAGTCCCTTGGGTCTCAACAGCAAATTTGATGTCACCATAGTGCCCAGCATGCTAGTCAAACTATGAACTTCCCTCAACTGAGCATCTGTAAATGTCACTTAATTTTATTTTTCACCTTTTAGCTTCTTTCTTTGATCTTTAAGATCCTTTTCTTAAAGTCAATCTATTCACATCAATGACTTCAATGCAAGAAGCCTTTGATGGATTCCTAGGCCTTCCCCAGCCAGACTTCCTGTAAGGACTCTAACATTATCTTTTTCAATTCCCCCAAATAATTCTGTTTGGAAAATGTTATTTTCCCCTTGGATTCCTTACCTGAAAACTAGGGCTCAGGGAGGTAAAAATAAGTTAAAGAGGAGATGGGGTGAGGGAGGAAGGGTCAGAGCATATGTAGAAATTAGAGGTCAATGTTGGGCATAGCCTCCTTTCTGCCTTGTTTCTGCCACTGTGATGTGATACAGGTATGCACTTGCACATCTGGCTTTTTATATGGGTTCTCTGGAATGATCTATGAGGCTATACAGATAGAGATTGTACCTGGAGCCATTGTGTCAGTCCGGTTTTGTTTGCAAAAGCAGGCTGTGACTGACTCTCTTTCTCCTATAGCATGACAGCCTCCAGATTTACCTGGTCACTGCTGTCCAATCAGAACATCATTTATCCAAAGAAGTAAAATCACACAGCAACTGAACTTAATCCTCTGCCTTACATGTATTCTCCTACTTATTATTCTCTTACTTAGTGTCATAATGTTGTTTACTACTAATTAAAATTCAATTAGCATTTTAAATCATAGCAAAATTAGGAAACATACACCAACATACACACACACACACACACACACACACACACACACACACACACAGATACAGAAAAAACCAAACCTTTCTATGTATGAAATTATTTTTAAACAGTATCGTCTATTCCAATTCTATCATGACACACTATGCTGCAATTTTTTGCCACATTCTAAACTTAAGAATTTCTGTGTAGGAGCTGAAGAAATTGAGTGCTTAGTACTCATCAAGAGGATGCAGGTTCAAGTTCCAGCTCCCACAAGACAGCTCAAAACTATTGGTAATTCTAGTTCCAGGGAACCTGATGCCCTCTTTGAACCTCCGTAAACTCCTGCATGCACATGGTATACACAGAGACACCCAGGCACACACACATAAAATAAAACAAATACATATTTTTAAATATGTATATAAGTTTATGTGAAAATCTATGTATTCCAGATAGACTTTCAAAAAAATTTTATCTCTAACACTAAATTAATCGTTTCTTGTCCTTTAAAATTCCATTGTAAATAAATACACACATACACACACTATTATAAAGAGTTGATGTCAAAAAAAATTGAAACTACATAAAATATTCAACTAATTTTGGAATTGACTCTTCAGCCTATTTCAACCCTCTCAAGAATTCATAAGGTAAATTAAAATTACAAAATTCAATTAAAATTTAGTAAAATGAATGAGAATTGAATATTCAAATTAGCTCATTTAATACTTACAGATTAGTATTTAAAATAGAACCATTCATCCACTTCCAAACCTTGTCTACTTGTACATATTTTAGTCCAATATAAAATTGTTGTCCTTTTCCCTTTGAGAAGTCCTGCAATAATCTCTATAATCAAAACAGAGTGGGAGACTTAGTCTTGAATTTTTGTATACATGTCTTCCTTTCTTCTAATAGCCTTTTAAATCACTATTACGCCTATTTGAAGTCCCTCCTAACTTATCAACAGCGTAATTCTCTCTTCTCTGTGAAAGTGATCTCTCTCTGTTTGTACGTTTAATCAGTTCATCCCATTGTTTTCAGTTATTGATTCACATGTCCAATTAGTCTCTCAGATTATGAGCAGTTTAAAAATCCAGCAGAGACATCCTGAGATGTTGACAAGTGCTCTTTTCTTTATATTTTTATTGTTTTTATTTTACTTAATAGGTTTGCTTTATTTATTTTGTCTTATTTGGATTAACAGTTTACCAATTCTTCTCCATCTTGAATGAGCAGCAAAGTGGCTCCTCTCAAATTACAGTCAACCAGACCTTCAGCCCAAGGTCTGGAAGTTTGAGAAATAAATAAGCATTTATCACAGTGTAGATGCCAGTCTCTCGGGCACTCTAGTGTGGTTGATCTCCCTAGAGGAAAAAAAAAAAGACATGTTCTTTTTCTGCCCTGTTCTTGATGCACTATAACCAACTACATACAATGTAGGACTTTCACTGGTGCATGTTGCAACATACTTAATGTCATATGTCAGAGAATCATAATTAAGGACAAAGGATTCATTTTATGATTTGCTTTTATTAATTAACTCAGTCAAAGTAAACTGTGCAACACATTAAGTAAAATAATGAATGCTAGTACTTTTTAACTTGACATATGCCTATTAGCATCATATGCACCAGCAGCCTGAGGCAGCATAGTCAGGTGCATAAGCTTGGAGATGTCAAGGTCACACAGCTTCAGTTGGTTCTGAGCATCAGCATTTACAAGCTGTCTTAGTCAGGGCTTCTATTCCTGGACAAAACATCATGACCAAGAAGCAAGTTGGGGAGGAAAGGGTTTATTCGGCCTACACCTTCATACTTCTGTTCATCACCAAGGAAGTCAAGACTGGAACTCAAGCAGGTCAGGAAGCAGGAACTGATGCAGGGGCCATGGAGGGATGTTCATTACTGGCTTGCTCAGCCTGCTCTCTTATAGAATCAAGACTACCAGCCCAGAGATGGCACCACCCACAAGGGGACCTCCCCCCTTGATCACTAATTGAGAAAAATGCCCCACAGCTGGCTTTCCTGGAGGCATTTCCCCAACTGAAGCTCCCTTTTCTGTGATAACTCCAGCTGTGTCAAGTTGACACAAAACTAGCCAGTACACAAGCTATGTGATGCTTCATAAATTCTTAACATTATGGGTGTCTTCTTAAACAAAACCATGGTGGTATAGTGTCTTCATGGAAAGCTATTATAAACTTTGACTGAAATAACTCACATTTTGTTACCTATTATTTTCAGGAAATTCAAGCCACACAGTTACCTGTTGGTTCAGTCCTGTTTTCTTGAACAGCCACACTGCATTTTTCTATTAGTGGTTTTTGCACCAAGAATCCCACTAGCAAGCAAGAAATCAAACCAAGAGTATTAAATTCTGAAATGAATGGTGGAGTGTACATTATTTAGTTTTACAAGACAGAGTTTCTCTGTGTAACATCCCTGGCTCTCCTGGAACTCAGTTTTAGATCAGGTTGGTCTCCAGCTCACAGATATCTGCCTACCTCTGCTACTCAAATGCTGGGAGTAAAGATGTGTACCAGCATACCCAGCTTGTTTTAATTCTAATTTTAACAAATCAAGTTATTTCATCTGAACATCTGAGCAAATCGGATTAAGGGACAAGTTTGGTGACAGGATATATATGAACAAGAAAAGCACAGAACACCTGGATTCTCACAGCTCTGAAGTGTTGCGGTCTGGCCCAGCAACATAGCTATAGCCAGTTTGCCCCATGCCTGCCAGCTATTTCATATTGTTGCTTTAATATGTCTGCCAGTCATTCACTCAGAAAAATTAATTACCTGAAAGCAGGGTCATAATGACCATGTTCCCTGTAATGTTCTGTATATTCTTAGGTTTGTTAATCTTAAGAAATACAACAAAGCTTTATGTAGGGTCCATAAAATTAAACGTCAGTATGAACTGTTTTGTCTAAAATGGCTTGAGTCAGAACCAACCACCAGGCAGCACTTCCTGTGTGTATGAGCTCACTGTGGGTTTTGTAGGTTTTTTTCTTTTTAAGCTTGTTCTGAGAAATGATTGTTGTAGTAGATCAAATAATTCTGCACTATGTCCCTGATCTGATCAATATTAGGGTGTGCATTCAATAAACCATCCTTGTCTGACTGAGATGGTGTTAATATGGTTTGTGGAGCAACTCTCAGACCCCAGTAGAAGTTGCATATGATCTGATTGACACGTCAACCTATGGGTGATGCTGAATCTCTCAAACTGTTCATAGTCACACCTGAGCTTGCCTATTTTCAGTCACACCCACACAAGAGAAGGTTTATTAGACATGTAAGAAGCTGAAGCTTTTAGTTTTCATTGTTTTTGTCATCTTTTGGTACAACTGTGACTTTTATTTTTCTACATTCTAGATGCACATATGACATACCCCATAATGCTACTCACAAAAATTAAGGAGCATGGAAGAAATGTGAAGTTTCTTCAGAGGGCACAGGATATTGACCTGTAACATTACAGACATGTAGGCCTTCCCCTAGGCTTAAGCAACCCAAATGCTATGGAAAAAATGTTTATGTGAGAAAATTATGAAGCAAAAGCTCTTGCCTCACTTACCTAAGACACTGAGTACCATCAGAAGAAAGATCAGCCCAGCACAGCTGAATTTCAGAGCAACCCGATGCCAGCCTGGTCCCTGACAGGCATCTATGAAGGGCAAATAATAATACACTTCATAAATCCACTTGAGTATGTCTGAGATAAAGGTCAGAAGTGGTTCACAACTACATAAGACATCCCTTAGCTATGAGGACTATTTTAAACAAGATAGTAGACTGACTGATACTAGAGATAGTGTTACAATTTGTGCACACACACACACACACACACACAGAGAGAGAGAGAGAGAGAGAGAGAGAGACAGACAGACAGACAGACAGACAGACAGACACAGACAGACAGACAGATAGAAGGTGAGAAAGTTTTCCATTTTAACTAAGCCCACACTACACCTAGTGGCTATAACTTTCATAATTTGATGTATGATTGTAAAAGAAAATGTTCACTAAGTGGAGTACTTTGTGATAACACCTTTTATTTAAAGGGATGCCCTATGACTTCTCTTTGCCATGAGTTGGCTGTTGGTATCCCAACTTTTGCAACTTGGGTCCATCATTGAGTGAGTGAGTATTACTGGGACACAAGCACTGGTGACTACTAATTGTGGTGATTTGAATATGCTTGGCCCAGGAAGTGGCACTTTAGAAGGTGTTGCATTGTTGGAGTAGGTGTGACTTTGCTGCAGGAAGTGTGTCACTGTGTGAGTGGGCAATGAGATCTTCCTCCTAGCTGCCAGAAGCCAGTGTTCTCCTGGTTGCCTTCAGAACAAGAGGTAGAATTGTCAGTTCCTCCAGTGCCATGACATGCTTCCTGCCTTGATGATAATGGACTGAACCACTGAACCTGTAAGCCAGCCCCAATTAAATGTTGTCCTCTATAAACATCAATCATAGTATCTCTTCACAGCAATGGAAACCCTAAGTAAGACACTAGTGGTTGACATCTTAACCTACATGCCATGAGATTTCATCATTGCTGCTCAGGGCAGTGTCCATCTTAAAACACTGAGTTTCTTATTCCTAGAATTTTCCAGTTAGTAGTTTAAGACCACTGTTGAATACAAGTAGCAGAAGCTACAGAAATTGAAGTAGCAAATAAATGGATACTGTGTTATAACATGACTGTTACCTGTAATTTTTAAAAATTATGCTTCTGCCTTCCTGGGAGCTCTACCAGAGCTCACAGCTCCACTGGTCTCACTCAGTTCCACCAATGGCCAGCTAGCTGTTTTTCTTCAGAGCTGAGATCACTCTCCCAGACCCTCACAGCTTCTGCCAACAACTGCCCAGCAATCGGCTTCTGCCCTTTTTTATTGACATAACCAAGAACCAATTACAGAAACAACACCTCCCTCTACATATGACATATACTAAGTCTATACCTGGCAGTCCCCATGGAGGAAGAGCTGCAATAGGCAAGTGAGCTTTCTGGAGATGCCCCACCATTTACACCAAGGTACAGCTGCAGTGGATATACCATGGAGAAGTATGATCCCAGGATCTTTGTCCCAGGATTGCTTCTTGCTACTGATGTGCCTTCTCATGCTTCTCATTGCTAAATTCTCCATATACCTGACATAGGGTGATTGGGCACAAGAAGACCCTCACTGCCTATAGGCTGGGATGATTACTTCCTGGATGATAGTTCACTCTGTTGGCCATGTTTCCTGCAGAACAATATGAAGATGAAAGTTCTTGAGATAATGCTGTTCATATGAATCACTGATTTTATGGATTTCCCATTTTGATTCAAGTAGTTATAGGAAGTTAGTTTGATTTGAATAATTTGGGGGAAGTTAAGGTAGTTAATAGAAAATTTAAAGTTAAAATCAAGAACAGAATATGCCCCTTCCAGAAAGAGTAGCAAGAGCTACACAGGTGAGAAAAGGAATACAGTGAGCTTTCATGGGTTTTAACTATGAATTGTAGTAGCAAGAAAATTAGGCTTGGGACAAGTTAAATTCAAAGAAAACACTCATTCTAGATTGGGCCTGACTTTACTGATCTTGTAATCTAGGGATAAAGTCACAGGTTTTGCTGTGCACCATAATAAGGAAGGTCATAAACAAAGAATAGGTTATTTCATTATGATTGTAAGAACAGAGAACAGCTAATTAGCCAGTTTAGCTAATCGAGGCTTCAAAAATAAGACATGAGTAAATATAGATTGTCGCTAGCTAAACATAGGAAATAAAGTTGCTACTACAGACTTGGCTTGATTAAACTTTGATAATCTAAGACAAAAGAAGTATTGCCTTGGGGTTACAATGAACTTGTAGAGTGAAGGATAGATGAGAAATGTATAGGTACCAGGCTGTGTCTATGTCTCACTGCTAGGATCATGGGGAGGCAGAATGCAGTCTGTAATGGGAGTTCTCAATCCATGCACACACGCACACGCGCACGCGCACGCGCACACACACACACACACACACACACACACACATATAAAACTGCAAAATTTGGGGAAATTGCTGTGGTTCCTAGTCTCCTGTGTATCCAGGTGCTGCCAGCATACTGCTGGGAGTTGGGAACAAGGTTCCTAGTCCCCATTTTCCCTCAGGGCATCTACCTACCAGACAGGAGGGGAAGGTAGAGTCAAGGCTGGGGGCAGAACTGGGTTTTTTTCAAGTGTCAAATGTACAGAGGTTCTGGGAGAGAGAAGGTCATCTCTGGGAGATTTAGGTGCAGCTCTTTACAACAAAGGCCTCACCACCACTGTGATCTGTGATCCTTAGTTCAAGCTGCTTTATTTGATGGTGAATGTAAATGCATACACCTTACTCAGGGTAAACCAAAGATTAAATACTTTCTTCCCAGAAGGGATGCCCAGGAAAGGAAGCTCGTTGGCTCAACACTCAGGACCTATTTAGATACCTCATTAGCATGGAGAAATCCAGGTTTTTATGCTACGTGACTGATTGCCATGGTCCTCTCAGTCAGGTTTCATGGTTATGTGTTCCAGAACAGATAGAGTTTGGCATGGATCTGACCTGACATCTATCGTACTCAATTCTGAGTTTCATGGGGTACTCAACCTTACCAGTTCTTCTGTCTGGTGGCATGCTCCACTTGCCCCACATAAAGGTAGATATAAGTTTGAAAAGAATAAAGTGTAATCAATAATCCTGTTTTGATTCCCCTTTTGTGTAATGATTTAAATCTATTTTTTGAAGAATATGTTGTTGTGGTGATTGTTTTTTTTTTAGAAATTTTGTAACTTGTGGCTATGAGGTAATTTTCTTCTTACATCAAAATTTTTTTCTTTCAGGCCATAAAAGGGTTAAGGAAATAAAGTTGTTGTAGCCTGCTCATTGGAGCTTGCTTTCTTGATTCACTCAGAGTGTGTGTGAGTGTGAGTGAGTGTGTGTGTGTGTGTGTGTGTGTGATCCCTCCCTTTCTTTTTTCTAGTCACTGGCTGCCATCAACAACAGCTCTTGTTGACAGACCCCCATCAGCTCCACCAGTGCTGACCTCAGTCAGCTGCTATTAGCACAAACCCCAATCATTGATACAATGCTCAGCCCTCCTGAATTAGCACTATGGTGTTGAAGCTGAGCTTCAGCATATATTATCAGATAAGAGAATACGGTGGTAAAACTTTGGTGGGTCTCTGTGACCACCACAGCCAGCTATGGAATGATATTCAGAAGGCAAGAAGACAGTTCAGTTCAACAAGACTAATTAGCCTGTATTGGTTAAATTTGGTCATCCTACCCCAAATAGTTTCTTTTAGGCATATTTAAACACAGCAAAATTTAGAGAAAATTTCCCTGTGATTGATGGAGGATGGTTTTGTGCACTGTATATTTAAATGCTGATTTCCATACCCAGAAATCTGGTTGCAGTCAGGACTTTGGTATTGTCGGTATTATGAAGCATCTCTTAACTCAGTATTTTGTAGAACATTGTTCTCCATCACCTTCAGATTTGTTAAATATAAAGCTGAACAGCAAATAACAGCAAGAGAGGAAAAGGCAGGACTTCCAGGCTCAAGGAGGAGGGGATGGTGTCTCAGGTTGGGATCAGGGAGGCACCATCAAGATTTGCTTGGATGAGACTTAGTCTAGCCATTGCCAGACTAAGATGTTAGGTAATGTACCACGTGTCTGGGATGTAGGCCAGATCAGCATGTCAGGTTAGAACAGCTGAGTATCTGCCCAGCTATAGTGCCTGAATCTTTTAATAAATATAAAAGACCCCATGTCATAAATTCAGAGCAAAGGAAGGCATACAAAAGCCCTTACTTCTGCAGGTGATAACTAACTCAGTCCTGTGTGCACCATAAAGCTTAAGATTACATTGAAATTTTTGTAAAGAACGTGTTATATCATCCGTGAAGATGAGTTCTATAGATTGACAAGCTCATAATAAGGGTCTGGGAGATAATTCAGTTTTGTCTCAGCCACACAGATAGTGCAATAGTTACAAAGTATAAGGGTCCAAACCCAGCTTTCTGGATGTATAACAAGTTATGCATCCCTTCCTTTGAAGGAAGAACCCTGTGAGTTTAACATTCCTGGTTCCCCTAGTGCTTACTTACCTGTGAGCATGAGGACCTCTGTTACTCCTATATAGCATGGCATATACTATGTCTACCACACTGCACCACCTAAAGACCATGTTTGATAACTCAGCTGTCCTTGGTAACTATATCAACAATGGGTATTTTATGCTTATTAAGCAGGGAGATGGACTAATTTTTGAGATGCAGTCAGCATATACCTCAACTTTGTGGATTTAACTTTTTGCTAGACAATTTTAAAAATGTGGGTTTCATATGGAAAATAATTAGTTTCATTTACAAAGGTAATTATGAGAAACACTAGCTGGCTTTTAATCTCTAAATCAATCACATTCCCCTATTACTGTCATTTAGTTTAACAGTTCCATGTATTATTACCATTATATTAATGGCTTTCTAGAGTCAATTATTAGAATCAAGTTCTGTACCATTCTGAGCAAAGCTTTCTTACTGCTTTTTGTTTTGCTTTGGTCTGTTTCTGAGATTGTATTTCTGGTATCTTAGACTAGTCCCAAACACTCTGTGATTAAGTGTGACCTTGAATTCCTGATGACCCTGTCTCCACTTCCTGAGTACTAAATTTACAACTGTTCCCCACTCTGCATGACTGGGATTCCAAATTATACAGATACAGGTTTATTTCAGGTTTTTATAAGTTTTCCGTTGCTTCTGAATATTCTCTTATATAAGTGATGTCATACTTTGAGTTACATGTTAAAATCTGAAACCAAGACGGGCATGGTGGCACACGCCTTTAATCCCAGCACTCAGGAGGCAGAGGCAGGTGGATTTCTGAGTTTGAGGCCAGCCTGCTCTACAGAGTGAGTTCCAGGACAGCCAGGGCTGCACAGAAAAACCCTGTTTTGGGAAAGAAAGAAAGAAAGAAAGAAAGAAAGAAAGAAAGAAAGAAAGAAAGAAAGAAAGAAAGAAAGAAAGAAAGAAAGAAGAATATCTGAAACCAAATGTGCTAGCATGTCTTTTATTTTTGTTGTGTGGTCCACAATTGACTGTGACCATTTCTACTTTTATAGTTTTACTTCGTTTTGGATTTTTTGTTTTGTTTTGTTTTATTTTGCTTTCATTATTTTTGGTGGCTGAATTATATGACCCAGAATGCAGACAAATAGTAGTGGTCTCAGGACTGTAGATCAAATTTAGGATACTGACAAAAAAAAAAAAACATTAAAAAAGTTAAATCATTTAAAATGTTCTTGAGGAAAAACAACCAAAGAATGAAGAGAGAAAGATAGACTAGAAATGGTTCCAGGAAATAGAAGACAGATTCCCCCTAGCCTTAAGAACCACTCATATCGGTGGACACAGTTCAATGATGACTAAAACTTTTCATGTATAAAAATATATTGAACACATACAGACATTTACCATCATATTCTCTAGACAAACACTTATAACAGCTATTTGTATGTCACACAGATAATCTTAGGTAATGTGGTTAATCTGGAGATCTCAGCACATGGGTCCTGTGCAAATACCATTTTTATAAAAGAGACTTGAGCTTATATTTGGCAGTTCTATACGCAATCTTCTAGTGAGAAATTCTATGTATTCAGAGGTGCTACAAGACTGTCATGGGAGGATATAGACAGTATACTGGACTTCATAAATAGGAGCATGAATTGTAATTCCTGCTATGTAAGACATGCTATGTTAACAGACAAGGAGGCAAAAGCAGACACCAGAGAAAACGCCAAGGTCCCAAAGACACCCTGAATATGAGAAGAACTGTGTATGTATGCCAGCCTAGAATTTCTCCTGACACGGCATAACTAACCATAGTAGATACGTCTAGTGAATTGCATTATTATTTTATATTATGTCTTACTTTTGGTTTCTATTGCTGAAACAAAACACTATGGAAAAAAATAAAAATAAAAAAAACAAGTTGGGGAAGAAAGGGTACTGGAGGAAGTCAGGACAGAGATGAAAGCAGAGCTGGAAGCGGAGAAGGAGCCGATGCAGAGGCCATGGAGGCTGCTTACTGGCTTGCTTCCCATGGCTTTCTCATCCTGTTTTCTTGTAGAACCCAGGACCACCAGCCCAGGGATTGCACTACCCACCATAGACTGGACTCTCTCCCATTGATCACTAATTGAGAAAATGCCTTACAGCTGCATATCATGAAGGCATTTCCTCAGCTGAGGCTCCTTCCTCTCTGATGACTCTAGCTTGACACACAAACCCAAACAGTACATAAGCATTATTTCACATTTCTGTCTTTTCTCACACTTCCACCTTTGAAATTCTAAGTCTTTTTGTAAAATAGTCTTATCTTCATACAGTCTCTATTTTGATGCTTTTTACAAAAGTCTAGTACTCAGCACCATTATATTTCAATGTTATCAAGAATATAATATAATGCAGAACAATGCATTATTGGAGGGAATATGTTAAAAATTCATAGACACTAGATTTCCTCATCTGTAAAATGACTGGAAAATATCTACTTCACAAAATTTTAGGATTTGATAAAACAATTCTTATAATTTCCAAAGCATAGTGTCTGCTCCAAACCACTATTCCATACACAATAATTATTTCCTGTCCACCTTAAAGTGGTTTTTTTTTGTTTTTGTTTTTTATTTTTGTTTTACTGAAAGTAAAAGCCTATTTGGGTGATATTAGAAATTGCTACTCCTTCACATTAAAATATAAGGAACTGCATACACATCCTGACCTGTTTGAGCTGTTCTGTATGAGATTGGGCTGAGGAGAACATCCATTGATCCCTGAAGAGGCTGTGTGAGGTTTAGTTATGTAGAAGTGCCTGCTTTGGGTATCCCTTGCCATCCGCACAATGCTAAGTATTCTCCACTGTTCAACACATTTGAATGGATGCCCTCAACATTTGTACCTATGGAATGCCCTCCAAATCCTTTTTGACCTGTCACCATTCCTCCTGACATGATTTCTGCAGCACACTGGGGATGCACGCTACCATGCAACATCACAGGCATATTCTTCCTTTGTATTTTTGAGTCCATATTTCTAGGTAACATCCTTCACATACTCAACCTTGTTCTCAAGTATCGTTCAGGGCTGGACTCCAGGAGGGCTTGCCTTGATTACTCTACTTGACATGATGCTGACTCTAATGGTAAAAAAATCTTAATTTTCATTTAAATATTTTTCTTGTTAGCATTCTACATCATGTTGTCTCTGATATAGGTGTTTAATAATTACAAACCTATACATTCATAACCCTATAAGGAAAAAAATGTTCACATTTGTTTGCAGCTGGATTTCATCATCTAAAGAAATTCTGACACATAGTAGGTGGTTGTATCTGAATTATGATTGAATAAATGAATGAGCTTTTTATACATTTTATCCATCAAAGCAAACTTTTTGTCATTTGCTCACAAAGCAGATCACTGCCCGGGTTCCTCTTTCTGGTCTTTTTTGTTTATTTTCTTGTTCGTTTGTTTGTTTGTTTGCTAAGAGATCTAATCTCTATGCTGTGAATTTCCAACAGTTCGAGCCATCTAGTTAATAGGTTGGTTCAGCTGGTTCAGGTTGGTTCAGTTCTTTCACTGCTGGGTCACATACCTCACTGGCTTTATTCTACTAATTTTGTCCTTCAAGTTTACATTTAAACTGATACCTGTAGAAAAATAATCACAATAAGAGTAGACAAATTTTCTAGTCTCTCGACTTGGGATCATGGACAGTAGCGTTGAGGAAATCTCACTGTCTTTCTCAACCTTCATTTTATTCCATTTCAATGTACCCCTCCCCTACTTTTGCTAGGCAGGAACACAAGGAGAAGGAAACATGTTTCGTCCTATGACACTGGCTAACTCTGATCATCCTCGCACTATAAAAACCTCCACCATCTCCTGACCCTGATGTGAAGATGACGGTGATGAAACTGATGTAATAACTCTAAGATGTTTTCCTGATTTTAACTTTTATAATGCAATAGTTCATAACCAAACATACTTCAATATTGATAATCTTATGGTTCTCAGAATATAGGAATAATGTCAAATTGGAA
Organism: Mus pahari; assembly: GCF_900095145.1. NCBI lineage: Eukaryota > Metazoa > Chordata > Mammalia > Rodentia > Muridae > Mus > Mus pahari. The sequence goes on from NC_034591.1 coordinate 143,840,071, forward strand.
ATGGGGCAGTTATTGATCTTAGTAAGTCCAGTTAGGTCACAGAATGAAGTGGTATTTCGTGATAATCTGATACATTTTATACCTCAGTTTCTGGTCCCTTTTCATAATCCTCATGTTATGTTATCTTTTTGAGTATTACCTCAGTCTTACACATTATCACTCAGATTATTAAATACTCTGGCTGAGGAGAGGGCTGATTTTCCCCAGCACTAAATTCTAGGGATGCAACTGCAGGAGAGCTGAGTCAGAGTCTATGTTCTGTGCCAGGATCTTGGAAAGGCAAGCTACTGCAAATCTGCACTATCATTAAAAACATTTTTATGATCATATATGTAAAATATTATTTCTTCAGGGTCTTCCTGAGACTGAAAAGGAGAAGGCGTGTTCATCGTTCATGAACTCTATGAATTAAATAACATTTAAGTTTTTCTCTTTGTAGTTGTGGTTATCTGATGTGTTTGTGTGTGATTAAGTGTGTGTGTGTGTGTGTGTGTGTGTGTGTGTAGATGTGTGTATGCTACATAGGTGTAGAAATCACAACACTTTTCAAGAAGTGATTCTCTTCCCACCAAAGGTATTGGGATTTGAGTTCTAGTTGTCAGGCTTGTGCAGCAAGAATTTTACCTGAGGAATTATCCATCTCACCATCCCAAAGCAATCATTTAAAACTATAATATCACAGGAAATGCTTAACTCTCAAAGATATTCAAATGCCAAAAGAAGAAATAAGCCACTTACCTTGGGGGAGAGATGGAGCTGATGTACACCTGAGCCCTCTAGTCTTGGCTAAATTTAATTCAGCATAGAGCACTGGTGCATCCATTAGAGATGGGAGATGTAACACTGACCTTTGAGTGAGAACAAACTCAACATTTAAGTTTTTCTCTTTGTAGTTGTGGTTATCTGTTGTGTTTGTGTGTGATTAAGTGTGTGTGTGTGTGTGTGTGTGTGTGTGTGTAGATGTGTGTATGCTACTGTGATGTGAAATGAACAAAGGGATATCCGCTGTCAACATTATGCTCTCTGTGGCCACGCCCACCCACATTTGTAACTGGTGGTGTCTCCAAAGTTATTAAATGTGGGTCTATTATGCTCATTTTACATGTTTTTATCTTTAAAACTGAAGGTGTGACACATGGTATGATTTTTGAAAAAATTCTGAAAAAGGCTTTTTTGTTCTCAGCTCTTTAACATCTGTTCTCAGTTATTACCTCAAGGCAAACGTCAGTGTAAATTGAATGATCCGCTCAATCTCGAATACAGATTTAAGAGATACCCTCTCCACCAAAGTCTCTGAAATTATAATGCAATATATTTTGTGAGTTTTTAAAAAAATAAAAATGAATGCATCAGTGTTTATAGTTATATTGGACACCAGTTGAAGCTCAAAAATCCTCCTGAAATATTTATGTCATGAAGGAAGGTGTGGAATGTGGGAATGAGGACAAGAATATGGCTGACACAGGCCGGGCAGTGGTGGCGCATGCCTTTAATCCCAGCACTCGGGAGGCAGAGGCAGGTGGATTTCTGAGTTCGAGGCCAGCCTGGTCTACAGAGTGAGTTCCAGGACAGTCAGGGCTACACAGAGAAACTCTGTCTCAAAAAAAAAAAAAAAAAAAAAAAAAAAAAAGAATATGGCTGACACAATAGGAAAAGCACCGAGGAGGGAACTACATGTACCTCTCATCATTGTCCTGAAGGTTACATTCACTTGGATGTAACCTCATTCCTCTGAGGGAAAGGACTTCATCTGTCAGGTCTACAGGATGTGCTAACTCCTCCAAGTGCTTTCAGTCCTAGACCCTTAGAGCCAAGACTACTAATGTCAAGTCACACATTCATACATTATAAGTGAAGAAGAAAAGCAAGGATTTCCTTAAAATCACCTTCTGTGGTCAGAGTGGAATTATACCAATCGCTCACAATGACATGGCAGTGAAGTAGTCTGTTGGCTATGAGTTTCAGAAGACAGAAGGTATATACATACAACATGGGGCTCACACTAATTCTCCAACAACAGGATGATTGTGAGGGTCTCACAGATCACTTATGACTCAATGAAATTTCCTCAGCTGTCTGTGTTAGATGACAGTCATTTCAGTCAATGCCAGGCACAGGGCTCTGCCTCATGCTTCATCTAAACCTAAGATTTCAAAAAGTGTGGAGGACTTTCCTGACTTGTCCATTTTAAGTGATTCTGCATACATTTCTAGAAAAATGATTAAACCTATTATATGGAAGTTTCAGTGTATATTTTATAAAGGCCTCAATTTTATCATATATAAGACTCGCCTGAAAATGTGTTAACAGTGCATGGTTCTGCCACATAAACCCTTTCCTTTGTCAAGATAGTGTAGTCTTCCATGCAGAAATGTGTGAATAATCATGCCAAGTAAATAAATTTGTTCATGGAGCACACTTAAATAAATAATCCATCTGTAAATGAAATCTGTTGGCATGAATTAGTAATACAAATAGAAAGAAAAGAAGTCTGATGTTCTAAGAAGAAGATTCAAACGATGCTTTGATCTGGGTAGAAGATCTGGAGCTTTAGCTGTAAGTTCTGAGGCCATCGGTGGTGACTAGGAATTCATAGTAGTTCTTCTAAGATTAACATATTGAGGTAAGATGGTTCCTGGTACAGAAGTTTACAAGTGCCTCTATGCTACAAAGTGTGAACTAACTAAGGAAAAAAAGTGTCATTTGTCCACATAAGCAGGAAGCAAACTGACACTTGCTGGTTACAAAATATCAACAACACCAACTACTGCACAGTTATATAGCCATGCTCCTACACATACAAAAATACATTTTCTGCTGAAAATGAACTACTGAAGAATCTATCAGTGCTAATGAAATTTTTAACACAAAATGTATCAGAATTCAGAATTACCTTCATTTTGTCACAGTAAAATATATGGAGAGAGAGAAGACAAACACAAAATGTGTGGGAGAGATTACAATGTGATTTTCTATACAAACAATGTGACATTAAATCCAAATAAGTCAAACAGTGAAAGATTATAAGAAATTCTGGGTTTTAGAGAGTGGAAGAAGAGAAAGTAATGTTGAATGTTTCATGGAGAAATAAAGACAGGTTTTAAACTAGAAGCCTATTTTTGTATCAAACCTTTCCAGGTTAATATATATATGGAATATATAGAGAAACAGAGTAAAATGAAAGTAATGTAATCATGATTGATAAAAAAGTGATAAGGCAATAATTTTATGAAAGAAGGTGAAAATATGAGCCAGAAAGTGGCAGCCATGGGTTAAGATCATTGCTTCAGGCTCAAAATGCAAAGCAATGAGTGCCATGAGCAGAAAGGCTCACCAGGCCCTTCCTTCTCCCGGCTGAAGCTGCTCAGGAGCTGTAGTTGGGTCACTGCTTCATGTTTTTCTGCTGATTCTGGGGAAAGATGGCAACTAATGATGCTGTTCTGCAGAGGCTGGAGCAGAAGGGTGCAGAGGCGGATCAGATCATCGAGTATCTCAAGCAGCAGGTTGCTCTTCTCAAGGAGAAAGCAATTTTGCAGGCAACATTGAGAAAAGAAAAGAAACTTCGAGTTGAAAATGCTAAACTGAAAAAAGAAATAGAAGAGCTAAAGCAAGAGCTGATTCTGGCAGAAATTCATAATGGAGTGGAACAAGTACGTGTTCGATTGAGCACTCCATTGCAGACTAACTGTACTGCTGCTGAAAGTGTGGTACTATCTCCATCAGTAACAACCACTGCCTCTTCTGGTACAAAAGAACAGATCAAAGGGGGAGGAGAAGAAACGAAGGTAAAAGAGAAGACTGAAAAGAAAGGAGAGAAAAAGGAGAAGCAGCAGTCGGCAGCGGCAAGTGCTGACTCCAAGCCTATCGATGTATCGCGCCTGGATCTTCGAATTGGTTGTATTGTTACTGCCAAGAAACACCCTGATGCAGATTCACTGTATGTCGAGGAAGTAGATGTGGGAGAAGCTGCCCCACGCACAGTCAGCGGGCTGGTGAATCATGTTCCTCTAGAACAGATGCAAAATCGGATGGTGGTTTTACTCTGTAATCTGAAGCCTGCAAAGATGCGGGGAGTACTGTCTCAAGCGATGGTGATGTGTGCCAGTTCACCAGAGAAAGTGGAGATTCTGGCCCCTCCCAACGGGTCTGTTCCTGGAGACAGAATTACTTTCAATGCTTTTCCGGGAGAGCCCTACAAGGAGCTGAACCCTAAGAAGAAGATCTGGGAGCAGATCCAGCCTGACCTGCACACCAATGCAGGTCATGAGTGTGTGGCCATGTACAAAGGAGCACCCTTTGAGGGGGAGGGGAAGGGAGTTTGCAGGGCCCAAACCATGGCCAATAGTGGAATTAAATAAGTGCTCTGTAACTGAAAGACATTGGTGAAACCTTAATAACAATAAAGAGAAGCATGTTTATCACTTACATAGAAAAAAAAAAAAAAAGAAAAAGAAAAAAGAAAGGCTCACCAGGAAGCTACAAGAGCTCCTTGATCCCCAGAGGCATTGCTTGAGGCATTGGCAGACACACACCACACACACACACACACACACACACACACACACACACACACAGCAGGGCAGCTCTGTGGGAAGTTCTGACACTAGTTAGAGGTTGCACCCCAGCCCCTTTTAAACCAAGGAGATACATTACAGAGAAGGGAGCAGGCAACTGAGGCAGCTCTCATGTTTCAATCTGCAAAAGATTTGGGCAGAATTCTCCCACAGTGCTGAGATCCAGACCTATCCAAGGCTTCCTCAGAAGCTCTAATGAAATGACAAGACCAAATGTCTTTGTACAGGAGTGAACTTGGTATGACCTGCCTGGGCCTGGAGATAGGCTCTTAGAAGACTTAAGTTTTCAGTTCCTGGGAACTTGACATTTTCTCCCATAAAAGACTGGGATTATCAGCCTGAAGGTTACTATGAGTTTAATCTGTCACTCTTCAGATTCTTCATGTCCCCTCTGTACACCACTTCTTGATTATCTTCCTGCTGGCATTATCCAATTATATGATAGCTTTTTTCTGACTCTGTCTGGAAACAGTATATAAGATGCTGTTTTTAGATTTCTCAGGCCACAGCTCTACCTGCATCCCTGGAGGCTTGCTAACATTCAAGACAAACAGGTGAAATCCTCAAGCAGAAAGCCCTTACCTACTAGGTCCCCAGAAAGACCAGCAGCCTGGAGGCCTGCCCTGTCACCTCTTCTGTGTTCCACCTTCAGAACCACACCTATACCTACAATCTCTGAGGCCTGTAACCATCAGGAATCATCAGCTTTCCCTACACCCCTGGAGACCTGCTCTTAACTAGGACAACCAGCAGTCTGAAGCCACCAGGAATACCAGCAGAGCTGGTTGCTACCAGGGACAACCAGCTTTATCTGCAGTCCCAGAGGCCTGCTCCCATCAGAGACTACTAGGCCTGCCAAAACTAGGGACAGTCAGTTGGGTAAAGGCAAGTGTAAGAAGATAATCAACAAAAGTCAGGGCAATATGGTACCACCACAATCCAGCTATCATACAACAGTAAGCTCTGGAAATTTTAATCCACTTGAATTGCAAGAAAATGACCTTAAATCTAGTCTTATGAAGATAATAGAGGCCTTAAAAGAGAAAACAAAAACTCCCTTAAAAAAATACAGGAAAACGCAACCAAATAGGTGAAGGAAATGAATAAAGACCTGAAAATGGAAATAGAAACAATGAAGAGACATGAAATGAAGCAATCCTGGAGATAGAAAACCTAGTAAGGAGAACAGGAACTACATACATAAGTATCACCAACAGAATACAAGAGATAGGAGAGAAAATACCAGGCATAGAAGATACCATAGAAAAAAATTCATCCATCAGTCAAAGAAAATGAAATGTAAAAAGTTCCTAACTCAAAGCATCTAGGAAATTTTGGACACCATGAAAAGATCAAACCTAAGAATAATAGGAATAGAAGAAGACTCCCAACTCAAAGCCCAGAAAATATCTTCAACAAGATTGTAGAAAAAAAAAATTCCCTAACCTAAATAATGACATGCCTATAAATGTACAAGAAGCTTATAGAACACCAAATAGAGTAGACTAAAAAAGAAAATCCTCCCACTACATAATAACCAAAACATTAAATGTACAGAACAAAGAAAGAATAGTTACAGCCACAAGGGATTAAAAACCAAGTAACATATAAAGACAGACCTATTAGAATTACACCAGACTTCTCAACTGAGACTTTAAAAGATAGAAGGGCCTTGGCAGATGTCTTACAGTCTCTAAGAGATCACACATGCCATCCCAGACTACTATACTAAGCAAAACTTTCAATAACTATAGACAAAAAAAAGACATTTCATAACAAAACCACATTTAAACAAAATCTTTCCACTAATTTAGTACTACAGAGGGTACCAGAAGGACAAAAAGTATCACAAGGAGGATAACTACAAGAAAATACAAGAAATCAATAATTCCACACCAGCAAATCCAAAAGAACACACACACACACACACACACACACACACACACACAGAGAGAGAGAGAGAGAGAGAGAGAGAGAGAGAGAGAGAGAGAGATCCACCACCAACATAAAAAATTAACAAGAATTAACAACCATTTGTCATCAATATGTCTCAACATGAATGGAGTAAATATTCTAATAAAAAGATACAGGCTAAGAGAATAGATACATAAATAGGATCCATCAGTCTACTGTATATAAGAAACACACCTCAACAATAAAGATACATATTACCTCAGAGTAAAGGGCTGGTAAAAAGGTTTTCCAAGTAAATGGACCCAACAAACAAGGTGGAGAAGCCATTCTAATATCTAACAAAATAGACTTTCAACTAAAAACAAAGAGATGGGGAAGCACATATCATATTCATCAAAGTAAAATCCACTAAAATGACATTTCAATCCTGATTATCTATGCCCCAAATGTAAAGGCACCACATTTGTAAAAGGAATACTACTAAAGCTTAAATCACAATCAAACTCCACATATTAATAGTGGTAGAGTTAAACACTCCACACTTACTAATGAACAGGTCATCAAGACAGAAACTAAACAGAAAAATAATTAAATTAACTGACATTGTTAATCAAATGGACCTAAGAGTCATCTACTGAACATTTCACCAAAACAAAAATGAATATACCTTCTTTTCAGCAACCTATGGAACCTTTTGAAAAATTGACTATATAGTCTGTCACAAAGCAACTCTTAAACAGATACAAGAAATTTGAAATAACTCCTTTGTTTGATTTCAAAAACAGAAACAATACAAAGCCTACAAACTCATGGAAACTGAACAACTCTCTACACAACTATTACTGGCTCAGGGGAAAAAAATAAAGAAATTAAAGATTCTCTAGAATTCAATGAAAATGAAGGCACAACATAGCTAAACTTTGTCTCAAAACAAAACAAAGCAAGCACTGTCGACAAAAGCAAAATAAGCAAAAGGGGACACATAAGTATAACGAAGTTTTACAACAAAGGTTATAGTTGACAGGATTAAAGGAATATAAGTGCAGAGGTTTGAATGAGAATGCCTTCCATTGGATCATATATTTGAATGCTCAATCCCTAGTTGGTGGAACTGTTTAAGGATTGTTCCATATAGTTTTTGCTACCCTGCTTTAAGCTCCAGGTAGACCAGACCACACCCAAATTCCTTTGGATCCCCAGATAAATGACGATGACAGAGACAACAACAATAGCAATAACAACAACAGCACACACACACACACACACACACACACACACACACACACACACACACACACACANAGAGAGAGAGAGAGAGAGAGAGAGAGAGAGAGAGAGAGAGAGAGCAGTTAATCTTAAAATGCTTTTGCTAACTCAGCAACTGGGCACTCCTAAACCTCCTGTGCCACTCCAGGCATAATTGGATAGAGTGTCCATTGGGCATTCCAACCAAAAACTTACATGGCTAGTTGGCTTTATCTCCTGCCACCTACTGCCTCCTTCTGCTTCCCCATTCTCCTGATTCTCTCTGTGTCCTCTCTCAAAACTCTAAGTGTCCTGGCCCATCCTCAGAATCTTTATTGATCAATCAAGAACCAGTTGGGGAACAGGAACTTAGCATCAGGACCACCCTCTACATCTCACCTTTTTTATCCAATAAAAACAAAATAAAAAACAAACCTCTTCACATAGACATAAATTGAGCAAAACCATAATAATCATGTAAATTACAAAGTATAATGCATAATTAACATACAATCTATCATATTTGTCAATTAGATAAATTACTCTACCATCATTCCTAACTTAAAGAATTATGATTCTATCCTTTGATTATGTTTAGGTTTTAGCCTGTAATGCCATCTGAAAACCATGTCTTCCACTCTATATGTAACCTATCTCTCAATGCTAAACAACTTAAGTTTGATTATGAGACTATAACTAGTTTTCAACCACATCAGAAATCTACAAATGACTTAAACATTTCCTGGGTATATAAAAGCACCAAACACAAATTCTTAAACTTAAACAATTGTAGGGACAACTGACTACACAGACAGCCTCTAATTTCTTACAACATTGGAACATCTGTCTTCAGCTTTTTGGCCCAGGATCATCTCTGACAGACCTTTTCAAAGCATGATTATGAAGGACTGTTTACCCTGTATAGGCAGAGCTTTCAGTTGACTATTTCTCATGTGTGTTGTTTTCCTGGACAGTATTTTGTTTGTAGATGAAATAGGCAATTTCTGTCCTGTGGCTATTTTGCCATGATGAACAACCTTGCCTGGAGGTAAAGATGCTCAATTTTTCTTTGAAGGAGAATGGAGAAACTGTCCGAAGCAGACATGTCTCACTGTAAAATGATTTTTAATAATGAAATAATATTAAATGTCACATTCTGTGGATTTCTGATGTTTTTGAAGACTATCTAAGTAAAGTATCTTGAACTGTTAAACCTTAGCTATTCTTAGCCATTTCTATTTGAGTAAATTGAAGGTACTTTATTATAATTAAATCAGAATCAAACATAACCATGAATTTGCACTTTGGCCTTTAACTTGTGCTACTTAATCTTCTTAAAAGTTTGTAAAGCAGATATTAGAAGGATTGGGTCTAAGTCTCATATTCTTAAGTGAGTTGTATAGGCATGATGCCTAAGAGTAACAATATTAATCTCAAATTTTGTATCCATATAAGAAATTCACACCAATGTAAACCTTAAATCTGTATCAATATAAATTCTGTACCAATTTAAGAAATTATAACTTTAATTTTTATCAATTATAAAGATTTCTGTCAATTAAGATTATAACTACATAATGTTTAGTTCAAGGATAAAATTTAGCAATGTATCTCACCTATTTTCTCTCTGTTGAAAATTATGACCATTTCCAAATAATCCTTTAAAATGACAACCTATCTATAATTTGTAAAATAACCATTACCAGACACCCAAAACCAGGGGATTAGGAGGTGTAGCCTTGTTGGAGGAGGTTTGTCACTGTGCATGGGTTTTGAGATTTCAAAAACCCATGCTGTTCCCAGTTGGTTCATTCTCTGTCCCCTATTTGCAGATCAGGATGCAAGTTCTGAGCTACTGTTCCAGCACCATGTCTGTCTGCCAGCTGCCATGCTTCCCACCATGATGATCTTGGACTAGCACTCTGGAACCATGAGTCCCAATAAATTATACATTTCTTTGGTTATAGTGTCTCCTCACAGCAGTAGAAAAGTATCTAATACACAATTTGGTGCCAGGAATTGGGGTGTTGCTATGAAAGACTTGACCATGCTATGATTTGGAACAATGTGGAAGACCTTGGGACTTTGGACTATGAAAGTATTTGAAAGCTATAAGCAGGTTACCAATTAGTGGAACTGTTTAACAACTGTTAGGAGATGTGTCCTTGTGGGAAGTTGTCTCTTTGATATTTCAAATCCTATTCTGTCCCAAATTAGAACTCTGCCTGCTTCCTACTTGCAGAACAGGATATAAGATCTTAATTGCTACTCCATCACACACCTACCTGCAGGCTACTATGCTCCCCATGACCCAGACTTTAACTCTGGAACTATGTGCCCAAATAAACATTTTTCTTGTATATGTTCACTTCCTCATGATGTTTCTTCACAACAGAAAAGTAACTGAGGAAATGAGGAAATATTATTCTCACATATTTTATGGAATTAATATCTAGCATATCTGAGTAACTACAAACTAATAAAGACCACATAATCTAGATTTTTAACATATAAATTATTTGAATATATATTTCTAAAAAAAAAAACAGAACTGTATTAGCTGTTTTTGAATTCAAGTGACAAAAACACTGAGGAGAACTTACATGATGAAACTGTTTATTTTGGCTCATGGTTTCACAATGTCAGGCCATGATGGGTTAGTAGGAAAGAAGATGGGGTACATTCATGTCATGTTGAGCCAGGAAACAGAGAAAAGAGCCTGGAGAGGGTCCAGGTTGAAATATTACCCACAGGACACACTTCTAGTGAACTACTGCTTCTGTCTAGGTTGCCGTCTCCTACCTCTCATCAAATCTCAAAATACCACCATGTTATAAATCTATCAAAGTATTAAACCCTGCATCATGTCAAATCTCTCACCACTTAATATTCTCTGGAAACATCTTCACAGAGACATACTACACAAATGATTTAGGTGTTTCTTAATCCAAGCAACCCAAAGTCAAGGTTAAGTATCACAACAGAGTAAAGATGGCCGAGGAGCGTGTGAAGAGTTGGACTGCATCACTAAACATCATGAGGATTGAAATGAAGACAATGAGAAAAGACTCCTGGTTTCTAGTTATGCATGAAGGAGCCTGGAAATTTCCAGTTCATCCTCGCAACAAGCATGAATGTAAAACAAACGAAAACCAAAGGGCTCTTCTAAACAAGAGAGGTGAAGACACAAGACAAAGGTTTATGCCACCACTGCTAGAGAGTCAGAGGGATGGAGGACAGGAAAGTGTGGTTTATTAGAGCCTGATTTGATGCTGCTCTCTGACCATGGTAGTCACAACAGAACTAGAAAACCTCATCTGTGATTCTTTTTAAAATTCTGAAAACATGATGTGTTTATTTAGATAGCTACAAATACTTGCAAGAGGCAGTTGGAGAGCAACCACAGCCTTTGAGACTGGCCTCCAGAGACTTGACCACATCCTTAAAACAAATGTCACAAAATAAGCCCCTTAAGATCATAGTAAGAGAGAGAAAAAACAATATTTATAATATATGTCTGGCCACTCTGCTTTTAACAGAAGTTTTCTCTAATAACATCAACAAAACTCTAGAAACTCAGAACCTAAAAACTAGTACATTTATTAATGTCTAACTGCCTAGGGACAGGCTCTACACAGTCTAATCAACCACCTTTCCTCATAGAGAAGAAAAATCAACTTGAGGTTACTCTGGCTTTCAAAGGAGGGGAAAGTGCCCGTTGTCAGCTACTGTAGATGCTGAAGAAATACTGGGAAATTTATCTTTAAAAGCACAAGGTTACTAAAACTCAGACCTTATCACACTTCCCTATCACTTCACCTCACCAGCACAATAAGGCTTTAATTCTGTACTTTCTTTACCTGGAGAATTGAGTCTGTTTATGTAGTAAATCCAAGACACAGAACAAGGGAAACATGTGACTGGATGGTCCAGAACAATCTTCAGAGGCAGACATCCAAGGGGTTGGAGAATTGAAACCAGTGAGGCATTTGTTCCTGCCTATTGGATGACTATGCTAAGGAAGCAGCTGCCTCACTAAGAAAATGAAGGACAGTTAAGTGTCGATGAGAATGTAGGAAAACTGAATATTATTCGTTGCTGTATGGAAAAGCAAAATTGTACCACTATGGTGAAAAACTTTAGTTAGTCATCAATTTTTTTAAAGGAAAGAAAGAAAATAGCTTAGTATGGTACCTACAGCCCTACTTCTGGATATATGACCATAGGTATTGAAAGTAGAGTCTCTGTTATCTCTCCTCAAAAATTTATCTTGAAATTGGATGCCATTGAGTAGTAAGAGGCACAGAAGCTTCTATGAAGGAATCTACTAGTGATGTTTTGACAAATGAACATGCAGATAAACTGCCTTCAAACTATTTATTTTTATTTTTGTAGAATCACCTTTCAACCTTGGCCAGACAAATCTCTTTCAGAAATGGGTGTTGGTCAAAACTGGTGACCACATAAATAGTCCAAGTACTAAGAATAAGTAAGGGCTGAGCCCTCAGCTTCAAACCCAACATCTATGTAATCAACACCCTGAGACCCCATTACACTTCCTGTCTCTGATGGTGTTATAGATCTCTGCCCCAGGTCTGAGGCCCTTGCTCATGAAGATTTGGTAGCTCTCCAGAACAAAGATCTGCCATTTCTCTTCTCTCTCTCCTTACAGCCCTTTCTGCTTCTTCAGCCTCAGCTCTGCCCGCTTTGTCTTCTTTCTCCTTCTACCTCCCTGACTGCTCACAGACCAATCAACTGCTGCTTCTTCAGCTGCCCTGCAGCAGCTGCCTTGCTGTGTTCACAGCATGACTGCCTACACTCAGTGGTCACTGTCTCTGCTCTTCTGTTTCCTGTCCTGTCACCTATGCTCTCCCTGCTGCTACTTCCCTAGCGTTACCAGCTCAGACTGAACTGCTTAGAGAAGGCATGAAAAGACCACTCCATAGAAGCTTTTTGAGGAATGATGTTGCAATACCAGAGGAAGAGCACAGGAGGGCATCAGGGCATCTGGCAGACTTGGTCAGACAGAGCAACCTTCCTGAGAAGCTTGAGAAAAGGACTTTGGACCAGCATGGCCATAGGTTTCTGACCAGTCACAGCAATTTAGATCATTCACAGCCTTGACTCTAGGGCCAATCGGAGACTTTGAGGTTTATGTTTTACAAGCACAGGCTGGATTCCTAGTATCAGTCACAGAAGTGTTTTTGCTAGACCACAAGGGAGGTCTTTCCCCTCTGCCCTAGGTGAAAAAGGTTGCAGGGTCATCTAGAGCTCAGTGATAGGTTCTAATCAAATCTCACCCCCATCTCTCTCTCCATCTTTCTCCTTTTTACTTTGTACCCAGTAGATCCGGGGATGACAGATGCAATGTAGTACAGCAGGTCTCTAGCATTTACTGAACCTGGTTGACTTTCCATGCATAATTACTTATTCTCCACCCTTCCCTATTCCCTGGTTTTATGAATTAGCATTATTAAGCAATATTAATATATATGATTTGAGCGGATAA